>NC_058133.1:88244489-88256595 GCF_016433145.1 Gracilinanus agilis | reverse complement strand
CATCCCACAGAGTTTGGTAGGATGTCTCATCATTGTCATTTTCTTCAATGAAATTGTTGATTGTTTCTATGATTCCTTCTTTGTCAAATTGGTTTTGGAGAATCATATTATTTAATTTCCAATTAGTTTTTGATTTTCCTGTCCAGGTGCCCTTACTAATTATTATTTTTATTGCATTATGATCTGAGAAGGTTACATTTATTATTTCTGCTCTTTTGCATTTGTTTGCAATGATTCTATGCCCTATAACATGGTCAATCTTTGTGAATGTGCCATGTGCAGCTGAAAAGAAGGTGTATTCCTTTTTGTCCCTATTTATTTTTCTCTACATATCAATTAAATCTAATTTTTCTAGAACTTCATTCACCTCTCTTACTTCTTTCTTATTTATTTTTCATTTTGATTCATCTAGATCTGAAAGAGGAATATTTAGATCTCCCACTAGTATGGTTTTACTATCTATTTCCTTCTTGAGCTCTGCCAGTTTCTCTTTTATGAATTTGGATGCTATGCCACTTGGTGCATACATATTGAGCAGTGTTATTTCCTCATTGTTTATACTGCCTTTAATCAGGATGTAATGACCTTCCCTGTCTTTTTTAATCATATCTATTTTTACTTTGGCTTTGTCAGAAATCATAATAGCCACTGCTGCCTTCTTTTTCTCATTTAAAGCCCAAAAGATTTTTCTCAAGCCCTGAACCTTAAACTTATGTATGTCCACCCGTCTGATATGTGTTTCTTGTAGACAACATATGGTAGGATTTTGGTTTCTAATCCACTCTGCTATTTGCTTCCGTTTTATGAGCGAGTTCATCCCATTCACATTCAGAGTTATAATCATCAGTTGTGCATTTGCTGACATTTTCATATCCTCCCCTATTCCTATCCCCTTTTTCTTAAACTATTTCCTTTTAAACCAGTGGTTTGCTATTAAGCCGCTATCCCTTATCCCCTCCCTTGATTAACTTCCCTTTCTACCCCCTCCCTTATTTTTACCCCTGTTTTTGTTTTTAAAGGCCTTATGAATTGCCTCCCCCTTTTTTTCCCCTCCCTTTTTTTGTTCTCCCCACTCCCCTGCTCCCCTTGGTTTATCCCTTCTGACTTTCTCAGAAGGGTTAGATAAGAGTTTTATGTCCCAATGGATAGTATAGCTACTCTTCCCTCTCCGGGTTGATTACACTGAGAGTAAGGTTTGATTATTACCTCTTAATGCTCTCTTTTTCTCCTTCTTATAATAGTATTTGTACCCTCTCCTTCCTATGCCCTCTTTGTGTGTAATAGAATATCCTATTTTTCTTGTTCACTCAAGTTTCTCTTGGTGTCCCCTGTTATTCACCCCCTCTTTCCCATCCCCCATGTCATCTTAGATTATTTAGTGTTCCACCCTCACCCTGTGAATTATTCTTCTGATTACTAGAATAGTGAATACTATAATAGTGAATAGAGTTCACTACAGAGAATTATACATAACATTTCTCTACATAGGAATACAGATAATTAGATCTCACTGAGGCCCTTAAAAAGGCAAATTTAAAAATTATAAGTTTTCTTTCTTTCCCCCTCTGTATCTTATTTACCTTTTCATGTTTCTCTCGATTTTTGTGGTTGGATATCAAACTTTCCATTCAGCCCTGGTCTTTTCTGTGCAAATACCTGGAATTCTTCAATTTTATTGAATGCTCATACTTTCCTCTGGAAATATATAGTCAATTTTGATGGGTAGTTGATCCGTGGTTGCAGGCCCAGCTCTCTTGCCTTTCTGAATATCGTATTCCAAGCCTTGCGATCTTTTAGCGTGGAGGCTGCCAGATCCTGTGTGATCCTGATTGGTGCTCCTTGATATTTGAATTGTTTTTTTCTGGCTTCTTGCAAGATTTTTTCTTTTCCTTGGAAACTCTTGAATTTGGCAATTATATTCCTGGGCATTTTCTTATCTGGATCAAATGTCACAGGTGTTCTATGGATCCTTTCAATATCTATATTGCCCTCTTGTTGTAGGACTTCAGGGTAATTTTGCTGAATAATTTCTTTCAGTATGGAGTCCAGGTTTCTATTAATTTCTGGTTTTTCTGGAAGACCAATAATTCTCAAGTTGTCTCTTCTAGACCGGTTTTCTTGGTCTGTCACTTTCTCATTGAGATATTTCATGTTTCCTTCTATTTTTTTCAGTCTTTTGACTTTGTTTTATTTGTTCTTGTTGTCTTGAGAGATCATTAGCTTCTAATTGCTCAATTCTAGCCTTTTGGGATTGGTTTTTAGCTATAATCTTCTGGTTTTCGGCTATAATCTTCTGTTATTCCTTTTCAATCTGGTCGTTTCTGGTGGTCAATTTGCTTATCAGTTCATTTGGTATCTGAGCCTCACTTTCCAATTGCAAGATTCTACCTTTTAAACAGTTATTTTCTTGCCAGATCTCTTCCATTTTCCTCAAAATCTTAGTTTTGAACTCTTCCATAGCTTGTGAGGAGTTTTCCTTATTTGAGGAGGGTCCGGATGCTTGTTTGTTCTCCTCCTCTGTTTGCTTGGTTGTCTGGATTTTCTCTGTGTAAAAGTTGTCAAGTGTTAAAGACTTCTTTTTCTTGTTGTTAATCTTTCTCTTCTGAACTTCCTGAGTCTGGGTAGCCATTGTTAGCCCAGCAGCTTCTCAGTTTATCCTCACGCTCAGGGTCTGTCTGCGGTCTTTTGGCTCCTGAGGCCTGAGTTCTGTTTTTTTCCAATGTCAAGCCCCCTGGTGGACCCCCTTGCTTGATCCTCTGCAGGAGGTTTCTTTACAAGTCTCAGGGTGCTGCTTCCACAGTCGTATGCCCGTCTGCACTGGTTCCCCACTCAGGGTTTCAGAGCCTTAGCTCACGGCTGTGTCTGCCTCTACCCACGCCTCCAACTGCGACTGCGCTCTTCTCCCGCGCTCAGAGTTTGTGTGTGTTCTTTAGCTTTTTGGGGTCCTAAATCTTGCTGCTCTCAGGAACAGGCCCTGGAGCTGCGAATGACTCGATGGGTGCCCCAAACTTGCTCTATTTCTTTTTAGCTGGCTTCAGCACTATAGGTGGTGTGTGTGGAGGGGTTGGGGGTGGCGTGGTTGCTCAGCCCATGATTTAGTGAGAGCTGTTTCACCCCTTTATAGCATAGAAATGTCCAGATTCCATGTACCTTCCATGCTGCACCCTGTTGTGGGGTTCCTCCTTTCGTCTGGACTTATTTTTATGTCCCCTTGAGGAGTCTTGTGTGTTTCCGTCAGGAGAGGTTAAGTACTGCTTTTTACTCTGCTGCCATCTTAACCCGGAACCAAAATACTCCTTGTACTTTTTATGAGTTCAACATAGAGGTGTTTAACATTGCTTGACATGGCATATCTTTTTGCTGCAAAAGAGAGCAGAAAAGACAAAGGGAATGGCTTAAATGTTTTAGCTCTGGTCATGTACAGAGGCAAAGAGTTTGGATATTACAGGACAACATTTAAAGGTGATAAATGTGCATACACAAAAACAAATTAGTCTGTTTGACTGTAATAGAAAGTCAAATAGGTGATCTATGGATAAGTTGCAAGGGGAAAAAATAGCCTGGCAACAGAGGAAAGTTACATTGATGAACTTTTTATATTTGATTATGTCCTGATAGACCTGTGATAAAAACAGAGGTGTACAAGTTTAAAAATGATCAGCTTATTAACAAAGCTAGTAATTCCCAATATTTTGAGATCCAAGACTCCAGCAGTCAAAGGATGCATTTGACTGTCAGAGGAGCTTCATATACAGTTAGTTACATAAAGTCCAATGATCTTATGTAAACTAAACAAACTAAATTAAAATTGTGATTGGTCTATAGCAGATCTAGAGAGTAAACTTACATTCTGCTTAAACACAAGGTAGGATTTCCAGAATCCATGGGAAAAGGGAAAACATAGTTGTGGTCAACATCCTCTGGAAAGTCCTGTGCTAGGCACCACTTAAAACGAGAGATACTTAGTGCTAGTAGGCAAAGCTTCTCATGACCAGGTTGGTTTACCTTCCTTTATCCCTTTATTCTCTTCCAGGGTAAAACAGATTGAGTTCATACTGTAACTCAGAGGAATAGAGGAGTTAAACATTTACAAACTCTACCACTGAGACCCATACAATTGAATCTAAATCTTTCTATAAATATGGATTCTATTAATAACAACTATTAGTTATTAATCAGTCAATAATCCAAATTTCATACATGCAAGGTAGTAAATGAGTATTTTTTATTATAACCTAAATCTGAGGAACATGAGATCAAACTAAATTGTCACCTATGATTAGTGAGAAAGTCAATTTTCTCAGTCACTTTTAATATTCTATTTTTAAATTAAAACTTACTATCAATTAAGATGGTTTAATTTTAAATGTTATGATTCCAAATTATAAGAGCAATGGACAAAAGAAATATTGTTATGGCTCAAATTTCCCTCTGTTTTTTACCTTTAGTCTAATTTATTCATTCTCCCTTTGTGGCTTAGCTTTTAGAATGTGTAGTCTACTCACTGCCTCTCAGTCCTTAACTTATGATTTATGTCCTACTCTTACTAATCTGTTTAGTGTCTTCAAGGACAGAGTGAACCTGGTTTTGAATCCTGGATCAGCTGCTTACTGCTTGCTTGAACACAACCTTTCCCACCCACATAGGTCCTTCACTGGTAAAGTGAAAGGATTTGATTAAATGTTCTGCAAGGTTCCTTCAGCTCCAAATCCTCCCACGTTATGATCAAGTCCAGTGAAGTTTATTTTAAAGTATTCATCTGTCTAATTTTTTAAAAACATTTTACACAGGGGAATTTCCTCTTGCCTGCTTTCTGATCACTGGATCAAGTGACTTCCTTCTCCTTCCCTCCTCCCCCTTACATTTCAGACTCTGCAAATGTTCCCAATGCTTTGTCCCTCAACTTTTTTTTTTCTTGTTCTGCTCACATTATTTTATTTCAGTCCATATACGTCTTCCTAGGTTTCCATTAAAACACCATTTCCTCAATTTGTTGAGCACTATAATATCCTATTTTATATTCATTTACCCTAATTTGTTTAGCCATTCCCCAATTGATGGGCCTATCTTAAATTTTCCAGTTCTTTGCCACCACAAAAAGAGCTGCTAAAATATTTTATGCACATTTAAATTATTACTATTTTATTTTTTAAAAATCACTTTGTGGACACAAGTCTAATATTGGTATAAGAAAGTTTAGTTACTTTTTATGCATAGTATGAAATTGCTTTCCAGAATACCTGGACAATTCACAATTCTACCAAGAGTGGATCAGTGTGTTTGTTTTCCTATATCCTTTCAAACATTTGTTATTTTTGTGATCACTTTTACCAATCTGATGGGAATGCATTAGAACTTTAAATATACCTTAATTTGATTTTAATATGATTATATATACCTAGTTTCTTTCTTGCCTTAAAAGACAAGATGGAATGGAATTGATTAAAGAAATAGAAAGGTTAGCCTCAGTAAAAAGTAATACCTTCTCATCATGTCAGACAGGAGTGAAGAAGAGAGTGGTAGAGCACATCTGAGTGATAGGACATGAGGAAGAGAAAAGAGAGAGTTCAGAGAGAATGGCCTCAATTATTTGTGTAAAATATGAGGTGAGTTTCTGAGTTGAGAGAGTGGGGGGCCAGGGAGGATGTGTAAAATGAAAAAAATTTAGAAGAACCACTGTGGAGAATGGAATAATGAGTTAATATGTGAGGAATAGTAGGATTGCCTAGTAGCAGTGAGCATTCAGTTAAGTTTATGTGACATAAATATATAGTAGATAGTCAGAAGGATTGTGTGATTTTTTTATCCACTTTCATTTTATGGCACATTTGTAGAAGCAAAGACAATGAATGGTGGAAGTAATCCAGGGCTGAGGTTTGGCTAGGCATAATTGGCAATATGATAAAGATCCTTGGGATTTAAAATAATACAATACAGAGTTGAACTAGTTCACCAAGGATCCAAGTAGGAGAAAAAAAGGAGAGAATGACTAGTGTAGGGATACTGTTGGGAGAGAAATGAAGAATTAAGATTTTGGAGATGGTCAGGAGGAATAAGAGTAGGGTTATGTGTAGGAAGAAGTGAAAAGTCAATGAATTATGATCAAAAAATGGGATTTCAGAATTATTGATATGGATGTAGAACATTTGGGTGATAGCAAGGTAAAGGGTTTGACCCTTTTTGTGTGTGACAAAGAAGGAGTGAAGATGGGTAGGCTGAGAAAATGTGTGATGAATGCATATGAAGAATAATCAGTATGTATGTTGAAGTACTCTTGCATGAGGGCAATAGTTGGGGAGGAGAGGAAAATTGTAAGCTAGGTATGAAGCTTATTGAGGAAGGAAAGAGAATGTCCTGGGGAATCTTTAAAAAACAGCTACAGAGATGTCAGTTGGGTGCTAGATATGAATAATATCAAAGGAAGATAGGTTACTAAATAATGAAGGAAAGGAGAGAACCTGGAAGTAGAAATGGGGAAAAATTTCTTTGATTGATGAGCTGAGAAGAATGGATGAAGGCACTGGAAGGTATTGGTAAAGTTGTCTATAAGAGGCTGTCATCAGAAAAAAATCCAGCTTTCAATAAGTGCTAATATATATAAGAAGTGGGAGAGGAATAGATTTAAGATGAAGTAAGTTTGTTGTATATGGAACAAGGTTTTTAGAGGACATTGTGTAAGTACTGGATAGGTAGGATGAAATTTGGGTTGGGAGCATTGAGATGGATGGAAATGAGGAACTGAGTGGAAAGGAATGACAAATGGAGTTTGGATGATGATCTACAAAAGTACAGAGCCTCTGGGATGTGAAGGATATGGAAAATTGTGAGAATGTTCTTCGATGAGTTGGAGGTCACCACTCTTATACCCTCAAAGGTCAGGCAAAGTGGGACATGGGAACTCAGAAGCTGAAGGAAGGGTTGCACTTTGCACAAAAGTTTCTCCATATACAAACGTGTGCATTAGAATGTCAGGAAGAGATGGAAGATGTCTTCTGCTGGTACAGAAGATGCCCAACCTTGCCAATTTAGTTGTTCCTCAGGGAACTAGCACACAAAACCTGAGGTCTTCTCGCTTAAGGAGATAGGTTATGAGAATGCAGCAGAAAGTGGTTTACTCTATTTGGATCACTCTTTTTTATTATGTTCTTTAATATTCAGATAATTTTAAAAACTTCTTCACTGAACCTTTATTGAATATGTATTTTTAAATTATTTTCTGTTTATAAAGGATATGTTTAATATTATGGCTTTTCTATATTTATGAAGTTTTTCTATTATAATGTGTTAAGTATAAACAATATGTCATAGTGTCATGTATGCTAAGAGATATTCTTTTATATTTCTGTTAAAAATACGTGTGGCCTAGCATATCTAATATTTTCTAATATTCCATTCAGTCCTTAATGTCTTTGGGTAAGGGTAAATATTTGATATGTCTAGCTCTGAAAGAGTACATTGAAGTCTCCACTATTATCATTTTACTGTCTACATTTTTCACTAGTCATTTATCTTTTTCTTTTGATTCGTTACACTATTCCATTATAATTTTTCTTCTTTTTCCTCCCCACTCTATTTATTGGAATTTTCCTTCCTTCCTTCCTTCCTTCCTTCCTTCCTTCCTTCCTTTCTTCCTCCCTCCCTCCCTTCCTCTTTATGGCCTCTCACAACTTACAATTAAGGTGGGCATATATGTGTATATATATAATTTGGGGTTTATTTTGCTTATAACTTATCTCTCCCAGAATCTGTTTTCCCCCTAATTGCATTGAATCAAGTATATTCTTATAACAAAATCTGGAGGGGGGGATGGTCAGGTACTTTGTTCATATGACAGTAAGATTCAAGTGACACCTTCAATTTCTATATCTAATAAACTGGTATTGGCTTCTATTGCATAATTGATTATGTGAGCCAAAAAGAGTTCTTCCACTCTTCCTTTCCCCCTTTGATCATATTGCATCCTTTACCCCTTCTTTTTCCTGTCTTCTTTTTAAGATCATCAAAATATAATGCCTCTCACAGATACTCAATTTTATTTTAATCATTTTATGACCTCTAATGATGTTATGTTCTTGAAAGGACACTTATAACAATATTTACACATCCCTATGCCTATAAAAATCAAAAAGTTTGTCCTTATAAAATCCCTTCTCTTTGAACACTAGTATTTTTTTTCTATGTTTCACTTTAATCCAGTGTTTATATTTCATAATTTCTATATATCTCTGTTCATTAGGTATTCTTGGAAATCTTCAATTTCATTAAATGCCTTTCCTCTGTAGGATTACACTAAGTTTTGATAGGTAAATGATAAATTATTCTTGGTTTCAGTACTGTTCTGTTTTTTGGAATACTATATTCCATGCTTTCTGCTTTTTTATAATGGAAACTGCCAAATTATGTATGTTCTGACTCTCTGGTTTCTTTATACTTTTTTTCATGATTACAAAAGGATTTGCTCCACCCCACCCTCCACCCCCAACCACCTTGAGCTTTAAGCACTAGGTTTTGGCAATTAAATTTTTAGAAGTTTTCATTTCAACTTTTCTAGTAGGAAGGGGTAAATAGATTCTATTTTTCACTTTGTTCTTTTGTTCTGATATATCTAGGCCATATTTTTACAAAAAAATTCTTGAAGTAATAGACTTTTTCTTTGCTTTCCTTTTTATTGTCATGGTTTTCAGTCTTTCTCAAAATTTCAGGCTTTTTAAAAAATCTAAAATTACTACCCCTTGATTAATTTTTAGAATTACCTCTTTTTGGTCTTACACTTTCTTCAACTTTTTAAACTCTTTTGACTTCTAATATTTCATATTGTTTCATGGAGTTTCACCTTCTGTTTAATTGATGCTAATTTTCAGATAATTTATTCAGATAATAATTTAAAATGTATAAGGTTTTATACCTGTTCTACTAAGTTTTAATTCTAATGTCTTTCTACCACAGCTATTTTGCTTTTTTAAGTTTTTTTATTAGAAATCTAATTTTATCCATCATATATCTTTCAATCCTTTTTTGAAAGTTAAAAAAATCACAGATAGTTGACACAGTGGATAAATTGTCAGGCCCAGAGTCAGGAACACCTGAGTTCAAATCCAAACTCAGATACAATCTAGCTGTGTCACTGTTATATAACCTCTGGTTGACTTATATTCCTCTTCTATAAAATGGATATTAATAATAGCATTCTTACCCTCGAGAATTATTGTGAAGATCAAATGAGATAATGATTTTGAGGTGCTTAGCAAAGTGCCTGCCAAATAGGAAGTGCTATATAAATGCTAGTTATTATTATTATTATTATATTCTATAAATTCTAATTACTATCATATAAAATTATGTTTTTTATGAACTTTCTTTTAAATATTTTGCAGTTATTCTTCCTTTCTGAGTTTGTTTCTAGGCTTTCCATTGACTTACAATAGCTTTTTATCTTTTAATTTAAAAAAATAACTTTCCAAATCTTATTTTCCAGATTAGGACTTTGAATTAGGACTAGGTTTGTACAAGTTTCATTGGACTATAATTCTTTGATAAGGTTATGATTTGTCTCATTGATTATTATGCCACTGGTGTTTTATTGCAATAATAACTTCAACAGAGCAACAGTATCATGGCCCTTTTTGGCTCTTATGTTGTAACTTTAAAATCCCTTTTCCTACTTTAGAGTAACAGCATGATGGCTGCTTCTCCTGCTTCCAGGATCTTGGACAGTGATGTTTGTCCACCTTATTCTATGGTGTCAGTTCTCATCACTTTGACCTATGTCTCAAATTTGTGTTCTTCAACTGGATAGATGACACATTATAGTTTCTCATTTTTCTAAATAGTCTGGTGCTAGTCTGAAACCCTCTTTGTAATAGTTATCTGGGAATCTGGGCTCTATGTTTCCTTCTTTGTCGTCTCATCTCTCTCAGAATTCTTCCTTTCTAATAGAGCCTCACTCACGTACCAGCTCTTCCATAAATATGCCCTTGTTTCCTCCCAGATTAAACTGTTCTTTGCCCCTACGTATTTCTTATAGCATTTTGAATTCTTACTTTGACTTTACTGCAATCTACCTTGCACAGACTTTTATGTACATGCCCAATCCATATCTATTAAATATCAAGATGTTTATAAAGAGTTCAAATCTAGCCTCAGACATTTAATAGCTGAATGACCCCAAAAGTCACTTAATCTCTGTTTGCCTGAGTTTCTTCAACTGAAAATTGGGATGATAGTAGTACTTACCTAACAGAGTTGTTGTGGAGATTAAATGATGTAATATTTATAAAAAATAGCACAGTGCATTGGCACGTAGCAGGCACTATAAAAAGGTATTATTAATATTATTAGATTGAAAGCACCTTGAGAACAGAAATAGCTATTTTTCATCTTTTAAAAAATATCTTATATATACTTGGAGCTAACATTGACTGTAATTGAAATCAGATTTTTTTTCCTTTTGGCAAAAGGTAGAATTTAGACAAAATTACAGACATTTTAGCTCTGTATTAATTTTTTTCCTAAAAATTAGGGTTACCTTAGGAAGTAGTAAGTTCCCCATCTTTAGATATCGTTGAGTGTTGCTTGTAAGGTTGTTTACTTTCTGAGAGAATTTAGAGACTCTCCTTACTTAAAGAAGTAGGTTGAATTGTAAGATATATAAACTTCATAACTTTTGATTTCTACAACCTATGACAAAACATTCTTTTGTCTGCAATTCTACTTTGCATTTAACGCACTGTCTTATTTCTTAGTTCCATGTCACACCTCTTCATCCATGTAATCTCCTTGAGGACAAGATTAGTATTTATTTCATGTCTGTTTCACTACTTTTTAGTATAGTGCCTTGCACACAGCAAATATTTAATATATTTTTGGAATTGAATTTTAATTCCTTTTACAGGAGAGAAAAATGCTAAAGAACAATTAAAGGCATTGTATAAGTCTTATAAAAGGAAGGATAGAACATGATAAAATAGTGACTATTAATCTATCTTGTCATGCGTAAAGCTATGATTGTGCCTAGAGGGAAAATTGTATAGTTGTGGTGGTGACAGTGTTTATATAGGATAGTTATGTATTCCCAACTGGCATATGTACCTTAAATAGAAATGCCGAACTTCTTAGGTACTAAGGTCATGTCGTGTCCTAATTTATTTTAAAATTTATGGTCATTAGAATTTTCATTTATTTGTTCTCACAGTTATAATATTTATAAAGTTTATAAAGTAGATATTTGATGCTGATTTGTCTTAAAATCAACAAAATGAAAATAATAAACTCATTTATATAATCATATAAATAAAATGTCACAAAAGAAAAGTGATAAACAGCAGTCAGTATGTTTATTCAGTGAGAAAAGTACAAAATGTTCTTGTTCTCATCTGGAGCAACTAGCATAATTATAAATCTAGTTAGCAAAAGCAACAGGCCACTGTGTTCACAGAAAAGACAGTATCTTTGACTGAATTTCAAAGAACATGAACCCCATGCTTCTGTCCCATATTGCATCCTGTGGAGTTATTAAAAGAAGAAAAGATCTCCTGCATTCTTCAAAGACTCTTTTCTGGGTCTGAATGTCTGCTAAGTTCCAGAAAGATAAATATTAGATTTTTTTTACCATGTAGGCAGTTTATTTTTCTATATTATTTTGAGACAAGTGACAGTAGGGCGAATGAAGTATATAAGGAAGTGAAATAGTTTCCTTGGCTTCTCTAAGAATAGTTGTCTATTTCCTGATTGCTTTCTAAGGTTTTGTTTTTTTGCTAATTTAGTCTGGATCATTGAATTTTTGTTGTTTAAACTCACTCCATCAATGAAGATTAGCAATGGATCCATAATTTAAGGGATTAGAGAATTAACAGGAGTCACTGAGATGAATAACTTCTCCATGGTCACATAGCTAGTATGGGTGAGAAGCATAACTAGAACTCATGACTTATTGGCTTTTGCAGTTGCCACTTTATCCATGTTATATCAAGTAGCTGTTTCACCTCTTGCTATGAAAAAAAGAAAGAGAGAGACACAAAGACAAAGGAAGGAAGGAAGGAAGGAAGGAAGGAAGGAAGGAAGGAAGGAAGGAAGGAAGGAAGGAAGGAAGGAAGGAAGGAAAGAGAGA
>NC_058133.1:88227828-88244469 GCF_016433145.1 Gracilinanus agilis | reverse complement strand
GAAGGAAGGAAGGAAAGAAGGAAGGAAAGAGAGAAAGAAAGAAAGAAAGAAAGAAAGAAAGAAAGAAAGAAAGAAAGAAAGAAAGAAAGAAAGAAAAAAGAAAAATTTATAGCACTGAAAATAGCTTATGTGTCCTCTTCATATTTTGGCAATGGAGTATTCACTCTAGTTAATCCATTATTAATATCACTCTTCTTTGATAGAGAATATGACACATGACTACAAGAGATGGTAACACAATGGACCCAGCTGAACTACCAAATGACCTTGGCAAATGAAAACACATATTTAGATTATGTGTTTATGAATAAAAATTAATTTGCTTTTCAGGGAGTTTGGCCGCTGGAAAGTAAATAACCTTGCTGTGGAGAGAAGAAATTTCCTTGGCTCCCCACTGCCTCTTGCCCCTGAATTCTTCCGCAATATAAGGCTATTGGGACGTCGACCCACCCTTCAGCAAATCACGGAAAACCTCATCAAGAAATATGGGACCCACTTCTTGCTATCAGCCACCTTGGGAGGTATGACTATCTGCAAAAATATTTTATTGATATCAAATATGTTTGAATTGTAGATTAGTGTAGACTAATAATATAAAATGAAAAGCTATACTTTTGTAAATTTAGTTTTTTTCCTGTTATTCAATTAAAATTTTTTAAAAAAAGATTTAATAATAATAACAATTTTCACTTATATAATTAACTTTTCACTTATATAATTAGAATTTTAGAAATATCCATTTTTATCCCTATTTTACACATGAGGAAACAGACAGGCAGAGGTCTAATGAGTGGTAAGATAGTAAATTTCCAAAGCTATATTTGAATGCAAATTTTCCTGATTCTAGTTCGAGTTCACTATCCACTATGGTATCTAGTTCGCTACTACCTACTTCTTTTCCTTCTCCTCCTTAGTAATAATAATAATAAGTATACAAAGTAAGAATATTAAGTGCTTACCACAGTGCCTGGCACATAGGAGGCATTTAAGAGTGATTATCTCCTTCCTCCTACAATGTAAAAGAAATAACAACAAAATTATTATTTGAAGGACCTTTCTCATTAAAATCCTAACATTTGTGACAATGAAAATTCATTCTGCCCACGTGTATTTATTGAGTAATTCTAATGTCTGAGATGTAATAGTTTGGAAGTTTGAAGGATGAATTGTAAACTCTTTTCTTTGTCCACAAGGAGTTTATAATCCCCCAAGGAAATACAAATTATAAAATGAAGATGCCGCAGTTGATTCCTTTTTTTTAAATTCTAAATCTTTTAATTCTATGAGCAGTTTAGAAATAACTAGCATAAAAGTCAATAGTATTAAGCATCCTAAATTTATGTTAAATACACTATAAGGTTCAAAGGATATAATCTTTTGTGGGTAGATTATTGACATTTTCATAAGTAGATAACTAAATAAAGTTAGATATATAGTTTGGGTATTATTTTTTGTTTCTTGATATGTTCATTGAATTTAAGTCACCAGACATTTATAGGCATCTAATATAGGCAAGGCACCGAATTGGGTGTCAGTGATATAAAGACTTCCTTTTGCCTTCCTACAATAAAGAAAAGAAAATATTTCTTATCTCAAGTAATTTGATTTCTATTTTATAAATGCATCATGAAAAAATATATATGTATATGTATACACACACCTATATATATTTATTTTCAATAAACATTTATTAAGAGTCTATTATGTGCCAGGCACCATACTAACTACTGAAGATACAAATGAGAAAAAAAAAAAAAGACAGTCTCAGCTCTCAAGGAGTTTACAATCTAATGGGGAAGATAACACAAAAAAGTAAACTTATATACACATGTTTGTGTATATATGTATGTATATATATATGTTTATGCAAAGTGATTTCTAGGAGGAGATAACACTTGTATAAATGGAGATTTTGAACCATGGACTTTATCCCCCAGAAGTCCCTTAGTATTTCCCCAAATTCCCTTTAGTCTCTCCTGACATTTGTGTGGTCATGTTATTGTTTTATAAGTTCTGTACCTCTTCCCTCTCACCCTCTTCTTCAGGAGCGCAGCTGAAGTTAGTTTAGGACCTTTTCACTCTAGTTTTTTCTGTTAGTTTATTATTAGTAAAACTTTATAAAATATAATATTTAGTTCTTCTATATTGTTTTTAATCTCTACATACTCATGGCACTGGCAGTCAAGAAAAGCATTTTGTAGACAGTACCTCCTAATCTGTTCTTTAAAACAAGATAGATATTTTCAGTGTGAAAAGAGAGGGAGAAAATATATTTCAGAAAGGAGGAAGGGTCTGTTCCAAGACAATGAGTCAAAAAAGGAAATGGTATGTGATGAATGGCAAGCAAGCAGATTGACTACTACATGGGGTTTTTGTTAGAGAGAAATATGAAATAAGAAAAAAGATTCCTTTCAGTTTTGGAGGATTGTGGATGCCAAGCTGAGGTTTTTGGCATATAATCTTAGAGACAATAAGGAGACCCTGAAAATTATTAAAGAGAGGAGAATTTATGGTCTTATACATTTTTTAGGAATATCAATTTGGCCCTTATATGAAGAATGGATTGGAGAAGAGAGACAGATAAATCAGGTAGATGAATATGAAGCATTCTGGAGTGTTTTAAGTTAGATGTGATAAGAATTTGAGTTCAAGTGGTAAATGGAGAACAGAGGGAATTGTTGTGAAGAAGGAATTTATAATTGACAAATGATTAGATATTGATAAGAGTGGGATAGAAGAAGTAAGAGGTAAGCCTGACTCCAAGATTATAAGCCTAGATAATTAAGACAAATTTGGCTGCATAAAAAAAAATAAGATTGGAGTGGGAATAGTTTTTGTGTAATATATATTCTATTTTGGACATAATGATGAATGCCTACTGGATAATTGAGTAGAGATTCTCAAGAAGCAATTGATAATTAGGATTAGAAGTCAGGAGAAAAAATATGCTATATTATAGAGAATATATATACATACACACATGTATATGTGTATAAGTATAGGTATATAATTATATATGTATATTTACATGTGTATGTATATGTGTGTATTTGTACAGATATATTAAAATGTGCATAGAGGAGCATATTTGCATAGAGATAATCAAATTCTTAAGACCTGATGAGATTACAAAAAAAAAGAAGGTATGTAGAAAAAAAACAAAACACAAGAGAAAACAACATTAATGAAGTCCAGGAAAGAGAGCATTCAATAAAAGTAGGTGACCGATCAACAAAGTAAAGTGTCTGTATTTAAAATAAAATAAGACCTAGAGAAGGCGATCAGATTTAGCAGTTAAGAGATTGTCAGTGACCTTGATGAAAATAGTTTCAGTCAAGAGGCAGGATCAGGAGTCGGAATAGAAGGGATTGGAAACTGAAGCTGAGGAAATGGATTCTAAAAATATACTGGCTCTTTCTAACGTTTGACTGTAAAGGGATCATATTAGCTGCTAACAATAATCTAACCTTTTTAAAAGTTCCATGATGCTTAAAACAGTTGTGAATGTAGCCAATATCAAGTATGAGATATTTCTGAGTGAGTCTATGTCCCTTAGTTTCTGGGAGAAACCTGGTTAATTTTCATAATTTAGCATTAGAATAAATTAAAGAAATGGAGTCAATATTAAATATTAAAATAATAATGCGTGTTAAGCCTATGTTAGAAAACTGTATGACCAATGGAAATGTATTTAATAGACTGATTTCCTTTCATCCATTATTTGCATATATAAAGAGAATTATTTAAATGTAAATACCTTCTGTGACATCACAGACAGATATAACCTTTTCTGAATTACTTGGAAAACACAGCATTTCTTGAACAGAAATCATCTAAGAACCTCATTAGAAATAACAATAGCTTCAATAGAAATATTATGAAATGACATTTTGACTATTATTCTGGAAAATTTTCACAAACAACTAAATTATACCTATTTAAGAAATGAGCAAAATGAATCATCTACGTTTTGATATATTTCTCACCCCACTGATAAAACTTTTGTTGTATCAGGTAAAAATAAAGAGATTATTGTTGAATTTGTTCAAACTACCAGTTTCAAAAAGTGGCTCTATCTTTGCTTGAATTGAACAGCTTTTGAAAAACATTTTTTTTCCAGTGGAGACAGTATAGCATAGATGAAAAAGGAGTCATATGCAAATAAATGATTTACTAATGTCAACATTTTAAGTGTTCATAATTTTATTGGTTGATTATCCACTCCACTGTCATAGTTTGGAGTCTCTCTGTGTTTTGAGTTGCTGTAGCTAAAAAAAATTTCTCACTTAGTGACCTGTCTCCAGGTTGATGAGCTTTTTGAATTTAGCTATGCTAGTCCTCTAATTAAGGAAAAAATTTTCATCAGGTTCATAATCTATGACTTTCTCGCTTTGATGGTTCTAAAAGACATTGCATTTTGCTTACTACATAGCTATCACCACATTAAGCACTGTATTAGGACTTCATTCAATTATTAATAATAACAATTTAAAATGGTGTATATCCAATACTTTTAACGAGCTGTCCTATTATGACACATAAATCCAGTGATTGAATTATCTTTCTATTTTTGAAAAAATGTTTAAAAGTTCATTTTAAAGGAAAAGAAAAATCAAACCTTTAGTACATTTCACCATATATCTGAACTATTTATCAAGAGAGTTATTTGGCTTGTTTGTATTTTGGGGAAAGATATTGAAAGTGGATAACTGTTTAAATATCTAAAATAAGCATTCCATTCAAAGAGTCAATACAGAGATAGATTGCACACCCAGGATGTATTGATTTTGGCTTTGGAATATATTTCATGATTTTTTTTAATGTGTTTCATCATGATGCAATATTTAGCAAACACTGAAATCAAATACTCTATGTCTAAACTGAATGCAGAAGCAGAGAAAACTATTAAATAGAGGAAAAGAGAATGCTTAGTTGTTTAAAGCATCTGAGTGAAAAAAATTGTCATACCAGGATAAAGTAGACATCATTTGGAAATTAATCAATATTGCAATATCAAATAAAAATTCTATCTTGACAGGATAGAAAATAAATCTACTTTCTTTACTTGGCTTGGGTATAATTTGTAAAAGCAAAGATTTATAGTTAAATCATCTATAATGACATGTATTTGGAATATGTTTTAGTTTCTTGTTTTAAAAAAATATTCTGGTAGTGTGACTGAGTTCTAAAATTTTGTGCTAGCAATGCCCAAGCTCTGGCTGACTGGAAATATGTGAAATTTGACTGGCTTCGACTTGGAAAGACATTGAATATAGATCTAGCCATAATCTCTTAATGGATTGTGGATTAATCCTAAATCAGAGAAACTCATCACCAGCTGTTCTTAGTACCAGGAGGCCCATTAAAAGAAAAATATATTTTGGCCAAAGCAACTCATGAAGTTCATTTATTAAGCCAGAGAGGTGTGCCATGTGTTTGAGGGGTTGGATTCACTGGCAAAATCCAAGATTTATGAAGTACTCATATGATGGTTAAAACATTAATTATTATTATAATTTAGGCAACTTGAGAATCTCCCTTTGGGATATCATATCCAATATTTAAACTTACTTTTATTTAAAAATGGAATAAAATTTGATCTAATTTCCTAAATAATTTCAATTAGTTGATTTAACCTATAAAAATGATGAATTATTTTTATTGTTCATTAAGATAATATGTAATTTCTAAAACAGTATTTTAATAAATGGTACCAGAGAACCCAACTGTTTGTATTTAACTATTATACCTGAAATATTTGTTTCTTTGCTCAATAAAAATATCAGGATATTTCTTTGCTTCTCTTGCAAAAAAGGTACAAAATTGATGTTGGAAGAGAATAATATACACGTAAAGTAGAGAAATTTAGTCATCACTTACAATAGCAAAATTTCTTGAACATGTTATGGCTAGGTAATAGCCATTTCATGATTTGAGAAGGACTGAACTCTCAATTATGTATTTGCAAGGTTTTTTTTTCTTTTACAGCTATGTATTCATAGCCAATTGCAATACTAGGCTCTTTATACCTTACTAATATAGTAAAGATTTCTCCCACTCATCATCAGATTGTGAGGTCTTAAAAAATGAAACAATTTTACTTTTAGGTTAAGTAAAATAATTTTATCCAGGAAGGTAAATATATTAGACAAAGTATAGTATTCTTTTTGTAAGCTTAGTAGCATAGTCATATATTCTTCTTTGTAATTGATAAATTATTTTTAAGAGATAATTCAATATTTAAATAGATTCACATTCTCATTTATGTTGACATTCCATTTGCATAAATTACAATCCATTCATATAGTCTAATTGTATTATTCTTTTTTTATACCTTCCCATATAACTCCCATAAAAGGTCTATCCATAACACTTGATTTCTTTCCCTAAAGAAAATTGTGAGAAAAGAGAATGCAGGACTTTTCTGATTTCTTAAATAAAATAAAAAAACAAAAACAAAACAAAAAATCTGATTTCTTAAACACAATTTCCTGAAAGGCATAGAGGATTTAATTCTTCCTATTTTTGTTTTAATTACAGAAGATACATTTATCTAAGCAAAGTAAAATACATCCTAATGGCTTTTCTCCAACAAAAACTTTCCACATATTTATTAACATCATATCAAAGATTTCCTGACAGACATAATGACACAATGACTTGGTCAAGGATTCTCTGACTATCTATCTATTTTTAGAATTATTTTTCCAAATTCCTACATTGGCCAGGTCTAAAAATAAATACCTTACTTTGCAACTTGTATCTGTAACCTCTCTTTATGGAAATGGATTGTATGCTTAATTATCTGTTACTGTGGTTGATCATTATATAAATCAGAGTTCTTAAGGATATCAAAGTTATTTGTATTTAAAATACTACTATTAATAAAATCAATGTAAATGAAATAAAATTGGTATTTTTATAAACAGTTCTCCTTGCTATCTTCCCATTACTTGGCATGTCATTTGTCCCAGATTTTTTTGAAACCATCCCTAACAGCAATTTTTTTATATCATAATAGAGTTTGATTGCATTTATGCAATCACTAGAGTTCTATGATTAAAGAAATAAGGGGAGAGGTAATTAATGAAAACTATTTTTTCCTATTCAGGCATGATTCAAGTCTCAGAATCTTCAAAGCAAGTAAAGGGATTAGAGGAGTCCATAGTTATAGTATTGTGGATACATCTTAGCTTAAAAGTTACTCTGTTTTCAGTCATTCATCAATAGATAGGAATCTTAGTTTCTAGGTCTTTTTCATTACAAAAAAAACAACTGCTATATAGGTATAGATACAAAAATAGATATAGATATAGTGTGTGGGATATGCACGTGTAGATGTATATCTAACCCTTTTTGATTGTTGATGTCCTTCCAAATTTCTTTCCAATATTTCTTCACAACTCCACCAGTATTGAATCAAAACACTTGTTTTAATTCATTCCTTACAAGTTTTGGCAGGATATGCTTTTTTTCACCCTTGTGTGACTTATCAGTAGTGAGTTAGACAATTAGCTAGAAAATAGAGTCCTGACAAAAATGTGCACCACTGTAATGTGTCTAAGAATGAGAGATTCTTTTATAAATGTTGAGGTTCTCTAAATGTCTCCTTATTTGTAGATTATTTTACACTTGTACAATTTTAAAATAAAATTCATTACAGGGTGACAGATTTGATTATTACAACTCATGTAGACAATTTACATGGAATTATCACAATCGGTACTGCTTTAGATAGGAAGAAAGGGATGATGGATGATGAAATAAAAATAAAAAGCAAACATTAAAAAACAACAAAGCTCTGCTGATACAAGCTTCCCTGTTAGGAGATAACTGGAAATTTTGTCACAACATACTTAATCCTAATATTTCATGTGAAGAGATGTATCCATGTTGGTCAGGAACAAAGGAGAACACCATTAAAAATAGAAGAAGGGCTCTAAAAAATGGCAAATGTCTGTGTCCTTTTTTTCCCCTCTGTATTTAAACCACCTACCATAAGACTGTAAGCAGATTGACGGCAGAGAACGTGTTTTAAATGCTACATTTTACCTTGTACATAAATACTTGCTACCTTTTAAGAAATTCTAATTGATTTAATGATTGAATGTGTAAAGTTGCTCACAATGTGAAAGAAGTTATCAAAAAAATGCTTGACACTGTCTCTCTCTTTAAACTTTGTAATAAAAATGCAGAGGACCTGAAAACATGATTATTTAAAAAAACAAATAAACCTAGCAAGCTGAGATATTGAGACAAATAGCAAAATAACTAATTTTCCCCTGCATTTTTGTTGTGTATTTTACACTTTTATTTTTTAAGGAATAATTTAAAAATTATTCATCCATCCAATTATAAAATCAAATAACAATTTTAAAAGAAAAAAATTACCAATAGTTATGCACTATGCTACTTTCTGAAAATTATCATATTTCTTTTTTCTTTTTCAGTCTAAGTATGACTATAACTTCAAAGCTGTTTTAATTTGCATTAATTTAATTTTTATTGATTTAGTTAGAATATTTTTAATATAACTCATAGTTTTCTTTAGAATTTGGACTTTTTCCTTCAAAAGTACTTGCCATATTTTTAAGCAATTATCTTTTGGGGAAGTATTATCAGCCTTATTAATTTGAATCAGTCCCTTATGTATATATTGGAAATGATAATATTTTTATAGAAAAAAGAATTTATAAGGATTTTTTGCTTTTATCAATTCCTATTGTATACTTTTTAAAAAATAAATTTTATATGATAATTTTTTTAAATTTTTAACTTGTGAAAATTAATCAAAATATTTATTACAACCCCACTGTGTTTCAGGCACTGTGCTAAGTACTGTGTGGTCTTCTTTTTCTAGTTCAGTTTTGAACTCTTACCTTGTCTGTATCATCTGATATTTGAACATTAGTTGACAGCAATACAGAGACTTGAAGAAAAGCTGGAAACCATTATAAGTATATCTGGATATTATATATGGCTTTGACAGCTTTTGGTTCATTTATTCATTCATTCAACATGAATTTGTTAGAGCCTGTTTTGTTCTAAGAACTTTATGTCAATATCTTCTTTGAAGTTAGTGGAAAAAATGATCAAAAGAAATATCCTCGAATATGATCAGCCCAACTTCATCAAACTAATCCTTTTTACAATGTGGTATCATGGAAAAGGAATATGGTGGCAGAATAATGAGCTGAGACAAATTGGAATAGTCATTAACATTGGTGAAGAGCAGAAACAGGGAAAATCGTCAGTAGGTCTTCAGTTGAAGCAGTGAGGAAATCAAATATTGTCAAATAACAGCAGATGGAGTGATTGTGACATAGTTTGCAAGATCAAAAACACAACCAGTTTTGTATGATGAAATTGAGAAATTAAGATGTAAAACTATATTGATGAAGCCCCAGTGTCTGCTCCCGTGAGACATTTTGCAGTCTATTCAGCCAAAGTCATTTGATCATAGATTTTTAATCATCAAATTATTATGCTACGGATATTTTTTTCAGTACCTCATTCATGCTTCAAATACAAATGGCCCTCTATTAAACACAGAATATATACATCTCTCAGGCAAAATGTGGTGGTCAGAAACTAAATGGGGAAACAGGATGGAGAATAATACAAAACAATTATAATGGTGCAAAATGTATTACAAGTTTCTCTAATAAAGTTCTTATTTCTCAGATACATAGAGAAATGAGTTGAATGTATAAGAATACAAGATATTCCTCAATTGATAAATGATTATAGGATATGAACAAAGTTCTCAAACAAAGTAATTAAAGTGCTCTATAGTCATGCAAAACAAATATTCTAAAGGATTACTGATTAGAGAAAAGTAAATTAAAGCAATTCTGAGGTATCACTACCAACTACCAACTCAGATGGACTATTATGTCAGAAAATGAAAATGATAAAACTTGGAGAGGATTGGGAAAATTGAGATATTAATGCATTGTGGAGAGTGGAGAGTTGTGACCTGATTCATCCATTCTGGAGAGCTGTTTGGATCTATGCCAAAAGGCTATAATATAATATATACCCTTTGACTCAACAATTTTGTTACTAGGTTTATATCCTAAAGAGATAAAAAATAGAGAGAGGAAGGACATACATGTACAAGAATATTTGAAGCAGCTCTTTTTGTGGGGCAAAGAATTGGAAACTGGTTGCAAACCCATCAATTGAGAAATGGCTGAATGAGTTACATTACATGGTTGTAATGGAATACTATTTTGCTGTAAAAAATGATGAGCAAGAGAGCTCAGAAAAACCTGGAAAGACATGCAGACTGAAGCAGAGTGAAATAAACAGTACCAAGAGAACATTGCACACAGAAACAGGGATACTGTATGATGAAAAACTGTGAATAACTTATCTCATCTCAGAAATACAATGAAACAAAACAATTCCAAGGGATTCATGATAAAAAAAAATTCTATCTGTCTGCTTCCAGAGAAAGAATTGATATAATCTGAATTTAGACCAGAACAAACTTTCTTCACTTTCATCTAGAAATTCTTTTGTTAAGTTTCTTTCCATAAAAAGATTAATATGAAAAAAATGCCTTACGTAATAGCACATGTAAAATATATATGAGATGATAATCCATTTCAGCAGGAATTGGGATGATGGGAGAGAATTTGAGATGCAAAATTATTTTTAAATGTTTAAAAATATTTTATATGTAATTGGGAAAATAAAAATTTTAAAAGTATAAATACTTCTCATTGAAATCACTTTGTAATCTATCTTTTATACCTATACTGATAAATATGTATGCTTAAGTTGATATTTGATTTACCCCAAATGAAGATGATATTTTAAGAATATTTTACTTTTTTAAAGTATCTATGAAATAAAATTTTAGAGTTTGCTTTTCTGCCTAAAGAATTAATGTTCAAATGTTTTAATTTAATATGCATCTTTAGTTGGCATATAATAAATATCTTTTGAAATTAAAAATACTTCAACTTTCCTTATATAGAGGATGGCCTCCACAGAATCTACCTCAATTTGCTGCCCATAGAGCATCTAAAAGCCATGTTCAGTTGTAGTCAAGATATAATAATAGGTTTTCCATGCTGACATAGAAGAACATTTGAAATAAGAAATTTGCAGTGCCAAAATAATCTAGTACTGGCTAAGCAACAGAAGAGCAGATGAATGGAATAGACTAGGAGCAAATGACCTCAGCGATCTCATGTTTGATAAACCCAAAGATACCAGCTATTGGGATAAGAACTCACTAGTTGACAAAAACTATTGCGAAAACTGGAAAACAGTATGGCAAAAATTGGGTTTAAATCAATATCTCACACCCTATACTGAGACAGAGTCAAAATGGCTATATGATTTAAACATAGAAAGTGATATTATAAGTCAGATAGGGGATGATAGAAGACTTAAACCTGTCAGATCTGTGGAGAAGGGAAGCATTTGTGACCAATTACGATATAGAGAATATTATAAAATATAAAATGAATAATTTTGATCATATTGAATTAAAAAGGTTTTGTACAAACAAAACTAATTCAACAAAGATTAGAAGGGAAGCAACAAACTTGGGGGAAAATTTTTTATCATAACAAATTTATCTGATGAAGATCTAATTTCTCAAATATATAAAGAACTAAGTCAAATTTAAAGAATTCAAATTATTCTCCAATTGATAAATGGTCAAAGGATATGAATAGGCAGTTTTCAAATGAAGAAATAAAAGCCATCAATAATCATATTAAAAAAAAAAGATTCTAAACCCCTCTTGATAAGAGAAATGCAAATTAAAGTAACTCTGAGGTATCACCTTACACATAGCAGATTGGCCTATTTGATAGTAAAGCAAAATAATAAATTTTGGAGGGAATGTGGCAAAATTAGGACACCATTGCATTACAGGTGGAGCTATGAATTGATCCATTCTGGAGGGAAATTTGGAATTATACCCAAAGGACTATAAAAATGCACACCTTTTTATCCAGTAACACTACTGCTAGGTCTGTATCCCAAAGATATTTTTTTTAAATGAGAAGGGATCTGTTTGTATAAAAATATTTATAGCTGCACTCTTTGTGATGGCAAAGAATTGGAAACTAAAGGGGTGTCCCTCAATTGGGGAATGGATAAACAAATATAGTATGCAATGGTGATGGTATATTTTTATGCTATAAGGAATGATGAACAGGATGATTTCAGGAAGAATTGGAAGGATCTACATGAACCAATGCAGAGTGAAATAAGCCAAACAAGGAGAACATTATACACACTAACTGGAGTATTGTGGAATGATTAAATGTGATAGACTTTGCTATTTAGAGCAATGCAATATTCCAGGATGATTCTGAGGGACTTATGAAAAAGAATGCTATTCCCCTCTAGAGAAAGAATTATGGGAGTATAAATGCAGATGAAAACATATGATTTAATCACTTCTTTATTTGAGTATATGATTTGGGGTCTTGGTTTTAAGAGATGACTCACTTACAAAAATGAATAATATGCACATTTATTTTGTATGATAATAACATGTGTATAATCCAGATGGAAATGCTTGTCAACTCTGGGGAGGGGTGAGGGAAGAAGAGTGGAAGACAACATGGAAAATATAACTTTGGAAGACTTATGTGGAAATTTGTTATTAAAATGAAATAAAGATAAAAATGTAAAATGAAATAAATGAAATAAAGAAATTGAGGGAGGGAAACAATATGAAAATAACATCCCTTTATTTTAATAAAGTTACTTGGTTATATAATTTTATTACATTTTCTTTCGTTATGCTGTATCATAAATTCAGATAGTATTGTGAATTAAAATTATGTTTATAAAAATTATATATTAAAGAATAATTAATTATTACTTAAGTAAGATCTTATATCTTTATAACTGCCCTGGTATAAAGGAAAGTTTAATTGATTTGGCATCACAATATGTGGAAGTGAGCCTTGACTCCCTTATTTATAAGGTATGTTATGCTGGGCAAGAAAATGTATCTCTCTCCTTCAGTTTCATCATATTAACTTTGCAGAGGCCATAGGGTTGAGACTCATAGGGAATTATTTGTATAAAGTAGTTTCCAAGTATCACTATGAGACTTGACCTTTGTCTGCCATGAAAATAAACTTTCATAAAAGCCTAACTTATGGAAATTGAAAACTTCGTTATTGATTGTTTATTATTAACAATTATAGTGAAGGCAGAAGATCAATTAAAAAATAGATGGTTAGATCTGACAGTAGGAGTATAATATGTATTTTTAAAAAATACCTTTAAGTTGGAACTAAAATGAGTCAACCCAACACAGGATCTTTTATCAGTTTTATCTTTGGTGAACAGTAGAAAATAAAGAATGTCATTGATTGAAACATAGTGGTGACTGGAGAAATGAAAACTTTGTTATTTTATATTTTTAAAAATCAATTTCAGCTCATTCTATTTTGTTAATTATATTTCTAAAATATCCAATGTAAAACTTTTTTTTTGTCTATTTCCCCTCCTCAGCCTCCCTTTTAGTGCTGATTAGATTTATTATAATTAATCATGGAACTGGAATGTTATGGGGTTTCAAGAACTGGTAGCAATAAGTATTATTAGGTAAGCAAATCTAATATTATGGTCCCTAACAATGAATCTAATTTCTGATACCTTAGGTTTTCCTCACGTGTTTCATGTAATATTAAAAAATGTAATGCCCTCTACCTTATTGCAATAATTATAATTTGTTTAAACTTAAACATATATATGACACTGTTAGGTTAAAAAAATAAGTTCTTTTTTAAACATTGGTTGTTACAACTCTAAAAATTGTACAAATCATCTAGGCTTCAACTGAAATAGCTGATTTTTTGTAGATATACAAGATTAAATTCATTATTGTAACCTGTTCCAATTATTAAAATAATTTTTCCTTAGAAGTTATTTTTAAAGCAAATATATCAAATTTATTGACTTTTTAAGTTACCTCTTTAGTGATTTTGAGCAAGTCTCTTTTTTTCCTAGGGCCTCAGTTTCTTCCTCTGTTATATGATGGGGTTGGACTACATATCATCTTAGTTCCCTTCCAGGTTTAAATCTGTCATCCTCTGATCCTTTAACTAAATAGATTTTACTTCCTTGCTGTGTGACCCTGGGCAAGTCACTTAATCCACATTGCCTATCCCTTACTACTCTTTTGCCTTGGAACCTATACACAATATTGATTCTATGACAGAAGGTAAGGGCCTAAAAAAAAGAAGAAAAAAAAAACCTATATAAACTCCAATTAAACCTTTTGATATCTTCTTTAGGGTTCATGTGGTTTTTTTTTTCCTCTCCGTTGATTTAGATTGATCCGTTTCTTACTCTAAAATATGTTAAAATGGTTCTATTTAGCAAAAGACCTCAGATTTAAATCCATAAATCTGCATTTTGCCACTGATTGTGGAATCATTCCAAGATCCATTTTTAATATTCTTTGACATATTGCCAAGTATTCATTATTATCATTTTTCCTTGTTAATACTGATGTTTCCATGAGTTGTTTTGCCTGCCTGTATTCAGAATCAAATAATAGTTTTCTATAAGAAAATAATTACAAATAATGAAATAATAACAGTAAAACATATGATGGAATAATAGCAATAATACAGTTCCACAAAGAATAAAATTGTTCACACCAGAAAAATCTAGAAATCTCAAAAGTTCCCTTTTTTCCCTTTTCTGAAGCATATGGAATGTTTTCAAGATGAACTATGTTTAAACAATACAAAAAGGAAAAGCTTATAAAATGAATCAAAATTTGGTTTTTTTCTTGTATCTTTTTATCATATGTTTGATTACTTTTGTTACAAGAATACTTTGAATCCATTAAAGCAAATATTCAGTAGTTCTCCCTAAAATGCCCTATTTTAGTCTACAAATTGGACTGTTGTCTTTGAATGAGAAAATTTCCTAAATTAGACACGTAAAGAAATTGGGGCAGAGTGGTGTTAAATCAACAAGCATCTATTAGTCTCCTATTTGGTGCCAGGAAAGCATTATAATAAGTACTGAAGATACAAAACCAAAAATGATCCAGTCCCTCCACTAAAGAATATTTTATGCTATTGGAGAGACAAAATGTACCGATATAAGTTTATATAAGTTAATATACAATATAATTAGGGGTGTAAAGGGCACTAGCAGCTTGGAGAATAAGACATGGCTTCATATAGTAGAAGAAATTTGAGCTCAAAGTTGAAGGAAACAAAGTAATGGAAACAAAAAAAAACAGAGAGGAACAAGCTTTATTAGGCACCTGGTGTCACTGTATTTAATGATTTACAAATACTATTTTATGGACTGATAATATTTCTATTGCATTTATGCTAGTCACTGTGCTAAGAACTTTATAATTGTTATCTCATTGCATCCTCACATTTTATTCCCATTTTACAGATGAAAAACTGAAGCAGACTTTCTTTAAACGAGTCACTTCTCTAATTAGTATCTGAGTTCACATTTCAACTCAAGTCTTCCTGACTCCAGGCCCAGTGGTTTTTTTTTGTTTTTTGTTTGTTTGTTTGTATCTTTGTTGTTGTTTTTGTTTGCTTGTTTGTTTTCCACTGTGCCATCTAATTGTTTTAACAGAAGGAGGGAAGACATTTTAGAGTAGAGGGACCGGTCTGAGAAAAAGATGAGAGAAGGGATGTTATTTGTGAGAAACAGAGGATCAGTAAGACTGGAATGCAGAGTTTGGGAAGTGTAATATGGTATAAGAAAACTGGACAGATATTGATACAATCATTTTGGGGACTGATATTGAAGGGTTTAATTGACTCTTTTTTTTTTAAACCCTTAATTTCGGTGTATTGTCTCATAGGTGGAAGAGTGGTAAGGGTGGGCAATGGGGGTCAAATGACTTGCCCAGGGTCACACAGCTGGGAAGTGTCTGAGGCCGGGTTTGAACCTAGGACCTCCTGTCTCTAGGCCTGACTCTCACTCCACTGAGCTACCCAGCTGCCCCTATTGAAGGGTTTTAAAAGCCAAGTAAAGGTTGGAGACAGCCATTGGACTGTATTTTGCAGGTGAGAGACCTGGTTAGACCTGCCATTTTTGAAAATCACTTTTGCCAGGGAAACAATGTATGCATATTAGTAAATGTGATTTTTTTATACCAAGTAAAAGGGTACAGGGAGTCATTTCTTGCTGGAGGGATTAAGGAAATCATCATGGAGAAGGTCTTACTGAAACTCTTCTATGGTGCCCAGATTTCTAAGACAAGGAGATGAAGAGGAAATACCTTTCAAACATGGTGAATGACCACTATTATAGCAGAGAAAAAGGAAATTCAGTGTTGTGTGGGGAGAAACAAGGTCAGTTTTTGTTAGCTCTAGTGTATGTGAAGGGGCATGACATGAAATAACATTGGTAAGGAAAATCAGCTGCCTTCTTGGCCTTGAAAACAAATTATTCTCACCTACCCATTCTGCTAGAAGAAGTATTCATATGTTTGGGGTGTGATCCTCCTAATTTACCAATAGGTTTGAAGCTTGCTGGTTAGCCTTAATCTGGTTTACCCTGTGTTAGAAGAAAGAAATTATATATATAAATATAAAATTTATTTCTTTCTGTTTTATGTATATATGTTATATATAATTTCTTTCTGTTATATATATATATATA
>NC_058133.1:88199550-88213044 GCF_016433145.1 Gracilinanus agilis | reverse complement strand
TCTTCCTCTCGTGTTTTAGTGTGAACTGTTTCACCCCTTTAAAGTGTGGAAATGCCCCGATTCTGCGTACCTTCAATGCTGCGCCCTGTTGTGGGGTTCCTTCGTTCCTCTGGACTCGTTTTTATTTCCCCTTGAGGGGTTCTGTGTGGTTCGGTCAGGAGAGATCGAGCAGCTGCTCCTTACTCTGCCGCCATCTTAACTGGAAGATATCAAAATACTTTTTGTAATTTTAAACTGATTTCTTATCCAATCTGATTAAATTGTAATTCCTATTAACTCACAAGGTGACTGAAGTAGTACTAATTGTGTAAAAATTCAGCTGTGCCATTTTGTTTTTATTGACTTGTGCTCAAAGTTTTAGTGTTCTCTCTAATCCATGATTTTTTAAGCTACTTGTCCGTTATATGAACCTTTATTAGCTTAATTAACTTTTAGTAATTTAACATATAAATCCATGGAGGCATCAATAAGTGAAGGACTTTTTGTCACAATATACAGAGAACATATAGAAAAGTGAGGATGTCATAGATAACCCCTCTTGATTATTGTCATTGTTCAGTAGTTTCAGTTGTGTCCAACTTTTCATGACTCCATTTCAGATTTTCTTGACAAACATGCTGGAGTGGCTTGCCATGTTCTTCTCCAGCTCCATTTAAAGATAAAGAAACTTAGGCAAATAGGTTTAAGGGATTAACTCAGTGTCACACAGCCAGGAAGTGTATAAGGCTAGATTTGACCTTAAAAAACTCTGTCTTCCTAACTCCAGGCTTGACACCCTCTCCATTATGCCACATAGACACCCTTTCTTTTCTTAAGGTATTTTGTGTACAATTGCACATTGATCAAGCATATTGAAAAAGGGTTGCTTTGTTAAATATTGGTTATGATTTGAGTCTCCTTCCAACTGTTAGTTCATGTTATTCTTCTCTAATAAATTATTAAATCAGTCGAATTATTAACCTGCATTTATTAAATACCTCTTCTGTGCCTGATACTTTTCTACATTGTAGAGATAAAAAGACAGAAGCAAATAGTCTTTGATTTTCAAGACCTACCCTCTGAGAATGTTCTCGCTCTCATATCTATCTATCTATCTATCTATCTATCTATCTATCTATACACCCATATGAATATATAAATATGTCTTTATCAATATTTGTCTATATAAATAAACTAACTAGCTAAGTAAATTGGAGTGGAGGGCATTAGTAGCTGGGAAGGGGAAATCAGAAAGATCTTATAATTATTTCCCCAAAGCTACATTCCCTAGATTTCACCCTACTATCATCATGGCTCCCTGAGTACCTGGCCTTAACTTTTTGTTCCCCTGACATTTTATTTTTCTTTTTGTGTATTACCTTACCATATTAGATTGTAAGCTCCTTGAGGGTAAAAACTGTATTTCTTTGACATACACATTTTTCCAGGATGTAACATTGTGCCTGGAACACAATAGATACATTGAAATAAAGTTCTTGGTATGAACTAGTTTTTTACTGCCCATTTTTTTTTACTTTAGAATATGCAAATAGGAGTGTTTGAGACCAGAAATATAGGTTTAGACTGAGTTGTGAAGAATTTTAAGTAGCAAAAGATTTTATCGTATTGTGATTATGATAAGTAGAGTTGGATTTATACATAAGAAAATCAATTATGCATCAGTGTGAAGGATTATTTGAGGATGTAAAATACTTTGGGTTTGCAAAAAAATTAGGAGACAGTTGTAATAGTCTAGATAAGAGGTGATAAGGATCTAAACCAGCTTCGTGGTTTGGTGAGTGATGAGAGTAAACATAGAACGTAGGGATGTTATACAAGTTGAAATAAGATTTGAAATGAATAAGATGACTGAGAGTGAGGTGTTAAAGATAACACCAGTTCTGCATGAGAAGAACTATTTTGATATCTTCCACAAAAATAAGATGTGAGTATGGCAGGATGATAACAAGAATAAGGAGATGGAGTAGAGTCCAGAAGGTATAAGTTTTGATTAGTGTATATATCAATATATAATCCAATTCAACATTGAACAGTTTTGCACAAGTCTTTAGGTTTGAAAACTAAAAGAATAATATCTCATTTGTATTTGTGTAGAATTTCTAATTTATTTTCAAAACATATCTAGAATAATTTTAGAAATGTTTACTTTCATTATTTAGGTAAGATGACCTGGCAGTTTTTTTTCTCAAGAAATATGCAGTAACTTGAATAAAGCCATATTTTCTTAGAGAAGATGCCTTTACTGTAAGGCTGTACCCTATAAAATTATTGCTTTCTTGCATTCAACATCACTATTATTTGCAGTGGGATTTTTTCCAATTAAGGATTGAGAGATTTACATGTATAATTTCTTTGAACTCTTATAGGATATAGGACTATAAATCTTCAGAAAAAATAGACCACAAAAAATGTTAGGAAACATTTAGGAAATGTAACCAGTATTTGTAAGGGCTATTATTTTGTTTCTAATGATTTTAAGGGATTGAGTTAGAAGGATAGTTTGACTTGATCATATTGTGAATTTTGTTGATACTCAGTTGTTTCAATTACATCTGACAGTGTTATAGCACTTGTTGTTTTCTTGGTAAAGATACTGGAGTGGTTTATATTTTCCTTCTCCAGGTCATTTTACAGATGAAGAAACTGAGCCAAACAAGTGAGTGTAGAGAGGGTGAGGGGAGTGGCACAAGCACTCTGCTCCCCTCCAGCTCTGCTACCTGTGAACTGCTCACCTTACCCTCTGTATGCTCCCCTTGAGCTACTGGGCTCGGGGTGAGGGATGTGAAAAATGTCATCAGACATGGTGGGAAGGGGAAGGGGAGCAGCTCCACTGGAGTCCTTCTGCCCTTCTAGTAACAAACTCTAGGGAAGATTGTGGCTTAGATGGAGAAAATCTTAAAACCTTCCTCACCCTTACACACCAAGATAGAAAACAAAGCGCTTTGAGAAGAAGGAGGAACAAATCTAAAACCCAGACAGAACAAGGGGAACCCTACTGCTGCACAACTAAAGAGGTGTGCCAATAAAAAGGCTTTAATTCTTGAACTGTCCAGTCTAAAGCTATAGAAGGGGAATCCCAGGATGCCTCCCCCACGTGCTGTGCGGAGTCTCCAGAGGCCCCTGAAATCTCAGGGCTGGCGGGCGCACAGGCCCTGAGAGAGGGCCTTGCTGGCCCTGGACTCATGGAGTTGAACACAGGCACTGGAGAGGTGCCTGGAGGAGAAAACCAAAGAAACATAGCAAAAACCCCGGAAGGAGGCTTAGAGAGAGCCAAACCTCAGACCGCTTGGCTTTCTCATACATGGGTAAATGAAAAGTTGTTTAAATTGGAATACTTTTGTTAGATCACTATTTAATGTTATGAATATGGCATATATATGTATATGTATATATACTATGATTTAATATTGCCTATGAATTTCTGAATGTTGGTTTCATCTATAATTAGAAGTCTATTATAAAGTTTATAATTGGTCTCTACTTTCAGAGCATTCTGTTCCCTGAAAAAATGTTTGAAATGAGTTTTTCCTAGTAAAATAAATTATTATATTCATTATATGTATCACATTTATAAAACTATATATAATAATACATTATAGATCTTTCTCCCAGAAGAAAGCCTTATGTTTATTCTAGGATTATACATATATATTAATATCTATGTAGGTATACATATATATAATATTTATTTATATACACCATTACTTGACACTTAAAACATGAGATTTAAGCTTTTTTTTAATTTTATTTTTTAGATAAAAATTTTTCCATGGTTACGTAATTCATGTTCTTAGTCTCCCTGACCCCCCAATCTCCCTCCCACCTCCTGTAGCTGATGCACATTTCCACTGGTTTCTTCATGTGTCAACAATCAAAACCTATTTCCATATTATTGATAATTGCTCTAGGGTGGTCATTTAGAGTCTACAACCCAAATCATGTCTGCATCAACCCATGTGTTCAAGCAGTTGTTTTTCTCCTGTGTTTACACTCCTGTAGTTCTTCCTCTGAATGTGGGTAGCTTTCTTTTCCATAAATCCCTCAGAACTGTCCTGAATCATTGCATTGCTGGTATTACAGATGTCCATTACATTTGATTTTTCCACAGTGCATCAGTCTCTGTGTATAATGTTCTCCTGGTTCTGCTCCTTTCACTCTGCATCAATTCCTGGAGGTCATTCCAGTTCATGTGGAATTCCTCTAATTTATTATTCCTTTGAACACAGTAGTATTCCATCACCAGCATATACCACCAAGCAAGAGTTAGAAAAAATTACAAAATGTAAAATGAATAATTTTGATTACGTTAAATTAAAATGGTTTTGTTCAAATAAAAACAATGTAATCAAAACCAGAAGGGAAACAATAAACTTGGAAAAAATCTTTATAACAAAGAACTCTGACAAAAGTCTAATTACTCAAATATACAAGGAGCTAACCCAATTGTACAAAAAGGCAAGCCATTCCCCAATCGATAAATGGGCAAGGGACATAAATAGGCAATTCTCAAATAAAGAAATCAAAACTATCAATAAGCACATGAGAAAGTGTTCTAAATCTCTAATAATTAGAGAAATGCAAATCAAAACAACTCTGAGGTATCATCTCTCACCTACCAGATTGGCTAAAATGACAGCAGGGGAGAGTAATGAATGTTGGAGAGGATGTGGCAAAATTGGAACATTAATGCATTCTTGGTGGAGTTATGAAGTGATCCAACCATTATGGATGGTGTAACATGGCAATGGTAGGGTGGAATTCCTGCAAGATACAGGGTCAAACCTCACCCAGAATTCCAGGGGACCCCCCCTGGAGAACTCTGGGTGAGGGGACAGTTTAAGGCAATTAAGGGCAGTTGGTTCCTGGGGGGTTGAGGCTCAACCTCAACCTTAATTCTGGGTGAGGCTTAACACTGTATCTAGCAGGAATTCCACCCTGCCATTTCCATGATACAATGGCAATTTGGAACTATGCTCAAAGGGCTATAAAAGAATGCCTGCCCTTTGATCCAACCATACCATTGTTGGGTTTGTACCCTAAAGAGATCATAGGGAAAAAGATATGTACAAAAATATTTATAGCTGAGCACTTTGTGGTGACAAAAACTGGAAAACAAGGGTATGTCCTTCAATTGGGAAATAGAGATTTGAATTTTTTGAATGTGTTTGCTTAAATATCCCAATTTAAAAGTAAGATTATATACATGATATATACATATATACACACATATATTCAGATAGCACAAATTTAAAAATTTTAAAGAAGCAGTTTTTATGTTTTAAGATGAACCTAAATGTATACTGTATTTTGAGCTTTTGTCTTAAATTAATGAAATATAAATCAGGTAAATTCAAAAATTTCAAATCATGTAGGTCTCTTCCCAACTAATATATAAGTAAATTGCTAAAAAAAATATTAAAATTAAGTTAAAGGTCAATTTTCTCACTACAACTTTATACTTAATACATTTTTCAGTATACCCTATTATATGCAGAATGTCATATAATATTGCAAGAGAAATTAAGATTATACTCCCAAACCATTCAAATTTTTGGATGGAGAAAGTATGACTTTATATTAATTTTAAATATTATTTTGACATTAGTCAATAATACTTACGCGGCATTTGTTAGAGAAGTAGTTTGCTTACTAAAGGTAAAAGGAATGAATTAATTTCATACTTCACATTTGTATTTGTACAGCAGGTATATTTTGCTTTAAAAAAATATTGCTGGTCCCAGTTGGCCTAACCTTGGTTTATTGCACACCCTTTACATACACCCATTTGTTTGATGTTGGTAATTAAAGGGTACCCTCACTTCTTTTCCAAACTCTTACTTTTAAAACATATCTCAGTATTTTGTGATTCTATCCTCATTATTTGTCTGTGCAATACTTAACTCTCATTTTAAAAGTTATTATTGCATTATTGTTTAAATGATCACAGAGTCAAAGTTTGACTCATCAAATTAAGTCAATAAGAATTTATTAAGTAACTTTTATATGCCAAATATTACACTAATAAGTAACTTGACTCTTCTTCAGCTGTGCAATGAATATAATAGTTATTTTACATATTTATCAAAAAATCAATTTGACAATGTGTATATTTTATGATGATAAAAATTACATAAGTGAGTTAATATTCATTGTCTATTTTTATGACTAAAATATGCTTTAATGTATAATCTGTGCCTATTTCAATTCACTTGATATCTGTTTCATCTAGATAGCATTTTTTTATTATTTTGGGAATTACACTAAAGTGAAAATTTATTCTTAGAATGTTCCTACAAAAAGTGATGGGAAGCGTCTTTCCTCCTAAGCCTGGTGAACTCATGGAAGCAACATGTAGATTTTAGCAGGCTTATTGTCTCTAAAATACACACATCACATTCTAGTCCTAGAAGTTGATTCTTCTTTTATGTATTAATCTATGTATTTATTTGTATTTATATATTTATTTTAAATCAAATTTATTTCATTTTCAGGTCCTTATTTTTTTCTCTTCTATTCTCCACCCACTAAGAATGTATGGAAAATAAAAGGCATTGCAAACTAAAACAAATTCTCACATTGGCCATGCCCTAAAAATATACCAATCTATTACTATATACATATATAACATGTAATATGTTATACAATATTTAATATATAACCTACAATACCATATAATCAATCATAAATATTTAAAAAATATATATGTATATATATATATTAGACACTGTGCCAAGTGCTGGTGACACACACAAAAAAGGTAAAATGAACTGAAGGACTAAAGGAGCTAACAGTCTCACAATAAGGAAACAAATATATGCAAACAAAATAAAAATATTAGATAAATACATACATTGTATATATACACATATATAATAGCTATATTTATATCTATGTATCTCTAAATCTATATATAGTTATCTATATATATATTTATATATATGTACATATGCATCTATGTTAACAACAACGATCTCTTAAAGACATATGGAAAGCTTTGGAAGGTTTAGGACTTATGATCAGCATAATGATCACAGTTTAAGAAGATTCATTAGGAAGCTTTCTACCCCCTTCTAAGATGTGTTGTACTTGGCTTACAATTTAAGATATTGTATCTTACAATTGTAAGATTAAGATAGGTTCATTCATAGATCTAGATAACTAAATAAAATGTTCTTTTTCTTTCTCTGTCTCTCTCTAGATGTAAGTAAAATGTTTAAACAAGCGTCTTCTGGAATTGTGCTTGGTTATTTTGTTGATCACAATTCTTCCAAAACTCTTTGTCTTAGTATTATTGTATAAATTGTTCTTCTGGTTCTTCTTATTTATATTAAATCAGTTTGTATAAATCTTGTTTCTCTGGAACTATGCTCTTCATATTTTTTAGACAATAGTATTCCATTATATTCATATTCATTACCTTGTTCAACCATAGAATTCCATCAGTTTCCAATTCTTTCCCTCTACAAAAAGAGCTGCTATAAATATTTTTCTACATGTGTGTATTCTTCCTTTTTAAAAATCTTTTTGGTGAGATAAAATTTTAGTGTTTATTTAGTGCTGTCAAAGGATATGCATAGTTTAATTGATATTTTAGACATAGTTACAAATTGATTTCCAAGATGGTTGGAACAGTTTACATTTAAATCAAAGGTCTGTTAGTGTACCTGTTTTCTTATTGACCCTCCAACATTTTTCACATTCCTTTTTTTGTCAACCATTCCAATCTGAAAGATGTAAGGTGACAACTGTGAGTAATAATAATTGGACTTTCTCTAATTATTATTGATTCAGAGCATTGTTTTCACATGGCTGTTTTAGCTTGGATTTCTTCCTCTGAAAACAATATTAATTCTTTCCTTATTTATTATGATTTAGACTATTGAGTGCTAAATTCATTCTAAGTATAGAATAGTACATGCAGAATTAATAGAAATCTTATTAAGAAAAATACCAACACATAGTATATTTCAAATGGCTCTCCAAAATACTTCATAAGAGTCTAAGATATTACAACATTCACGATACAAGTAGCCTGGAATAATGTATTTATAGGTGTAATTTGAAGCCTGCATAAATATTTAAATTTATTGATAATAAATTCTCACATTAATTCAATGCATGCACTTTGTTTCCTCTCAAAAGTTGGATAGGTTAATGATGTGACCTTTGCTAGTAGACTTCATCAACTTTGCATGTGATTTTTATTCACACACGTTTATCATTAGCCTGCTGAGGAAGCCACCAATGATGAAATAAATGAGGGTGAGTAAACTCAAAGAAGGAGCTCAGGTATTAACTCAGGGCCATTTTGACCTGAATATGCTATGAGAGAAAGGAAATATTAAAAGAAATATATAAATCTTTGGTTTAGTTATGAAGCAGCTCAATTGAGGATAGTCCTAAAAGGGTCTGGCAACCCCCAGCAAAACAGATATAATCAGCTGAATAATATCATGCACTTAAGTTGTCAAGAGAGCGTGTTAATTAGTAAATTCCTGTGATTATCAGCATATAAGCACTTAGAAGTAAAAGTGAAAACATAATTACACATGCATATGTTTTCATCCAATCACAGTTTAAGATGATGAGAGTCATTGAGGAAGTCTAAAGGTTTAAATGATAAATCAAAGGAATAAGCTAATTAATACAAATTCATTAAATGCAAACTATGAGCCAGCCAATGCACTGGGGATACAAGAAGAGGCAAAAAGAGGGTGCCTGCCCTCAATGAACTCACCATCTAATGGAGGTGGCAAGTGAATAAAAAAATGTACAAACAAGGTATGCATAGGAAAACAGGAAAAAAATTAAAAAGGCATAAAATTAAGTGGGACTGCTAAAGGCTTTTAACAAAAAGTGGGGGTTTATTTGGGACTTGAAGGAAGCCATGGAAGCCATTAGGTAGAGATGAGGAGGGAGAGCATTCCAGTCATAGGTTATAGTCAGAGAAAATACCTGAAGCTAAGAAATGGAGTGTTTTGTATGAGAAATAGTTAAGGGGATCAGAATCACCAGATTGAATAGTGAGTACATAATCAGAGAATGAGACAAAAGAGGACTGGAAAGGGGAAGAGAAGGTTACACCAAACAGGATTTTGCATTTGATCCTGAAGACAAAAGAGAGCCTCTGGAATTTATTAAGAAGCAGAATAGCATAATCAGACTTTCACTTTTGGTAAACCAGTTTGTGGGTTGTGAATAGGGAGAGACTTGAAGCAAGTAGACCTGGTGGCAGTAAAGTTTCAAAAGGTAAGGCAAAAGAGCACAGTGGCTGGCACATAGTGGACTCTATGAATGTTATTTGATTAATTGAAAGACAATTGATTATTGTCAGATAAGGGGATTTTTGAAGTCTTTAATATGGAAGGAAGGAATTTTTGGATAATGACCATCAAGGATATGTCTGTGTTTGTTGTTTGGCTGATACAGGATGGAAGAATAGGTCATGAGAGATGAGGTTGAGGAACTGTGTGTCTGATTGCAGGCATGTCAGTGTAATTGCTTTGAATCCTAATTTCCTGATCATATCTGAAATGAAGGTTTTGGATTAGTTTCTAATTTTTCTTTTTAATTCTTAAGATATGATAAGACATTTTTGTATAGGTCATCATTTTAAATAAGAAAATAAATGTACAAACATACATAGAGAGAGGATTGATCATCAAGATAATCTAACAATTTAGAGAGGGCCAGAACAGAGAATATCAATTCAAAATTAAGGGGAAAAAATCAGAATATATAAAAAATGAGCAAAAAGTGGAAAGGCAATGTAAAATTCATAAAGCAATTTCTGGGAGTTTCATAGAGAAAGCTGAACCACACTTCATTTATTTATAAAAATAGATAGCCCCCAGAGGGCTGAGTACTAAATGTATAAGGCCAAAAAAGAAAATGCAATAAATGAGTCACAAGAAAGTACAAGGTAAAATGAAAATGAGAATTTAATGAATTTTATATTAGGATAGTGGTCCTCCTTATTGAAAGAAATTTGTGCATTATCATTATTTATATATGTGAGTAATGTAAGCAAGAGGGGAATTTGTGTAAATCTTTCCTAAATTATAAGATAAATCCCATTTGTTTAAGAGATGTAAAATAAATATGAATCATTTTTACTTATGATGTAAAAAAGTTCTAAGGCAATTAAAAAGTTTTTGCTTCATAAAAATTTTAACATATTTTTATGTTTGCAAATATGTTCTACATCTTTCTCATATATTTTCTATATCTTTTATATATTTTGCTCAAGGATTGATCATCAAGATAACTTTAACATTACTTTTGTTGCTGCAAAGACTACACATAGAATCCTTCTGTTTATAAATTATAGACTGCATAGTATAAATCTTCTAATACCTCTATTTTCCATTCCCTCACATTAATTTGGGCCAGTTCTATCACTCAAGTATTCTTATCCCACTCCTCACTACCCTTCCATAGAGCCTTCTGGAATTGTTGTTTTCTTGTAAACTAACCCCATTTACTATTAAATCTATGACTTTGCCCCACAAATTACCATGTGTATGTTGAGTATTTGTGTCTAAGAGCATAGAAAATTCTTAAGAACGGGAACTCTTTTATTTTGCCTTTGTATTTCCAGTATCTAGTAATACTTTGCAAAAGGTTGTCACTTAGTTAATCCTTGGTGAATTTAATTCTTACCAACTACTTTTTAAAATACTCTTTCTTCCTCAAACCTCCTACAACAAACTTACTTCATTGTCAGCATAGGAACTCACTATCTACTTTATTTAGAAAATAGAGCCTATGTGTTTTATATTCCATTTCCCCTCCACTCTCAAAATCCCCAAATATCATTCCATAGTCTCTCATCCACTTCTCCAATCCTTAATAAGACATGATTTGACATTATCACTAAAACAAATTCTTTCGCTCAAGACCTGGACCCTATCCATACTCTTATTTTCTTCAATTAATCCTTCTATCATTTTTTCTATGAATTTGTTACATTCAGTTTCTAAAAATGTGCAAATCCACTGGCTAAACCTACTCAAGTCTCCCATCCAATAATAATAATAATAACAATAATAATAAAAACCTTCACTTGACCCTATTACTTCCTTAAGACATAGTGTAATGAGCAATATATATCTGAGGCATATATTTCTCTTCCCTTACAACCCAAACTTCTATTTTAAAATTTAAATATTATGTGTATACATATATATATAATATAAAGATATGTATGATATCCACTTTTTTCCCTTTTACCTCTCAATTCCTTAGTAATTTACCTTCTTGTTTTAAACAATTAAAACTCTTTTCTTGAAGGTTATCAACTATTTCTTAATTGATACATTTAAATTCTAATCCTTGACTTCTCAACTTTCCATCTTAATGATCACCTTTACATATTTGCTGGATTTGGAGGATACTTTAATCTCTGCCTGATTTTTCTAACTGCTTGACAACATCTTCTCATTCTTCTTTTATGGGACATCATGAATTCTCTGCTTCCTAATTGTGGATGAACTCAAAGCTCTCTCTTGAACACTTCTGTTTCTACACCCTCTTTTGGTGATCTCTCCAGTTTCCATAGTTTCATAGTATTATAGATTTAAAGGAATATGAGAGAGCAGAGACTGTGGAATCTAATACTTTCATATGGATTTACAGTTTGGGACACAGAGACACAGAGAAAGTAAATTTCTGAGGCAGGTGTTGAATCCTGGTCTTACTGAGGTGACTTCAAAATATCCCTCTTCCTTTTATTCTTCCTCATCCTCAGCTGTCAAGTTTTTTCTTTTGCATGGCTACAATATATTTTGCATGTATCCCTTTCTCTCCTGTCACAAGATTACCACCTACTTTCAGGCTTTCATCACATATAGTATAGCAGTTTTCCTTAAACACAAATAAAAATGGAAGAGGAGTAGGACTAATTCACACGTAAAGACCCTTGTAAAGGGGCAATTAGGAGCCTCAGTAGATAGGGAGCCAGACCTAGAGATTGGAGGTTCTGTGTTTAAATTTTGCTTCAGACATGTCTTAGCTATATGACTCTGGGCAAATCATTTAATCTCATTTGCCTAGCCCTTACCACTCTTCTGCCTTGGAATAGATACTTATTATTGATTCTAAGATGGAAAGTATGAGTTTAAAAAAATAAAGATCTTTGTGGACTACATATTGACTTGGTTTTAAGATGTCATGTTATCTATGTTTTGTTGTTTTATTTATTTTGTTATTTCTGATTACTGTGTTATATGGTTTGAGGGTGCTGTGGTCTAGTCTAGACTAGTGAAATAGCACCCACAAATATATTGCTTGCTTTCATGATCTTGTCTAACCAGTTTGTGATTACATAGCTGCCAAAATAATTTTCCTTTTAAGCCAAGGCTTACCATATCACTTTTCTCCTTAAGACAATTTAGTGGTTTACTACTGATTCTTGGATAAATGAAAACTACTTATTTTAGAATTTAAGGACCTTCATAATTTAACTCCAGTCTGTCTTTTCAAGGCTTATAGCTTGTCATTCTCAAACACTCTACATTTTATTTCCTGGTCTAATGTTTGGCCTGAACTAGGCACCCTATCTTTTGACTCTCTATTTTTACACTGGCTGTTCCTTAAGTAAAATTCACTTCTTTCTCACCACCTCGTAGAATCTCTAGTCCTTTAAGGCTCAGCTAATGTGTGGTCTCTTAGGGAATAATTCATTGACCTTCCAAGTATTTGATTCTTCATCCTCCCTCAAATCATCTAGAACTTATTATACATGTACACATTTATTACAGAAATATACATGCATATTACATATATTTATTTTCTATATACATATATAGATATAGATAGTCTACTCCTAGTGGAATATAAATTATTTAAATGAAACTGTTGCTGATTTTGACTTTATATTTATTGTAACTTGCACAGTGAATGTAGTAGTTGTTAATAAATGTCTTGTCTCTTTTCTTTCTGGAACTCCTATAATGTTATTTTCTACCTGTATTTGATTCAGATTTTTATGTTTTGGAAACCAAACTATTTTGCTACCTCCTTAATCCTGAGGTACTTTGCACTCGAAAATGGTTTAATACCAGAAACAGATGTCATTTTAACAATTGAAACAATATCAAAGAAGATGAATTATTATGGACTTTGCAGCTTCACCTTAAACGACAGTGGATCTTTTATATAACTTCCATTGAAAATTTCCTCTTTACTTTATCTTCTTTGGATTATGAGCTTCTTGATCCTTTCTATTTATAGCCTCAGACATTAACAAAGTGCCTTGTAAATTTTAAGTTTTAGTATTATTCAATCTATCACTGATATCTTTTTTTTAATCTAGTGTTTCTTTTGGATGCAATGACCCTTATATTCAAAGAAATACTCTGTGGGTTGTAACAAAATTAAAATGTATATGACTCATAATTATTTTATTATATAATTATTATATAATTTAATTATATTAATTATTATATATATTATTTATATATAAAATTATTATGCATATAATATGTATATTAT
>NC_058133.1:88192045-88197384 GCF_016433145.1 Gracilinanus agilis | reverse complement strand
CTTAGGGAATAATTCATTGACCTTCCAAGTATTTGATTCTTCATCCTCCCTCAAATCATCTAGAACTTATTATACATGTACACATTTATTGCAGAAATATACATGCATATTACATATATTTATTTTCTATATACATATATAGATATAGATAGTCTACTCCTAGTGGAATATAAATTATTTAAATGAAACTGTTGCTGATTTTGACTTTATATTTATTGTAACTTGCACAGTGAATGTAGTAGTTGTTAATAAATGTCTTGTCTCTTTTCTTTCTGGAACTCCTATAATGTTATTTTCTACCTGTATTTGATTCAGATTTTTATGTTTTGGAAACCAAACTATTTTGCTACCTCCTTAATCCTGAGGTACTTGGCACTCGAAAATGGTTTAATACCAGAAACAGATGTCATTTTAACAATTGAAACAATATCAAAGAAGATGAATTATTATGGACTTTGCAGCTTCACCTTAAACGACAGTGGATCTTTTATATAACTTCCATTGAAAATTTCCTCTTTACTTTATCTTCTTTGGATTATGAGCTTCTTGATCCTTTCTATTTATAGCCTCAGACATTAACAAAGTGCCTTGTAAATTTTAAGTTTTAGTATTATTCAATCTATCACTGATATCTTTTTTTTAATCTAGTGTTTCTTTTGGATGCAATGACCCTTATATTCAAAGAAATACTCTGTGGGTTGTAACAAAATTAAAATGTATATGACTCATAATTATTTTATTATATAATTATTATATAATTTAATTATATTAATTATTATATATTATTATTTATATATAAAATTATTATGTATATAATATGTATATTATTATATAATTATTATATATGATTATTATATAATTTAATCTTAATTATATAATAATTATTTATTTTATTATATAAATATTATATAATCATCTTCTGCTTGTTGCTGGATGCTATCTCCCAAAGACACAATTATTTCCTTCAGAAAAGTTATATCTATCTCTACAACCTATTTATTAGGTTTTAATGTGCATATATGTTTTAAGTCATATTAATATTCAGTTGTCCATTGTGTAGTTATTAAAAATTTAGCACCTCTTTTATTTTTTATGTGAAGATGATCTGAATCATATTATATTATAAAATTTTACCTTTCAAGTGTTATAAAATGAATAAAATAAGGTGGAATTTTTTTAATGTTTGTTTTAGGTTATTCTCTCAATTTTCTTTAAAAATTCAGTTCATAGACCAGCTTCTTATTATAGAATTTTAGAATTTGCCTTTTGTAGATGAAATTAAAGACTACAGTGGGTTTAAAGCTATGATATCTTTTTGAAAGGATTTCCAGTAGGAGTAAAGGGAGTTGAATAAAGGTTACTGAGAAGGAAAATTTAAAAAATAGCACTATATAGTATGAGGTGGCATCCAAGACTTGAAGGCACTGGCATCAATCACCTAATGAGATATTAAACTTTCATGTGCCTTTTTTGTTTATTTAATCTCTGTACACATACTGTTAATATGTAGGTATGCATTCACACTTGCTGCTATGTCCTGAAATATATTTGTGATAACGTATTTCTTCAAGACCACACACAATTCTTTATTACTCTAATACAAAACAAAACATTTCCAAAAAAAATCTAATGGTATAAAATCTAGTAGTATGGAATCCAGTACCTTGTAAAGTGAGGTGGATCCAAATTTAAATAATGTAGCCTTTTATCTGGCGTCATTCATTTAGACAGAGATAAAGATATTGATATATTATCATTAGTTTGTTAATCTTATTTCTTGCTACAGAGAATAGTGATGATAATTTTCCACATATTTTAATATTATATCAATCATCTTTCTGTACATACAAAATATAAATATATATTAAGCAATTTAATCTGTTAACTAAGGTGGCTCTCAAATATGATTTTTAAGCCTATGAATTGACAATATGGAATATGTCAAACAGTAACTCATAGTGTTTAAGGTAGGCAGCAGCCTACAGTACATTTCACAGGGAGGTGTAGTAAAAAAATAATTGATAATGTTCCTTTTTTAAACAAATATTCATATATTTAATCTAGAAAATCCTATCTAAATCACTCAAGTATTTGTTTTTTAATTATTGTTAATAGTTCACAGTAATACCCATAAGTCAAGATTTTCAAACCTTTCTTAGGACATACATATACTTTTTTCCCATGACTAGATATAGATCAATTCAGAACAAAGAATTAGAAAAGCTTATAAAATCCCTGCATTACTATGAAGTGTCAAGGAGTAGTTCTCTGTTTCATTTAGACTGTAAGATACAATACTAGAACAAAAATGAAAAGAACAAAAAGAAAATGAAAATGTCTTAACCATCTTTAAAAACATGCATTTAATTTAAATTATCATTTTGATCACTAAACTATTACTGTTAAATATAGTATTTCTTAGTAATAGAAAAAGGAAAGTAGTACCATAGCATATAAAGGTCTTATTCTTAGATTGAAAACTTATCTAAACGCAGACTATCTAATTGAATCAAGTTAAACCATACAAGTTATATTTGAAGATCATCCTTCACCCTTCACCTTTGATGTACCAATGGAAATGTGAATAGTATGAGTGTAGGATGGAGGGCTTAAGACATAAATGGTGTGAGGAAATGAGATCTTGACAAAGGTCACTAGGTAATTTCAAGAACAGTCATATATTGCTTTTTGCTTCTACCCAGCACTATTAAAGATAACATAACTCTTTTCTATTAAATTGTGTTGCTAGAAAACCCAGTGTAAAATATACCTGCTGGGTACCTCAGTAAGCCTTAGAGCTGAGAACTTTGATAACATTCTTCAATTTAATACCTTGGGTCCTCAGATTCCTCACAAAGAAACATTCTACACAGAGAGGGTCTATAGAAACCCAGAAAGAATTGTTGATAATGAGTGGTCTAGGGAAACCATTATCTTTAGAGTGTCAGATTTTTGCAATAAGCTTAAAGTCTTTGCTGTCACAAAAGCCTTTAAACACACAGTAAGAGAGAGGATATTCACTTTTCCTCAGCTTAAAGAAACTCTGGAAACTCTTTAGTTGATTTCTGTTCTATAGCAGTGAAATATAAACTAAATATGGCGGGGGGAAGCACAAAGGTTTTAAAAATGGGGAAAAATGTTGAAACAATGCCAGGTGCTTTATTGTTCAATATAATAACTTTGGTCAGACATTGTCTCAATGGGTATTTTAGTTCATGTAACAGTTCAATATATTTAGGATTATATATCTTAATTATGAACTTCAATATCATTCTTAACAGTAGATAAATGAAAAATGCTTTACAAGTTAATATAACATGTTTACAGTTGGGGCTTTCATGTCCTTTTTGAAATAATCATCACTCTGAAGTCTAGTAGGTGCAGGTCATAGAGATAGAGCCAATATAGACTAGAAAAAGACAAGTAATAAAAAGTGTGGGTGGTGTAGGTTATAGAACAATTTTACAGCCTTTTGGAGCCTTGAAGATTAATTCTAAGTATTATTTCTTATTTGACCTTATTATTTCTTATACTACCTGAGGGTGTACAGTTCAGAATTATGGCACATTTATGGTCAGCACACCTACCTGGAGTTTGTCTGCCCAAGGGAGCTTGCTGGATTCTTTGTAGTGGGGAGATTTCAATTCTTCCTTTTCTCTCCAGTACCAATCGTTCATTAGATTCAATGAATCCCAGGACTATAGAAATAAACTTAATGAGTAGGACATTTCTAAAGAACAAATCCCAAGGGAGCAGCAAAACACACCCACTAGATTGGAAACCTTTTGAATGAAGAGGAAAAAAACAACTTTTAAAGCTCAGAGCATATCCAGTGGAATGGGCTTTCAGCTATAAGAATTCATAAAACTACTTCAAGATTCATGTGTGTAACTGGAGTACATGGTCCAGCCTGACAAAGTTACTGGTGTCCATACAGGATCCATGAGAAGAGCAATAAGAGGTTTAAAGCTTATCACTGAGGCTCTTGCAGCATGGAAAATGCAGACTTTTAAGGGATAAAAATTAGTCAAATTAATAGAGACTATATAAGTAAGATACATATGTGTATATATCTATATTTATAATATATGAACATATATGTATTAGGAAAATTGATATAAAAACCTGAAATCTAGTTAATGGTCTTTTTTTCAAATGTTCTATGTATCTCCTTAGAAAGTAAGTTATTAATATATTATTTATTGGGAAAACATGAATAATTTAATTCAAATCATATTTTATTGAGATCATTATTTATTGAATATGGAAGACTAAGAGGTTTATATTGTGACAATATTCTAAGTTTGTATTTCTTCTAGTATCTTTTAACACATATACATATATGTGCATATACATATATAAACATTTTTGTGTATATATGTTGGTGTATATACATACAAGCACACATACAGAACTCATTTTATTCTATGCATTTCTGTTCTCCATGATATTGGGGATAAATACATATTCTTTTAATGAAATGATAGATTACAATGAGGAGACAGGGAATAATGATTTAATAATGACACCAAGCATTTTAAAAAATCATTATAATAACTAGGGTGAAGGTACTAGAATTATTCCCACTTTAGAGATGAATTAACTGAAGCAAAAAGCAATTAAGTGAAACTTATCCAGGGTCACACAAATAATGTCTGAGACCAAATTTGAATTCACAACTTATTAATTCTAGATTTATCCACTCTTCCATCTAGCTGCCTCATATAAGGAGACAGAGAGGAATGTTTTACCTTGTCAGAGAATAGAATAGTATTTAGTTTTTAAAGCCTTTATGTTTTAATTAAGTTTACATTATGCTACCTCTATTTGATATATACTTGTTTCCCTTTTCTCTACACAATTAAAGTATAAGCTTCTTAGGAGCATTCTTTGGATTTGTATCACCAATGCACAGCACAGCACTTGGCACACAGTAAACATAATAAACACCTGTTGATTGACTGCTGGTATCTTTCCTAAACCTTAATCCTTTCTGAACCTGAGTCTCTTGAAGAGATGAAAGGAAAGTTTATACAGTGTATCAAACTTTATGAATTCCAGTCTCTTAGAGACAGGTGAGGTGATTGCCTCAGCAACACAAATCTGGAATCTCTAGCCTTCATGATGGAAAAAATTTAAAAGGGAAATGTTCTTAGAAGCATTGGTCTTAGAAATTACTTCCCAAGTGGTCTTATGTTGTGAAAGTGAGAGTTCTAGCATCTTACCTTTTATAAAGAGAAGGGAAATAGTCTTGGTGAATTTTTTTAACATTTATTAATATTCATTTTTAACATGGGTACATGATTCATGCTCCACCTTTCCCCTTCAACCCCCCCCCC
>NC_058133.1:88099073-88191947 GCF_016433145.1 Gracilinanus agilis | reverse complement strand
CACCCTTGGCCGATGCGCATTTCCACTAGTTTTGTCATGTGTCCTTGATCAAGACCAATTTCCAAATTGTTGGTAGTTGCATTGGTGTGGTAGTTTCGAGTCTACACCCTCAATCATGTCCACCCCGACCCATGCATTCAAGCAGTTGTTTTTCTTATATGTTTCCTCTCCTGCAGTCCTTCCTCTGAATGTGGGTAGCGTCTTTACCATAAATCCCTCAGAATTGTCCTGGGTCATTGTATTGCTGCTGGTACAGAGGTCCATTACATTCAATTTTACCACAGTATATCAGTCTCTGTGTATAGAGTTCTTCTGGTGAATTTTTGAGAGAAAATAATAACAACACACTGAGAAAACTGAAGCCATTTGTGGAAATTTTCCTGTTCTCCCACTCATCTAAAATCCTCTTGATATCAGGCCCCCTCAACCAATTTTCTCCTCTTCTACTTTGTCTTCTGATGTAAAGGTAGTTCATTCCCTTGGGAACCACACCACTATGTATTCATGTTTATCATATCTTCTTCATGTCTTTTCCAGATTTCCCCAATAATTATCCCTATCTCCTATCTTCAGTCTTCCTATCTACTGTTTCATTCCTTACTATCTTTAAACCCTCCTAAGTCTCCCACATAATTAAAAACATTACTAAATTCTATTATTCTAGTTAGCTGTTATCCAATATCTTTTCTTCCATTCTTAGCTAAATTTATGCTACTGTCGAGGATGTCATTCTGACAGTATCCTAGGATTACAACTTCAGTGTTACTTTTGACATTTCACTTTCATTCACTCACACATCAGTTAACAATTTTAAGAAAATTTCTACCCCCACAACTTGTCTACCTGTCATTCTACTTTCTCTCTCTGGCTATTTTGTCATCTATCTTTGCCTGTTTCTCTGTCTCTTTTTAAGTATCTCTGCCTTTCTTCCTGTCTGATGCATCTCTTTCTCTATTCGTAAAACCATTTCCACAGATTAGTTCAATATCACTAAAAGTACATGTAGCATCAATGAGAGTGGTTGATAAAACAGCTTTATTGGTCTTTAAAAATTCTTTTGGTTCTGTGAATAGAGGAAAGGAAGAGATGGTAGATGAATGAAAAAATAAAAATATTTGTCCTTCATTAATTTTTTTAATTTAAAAGTAGAATCAAGATATATTCAAAGAAGATCAGAATATATATTTTCATTAGTAAACTGTTAGCCAAAAAAATCTGTTGATTTGAGTGAACTGATTATATCATGACTTGAAAATGGGTTCTGAACAGATGTAATATAAAGCAAAGTATCATAAATCTTTCTGTAATAATTTAATGGCTTAAACAAGTTTAAGACCATTGAAGACAATACAATATAATTTTGATCATGTATAAAATCATGCTACCAAGCCAGCAGTGCTACATTGCACAGAAGTTAGAGAGCTGGACCTTCCACCAGGAGGAAAGCTGAATGTGCCATGCCACCAGGAAATGTAATGATATATTTGATAGCCATGTTGAAGTCAGGATGATGGACAGTTACCTGCTTAGAATGTGGAGTCAACTGAGTCTGGCAGGAGCTTGGCAGGAGCCAAAGGTAGTTAGGCTCCAGTATAAAAGCCAGGAATTTGAAGCCACTTGATCTCAGAATTGAGATATTGGGTTGAAGATGGTTTGGGTAGGCCTTAAGTGAACTTTATTCAACCAGCAACCAGCAACGAACTACAAATCTACTTCATCAATCCCTGTTCCTGAATTTCACTAACCAAGATGAACAACAACAACATCTCATTCCCCAGGATAACCTTGACTTTAGGTTGGGCCTGTCCAGCCCAACCAGGCTGTTACCAACCAAACCATGATCAGCAGTATATTAGAAGTTTCATCAATAATTTAATTAGTTTTAAACAGTTAAGGACTCCCTACTCCCATTCTCCCAGTCATTATCCTCCTCCTCCTCCCTAAGTTTATTAGACAATAAATCATCTTAAACTTACTACTGACTTAAACTTCATCAAAGTTTAGTGGGCTTCAGTTTGACATCTTGAGGGAAGAGGAGTATTATATCCTGTAGAAACTGTGGTCAATCCACAGTCAGTCTTAAGTGTTTCCAAGGCACAGGGTTTTAGTCAGGCATAGACAGCTAAAAAAATCTATCAACAGATTTCTTGCTCAACTGGTAGCCCTGGGATACTGTTATCATCTGGAGTTTGGGATCAGCAGACTCAATATATTTTGACACTATCTACTGCAGTGGGTGATCCTTCTGGGTTCACTATCCTATCTTAGGTGTCCCACATAGGATTCAATACCCATAATTAACCCTGCTCCAGATCTCATCAACCTTCTTATAACAGAAGACCTGAATTTAAATTCAATCTTATATACTTATTAGCTATATGACTCTGGACAAGTTTACTAAACCTCTGTCTTCTTCAGTTTCTTAATTTTTAAAATGAAGATACCAAGAGCACTTAACTCCATTATTGTGAAGATAGTATGAGAAATTTTAAAGCATTTTACAAACATTAACGCACTATTTTAAAGCCAAAAATTATAAGTGTGTGGCTTCTAATCATTATTATTAATTAATAAGTTATAACAGTGACATTAGTTATTAGTTGACTGAATAAGTTTGAATACTGCCATAAACCATAGAATCAAATGATAAGAATAAGAATAGAAATAAAAACACATTAATTGCAGAAAAATGTGGAAAGACCTACATGGAATAATGAAGGATGAAATGAACAGAACCAAGAGAACATTATATATAGCAACAGAAATATTGTTTTAAGAATTATTTGTGTATGTTTACCTCCTGAGAGAGAAATAATGAACAGAAATGACATAATTTATATATATATATATATATGTGTGTGTGTGTGTGTGTGTGTGTGTGTGTAAATATACATAAATGCAATATTTTGTCAAATGATGCCTTCCCTAATTAAATGATGGGAGTAGGGAAGAGAGGAATTAACTGGGTATGGTGATGTAACAAACAAAAAATAAAAAATTAAATAAGAAGAATGCACAGAAAGAATACATAATTAAATATATGTGTGTGCTGAATTTATAATTTTAATACCTTTCCCTGAGAGGGAAGACTGTACATACCATTCATAGGCCACAGTATTGTCTCAGTATCTGGTGACAAATAATAGATGTCTTGGTACCCCAGAACATGCTACAATATAACTGTAAAATATATCACAAGACCTTTTAGAGAAAATGGCTAGGGTGAGACCTGTGCTCCTTTCTGTAAGAACTAGGATTTTGTGCTTCCATAATGTTCGAATTATCCATGTATGGTATAACATTTCACATCACAGACCTCAGTAAACAAAAACCTGAGTAAAGACCTGTACTTGCCCATCATTTGAAAAAGAAAGTAATTAAACTTCTTACTATATTATCTTTTAAAACTACAGATATCTGTCAGATATTATAATCCAGATCTCAAACCATGTTGGGTACCTCTGTGTACTCTAAGCATTGTGATATACACCTCTCCAAGTGAAGTAATTTTGCTCAGATCTGCTCTAGGTCTTTTTCTTTTACATTATATAAATGTATGCCATTATTATTTTCATCACTGGTGGTTTATTTGTGCTGATTTGCCCACATTTTTCCTCAGTTTTTTTTTTATTGGAATAAAACATATTTTTCAAGATAACTTATAAGCCTGCATGGCTTCTGTGGCCTCATAGTACAGTCAAGGTCATAAGATCATTTAGAGACTGAAGCCATAGCATTAACTTCTTTAACATAACTCTTTCACATTCTGCCAATATCACTAATATGTTATCATGTAATATAAATTAAAGCATATCACCAACAGTCTTTCTTTCCTCAAAAAAATCCATGATCTCTTTCTCCTTTTTAGAACCTTCCCCAAGATGGCAGGTGATTTGATATAGGTTACACATATATTATTATACAACATGTATTTCCATGTTCATCATTTTGTAAAAGAAGATACATATCACACTAGAAAAAATTCATGGAGGAAATACAGTGAAGAATGGTATGCTTCAATCTGCATTTTTACTGTCAGTTCCTTTTGTGGTGGTGGATAGCCATTTTCATCATGAGTCTCTTGGAGATGATCTGGATCTTTTCCCTGTTGATAATAGTTAAGTCATTCACAATTGATCATCATACTTTATTACTTTTACTTTATACAGCATTCTGCTGCTTCTGCTCATTTCACTTTGCATTGCTTCATATAAGTCTTTCCAAGATTTTTTTGTGACCATCTTTTCCCTCATATATATTTTGGTGCAAAAGTATTCCATTACTGTCATTCACTATAACTTGCTTAAACATTCTGCAACTGATGGACATCACTTGAATTTCCAATTCTTTCTCACTACAAATAACTCTTTACAAACATTTCAGGAGAACTAATAATTCCTGAGCAGCATGTGAAGCTAAAATAAGGGTTTAGAAAATTTGTTGACACCAACATTAATTAATACAATGAAGTTTTAACAGGTAGACAACTATGTTGTGAGATATTTTCTTTATCTTTGTCTTTTTCATGAAGGTAGAGTTTAACAGGTGTTTAAAAAATAACTTCTTTTCCTTTAGAATTCTTTCATTGAACTCCATTTTTGCTCCAATTTTTTTAGACTTATGGATTCATTTTACAAAAAGGCTGTTGAGCTTTCTCTCTCTCTCTCTCTCTCTCTCTCTCTCTCTCTCTCGATATATATATATATATATATATTGTGTGAAGATGTTAAGACATAGATTAAGACTTTTTCTTTCATGTTTTGCTGTGAAATAAAAAAATCCAACCTTTCAAATCCCCCTGGATTATCATGTATAATTTTTATTGATGAATTCTTGAGATCTTTTATATTATCTTTTTAGTGATCAAAATGGCCCTAATTGATCAAAAATGAAATCTATTTTACATTCCTACATAGAAAACCATATTTTGGCCCTTGTTTAAACATCCATTATTTTATAACATGTAGTCAGTGCAACATGTAGTGAGAGCAGATCCATTTCCCTATAATTTCTATAAACTATTGGAGTATACTGAACCCCTAATTCTATTGGGGGTACTGAGACTCCTAGAATCTTTGGTCTTAGCAAATCTACAAAATTAAAAAACTCAGATAGTTACAATTTTGCTCAGAGAAAGGGTTTTTGTTGTTTTTCTTTTCATAATGGGGGATCATGCAAGTATAGACTTGAGAGAATTCTTTAGCTTAGGGTAAAGTGAACTAACAAACACATAGACAAATTATAAGAATAATTTGCTCAACAACATTAAAATCTAACAATAATGATGTATATACAATAGAGAATTCTTACAATAATCTTAAACTACCAAGGCATGCATTTATTCCAATATAAAAGTTACCTCTTCTAAGTCTAATTGGTGACTATCTCAGTTTCAACCACATTGACTTAATAAAGAAAAAAAAGAGGAAGGATGAGGTATGATCTCTGGTCAAATTAGGCCCCAGGCTGCATAGTTTTTACCTCTACCCTTGGGACTATGGTAACACTTCTCTACCCCGAGAACTCTGTAAGCAGAAATACTCATTTGGAAGAAGGGAAATCTGATCAGCATTAAGCAAATAGAGACTTATATTCCTTAAGGCTTCACGATATGGATTCAATAGAGTGTTGCCCAGTGATCATGATAGAAATCTTCCCCCCACCCCTGGATTTATGAACCATCTGTTAATATTCCTTTTGTGAAATATGGTAGATGAGTGGAAGGGGTGAGTTACCATAAAACTCCAACCCCATTCACATAGCTAAAAAATATCTACTGTTACCAGGGCATTAATAAGAACAGGAGTAGTTAATGGACATCTATATATCAGTTATGTAATGGTAGAAATTGAATTAAATCCTTTAGAAGATGTTTAATTCATGCAAAACAAAATGAAATTGGTTTAGTAAATAGATCGATTAAGGCCTGGCTTATATTAAAATAAATATTTCCTAAATAGAGAATGACGTCTTTGACATTTGAACCTAATTTTAAACACAGGAGAGAGGATGGAACATTTACTGAAAGTATTCACACCTTGTTTGATAAAGTGATGGTACTCAGTGCTAGTCATAAATCAGGGAAATCTAGTGATTCAAGCTCTGGACTGGAATGCAATGAAAGATTCATGGACCACATACAATTTGCTAAAATATATATTTGCTTCAGAATGAAAATAGACATTTCTTCGGGTAGACACAACTTACCTCTGCACTTAGAATGCAAGCAGCTTGTGCTCAGAAAGATATTAATATCCCTAGTCGAAGGGATTGACTCAAGACTGAGGAACTTCTCATATAGTGGGATTCTTATGCATTTGATAGCCAGTGAGGTATGTTAAATGGTTGAGTTCTAAGTTGCCTGAGCTAAATTCCAAGAATGATTTTCCCATCTTCCTTAAAGAAAAGTATTTCAGTCTATGTAAAACAACTTCTACCATCATGAAGTAAGAAATAAATGCATTATTACAAGGAAATTCTATGGAGTTGAATCTCTTTTTTTTTTACACAGATCATAAAGACTTGATTAGATTTTTTTTCAGTTTTTTTATTGTTAGAAGAGAATAAAAGATCAAAGGATAGGGAATGTCAAGGAAATCCCCCTGAGAAGGAAGATTATCATAGGCCTTGTTGGAATTATCAAAAGGCAGAGCTAAAAGGTATGTTAAGGGTCTTCCAATCTATTTTACTACCCAAAGTAGGATTCTCATAGTTCTTCAATGATTTCCTAGTCACCAGCAAATTGTTTGAATCCCTTAATCTAATATTTAAAGTAATCCACAGTCTGACATTACAATTTTTACAATATTATGCTATACTTCTTTTACACATACTCAGATTTTTGACAAAACTGGACTATTTTTCATTCTTTATATATGTCCCTAGTCTTCCAACTTTTCTCCTATTTTTTATACTATTCCCAAATCTTGGAATTTTAGACGCTACCCCTGGTTGTTTATTTTGTGGCATGTCTACACATTCATAAAAGCTCTGTTCAAAAACTCTATCATTCATGAGGTCTTTCCTGATATTATAAGTGATGCTATAATACTTCCCCTCCCTTTCCCTCCTCAACTTCAATTGGCAGTTTATATTATATATCAGTATATCAATATCAATCTCTCTCTATATATATGTGTATATATGTACATATACATTCATATTCATAGCTATTAAGTCATTTCAGTTTTATCTGGCTCTTTGTGACCCCATTTGGGCTTTTCTTGGTAGCAACAGTGGAGTGTTTTGCTATTTTCTTCTCCAGCTCATTTACAGATAACAAAACTGAGGCAGGTAGGTTTAAATTATTTGCCTAGGGTCACACAACTAGTGTCTGAGGCCAGATTTGAACTCATGTTTTCCTGACTCATGACTTGGCATTCTACCCATTGCACCATCTAGCTGCCCACCATATATCTTCTCTCTCTCTCTCTCTCTCTCTCTCTCTCTCTCTCTCTCTCTCTCTCTCTCAACACATACACACACACTCACACACACACACTATATATATATATATATATATATATATACATATATATATATTTATATATTATAAACTTTTATTTTACATTTTGATTTTGTATATGTGCCATATCTCCTCTTCTAGATCAAAAGTTCCAACAGCATAATTATGTTGCCTGAAATATATCACATTTTCTTTATATTGTATTTAATAGATTATGATATATGATATATCCTAAATGAATGAATGAATGAGTTAATATCCCAAATAGATACTTATCTAGATTTTCTAATGAAGAGCTCTCTACTTTGTGAGTCAATCTGCTGAATTGTTAGACAATTCTAATGAGTAATAACATCCTCCTTAGGATGAAAAAGATGAAGGAGATTTTCAGCAGAGACATGGGAAATCAAGAAACATAGATTTAAAACCCAAACTGGAATTTAATGGCTAGACTGCTGGAGATATAGAAATCAGGATTTCATAGTAGATAGACTCTTGAGATTCCATGACTGTGGACCATTCAGACCTATAACTAGCATAGGATAGCCACAGCTTTTCCTTAGGGCTGGCATTAAGGGTAGATGTTGGAATGTTTGTAATATTTCTCTTGGGCCATTTATGTTCTCTCCTTGCACACACATGCATTTATAACTCCTTTTTTCTGATACTTCTTTCCATATTTGTCACATTAGCCTAATAACGTCCTGAAGTCCATAATTTCCTCTGTTCTCTCTTTTTTTCTATGTACTCTGGAAGCTTCCTCTGTTATTATTAAACTTGTCATCTTAGACCTTTTACTGTAACATCACTTCTGTCTTTTGATGTTCACTGGATCTTCTTCCTCCCCAATGATTTAGTTATGTGGTTCACTGTCTGCTTCTCCAACTCAATTTATATTCAGTTTAACCATCTTGAATTCCCTTCCACTTTCTCAACCTTCATAGCACCCATGACCTCAGTCACTAGTCATGCTCAAACTCTAACTCTTTCCTCTACTCAGTTGGCCCTGAAGCCATAATTCCTACTTATGGCTTTGTGGCCACCCTTCTTTTCATAAGCTTCTATAAATAAACTTGGACTAATGCTCTGACAAAAGAGGTACAAACCAGCCTCTGGCCTCTACTCAAAGTATTTCTAGCTGGAAATGACCTGCCAAGGCTGTGCACTATCAGCATACCTTTGAGCACTAGGGCCATTTTCCATTGTGATGAGTCATCCATATATTACTGTAGTCAGAGAATATTTATATTATCCATTAGGAAATACTGTAAGGGGCAGCTGGGTAGCTCAGGGGATTGAGAGTCAGGCGTAGAGACAGGAGATCCTAGGTTCAAATTTGGTCTCAGACACTTCCCAGCTGTGTGACCCTGGGCAAGTCACTTGACCCCCATTGCCCACCCTTACCATTCTTCCACCAAGGAGTCAATACACAGAAGTTAAGGGTTTTAAAAAAAAGAAATACTATAAGATGGGTGCTTTTTATTATTCTCTTGAAGCTATATTTAATATCACTTTTATTCTAATTCCTAATCCCAATCTCATTTTAACTCTAATACTGTATTTCAAATTTCCCATTGAGTATTTGTACTGATATCACATCACCAACATTATATCCAAAAACAAATTTATGTCCCCTCTGCCTCATTCCCAAAAAACTCTTTCTTCCTCAGTGTTTCAAGTTGGACCTAAAAACATTTTTCTCTTGTAGTTCATCCTAGATTTGGGGACAAAAGAGACACTTTTAAGTCACCAAACTGTTAGCAAATAGGGTATTTATTTTGTCCTTAAACAGCAAGGGCACAATGCCATTTAGAATCAGCTTTGGTAAAAATTGTCTTGTCTTTCTTATAAAAAGAGAGGTGATGCAGATAGAGTAGGGTCTTCTCAGAGTCTCCCAGTACCTAACAAATCTGAGAAGCCCTGATATCATTTTGGGTGGGAATTTTTATGCCTCTAAAAATAAAAGGAATAAAAGGAAGAAATAGTCAATCAGGCCCCAGGGACTGCTTTGTTTCCTTTTAGGGGAAACTTAATTTCTGTCAGAGGAGATAATGTGGCCTATGGAAGGAGAATGGAACTAAGCCAAATCGAGGGTACTGCACTCTACCTATCTTAAGGGAAGTGATGAGTCTTATATTTTATTATTCTCCCACAAATCAATTAAATATACATTATCTGTTTCCTTATATTCAATCACCACTAACATTGTTACTTTTTAATATTTTGTTACAATTTCATGTGAGTACTATCCAATTTTTGAATTACTCTGTAGATTATTTGGTAATAAGGTAAATAAATTATTGTCTAAAAGGAAATAATATAGCAAGCAAAATTTTTAAATAAATATTTATCATATTTATGATGTCAATAAGTTGGTAAAAATAAATGTATGAACATGATAGAATTTTAGAGTCTGCCCAGATAACTATTCTTTCAGTTTTTCAGATTTTAGATGTGAATTATTTTTTAAAGAACATTTATATCCCTACATTTATAGTGCTCATGTCCATTGTCAGAACCACATTGTAAATATACAACATTTGATCCATTCTTCATAAAATATTGATCCTTTTAAGTGCTCATTTTTCCTATTTTTGTCCCCCCAAAAAATAACTAATTCTATCTAAAATAATTAATTTGCAAAAAATATATAAATCTTAATAAAATTACTGATTTATTTCATTTTATAAAGAATATTTAGTCCACCTTTCTGTGTAAGCAAGGCTTAGAGATTAATTGATTTAAAGTCAGAATAGAGTTAAGTTGTGCTGGGAATAGATCTTAGCTTTGGTCTCTCAGCCAGGTCTCAAAATTTAAGCTTAATTTCCATTTTAAAGTGCTTTTACCCATTGGGCAGATATCCGACAATGCTACAGTGATTTGATACTTGTCCAAAATTTGTGTCTACTTAAATTAGGTGACTAGATCTGAGAAGAGCTTAATTGAAGTTTCCTTAAAACTACAGTCATCTACTGGAAATTTTCTGACTCATAAATTGAAACCTTTGTCACTTTAAATATAAGTAGATATTTTTTAAAAATTTGACTTTCATTCATGAATACTATTATCTTGCCAACTTTAAGTTTATAGCCTTAGCCATGTTTGACTATGTAGTTCAAAGGTTAAAGCTTTTTAATTTTTTTTTAGGTCTCTGTGAAATGTAGTCTCACTTTCACATAACTGAGAAGTGGCCATAGTAATTTAGTTCAAACTTCGAACAAGTTCACCTTTGATTTAATATGAAGTTTGAGAATCTCAGTGAAAATTGTATTGTGCCTGGGGAAAACAGTGAATTGAAAAGGGAAGGAATAAGATGAAATGATACTTCACAACTTTAACAACTGTGACAATAGTATTTTCTTTTTATAACTTTCTGGAAATTTTTTACTTCATTATAATACTTTAAAAGGATCTGTTTTGAAAACCAATTCTTTTGCTGAAGGAATACTGCTCATTCTTTATTTTTTCATTATATTGATGTGCCTTTCATTAACTTTAATCTCCATTCTTGAAAAAAATTCTACACTGTAACAAATAAAATTAATAGGAGAGGGACAGAATTAAAAATATCACAGTTTCAAAAGGTTTATTGAAATTCACATAGAAAAATGAAGCCAGGTGCCTATTAAGATTTAGTTCAAAAGTCATCCCATACCTCTGCCCACTGGCTACTTCAGCAGGAAAAGAGGAAGTACCAATCCCAATTTCCCTATTTAACCTTCTGTTTACATTGGTTTACATCATCATGTAAGACAGGAAGCCAGTTGAATCATGGGAAATGTAGTTTGAAAGAGATCTAAATGTCCACCGGAAGTTTAGACAAGAGACCTCAAAATTAATTCCAGGACCCACAAATTTCCAATATCACAACACAGAAAATCTCTGTTCATAGCAAAACAAAAATATATAACAAAATTATGTAATCTTAAAGATGGAATACCTCAAAGGTCAGCTCATCTACCTAAGGATCCTTTCTACAATATATTCAGTAAATAAGTAGTTATCTATTCTTTGAATAAAAATCTCAAGAGAGAGAGAGATAATTCATTCTCTCCAAATGTAGCACATTCCACTTTTGGATAGTTCAAATTTCTGACAAATTTTTCCATATGACAAAGCCAGGTCACATTTGCCTCTGGGCGCCTTCTACCTGTTGGTCCTATTTCCTTCTTCTAGGACCAAGAAGTTGAATTCCTTTCTTATGTGATATCCTATATTTGAAAGAAAATATGTCATACATAGTTATTCCCTACCACTCTTCTGCCTTGGAGCTGATACATAGATTGACTATCAAATAAAAGTTAATGTTTAAAAAAATTAAATAAGGTCTATTTATACCTACTGCATAATTTGCTATTTCCCTTTGAGTCACATATAATTTTTATCCTTTGTTGATCATTGTGTTCTATGAGTCACACCCATATAGCAATAGTAGAAAAAAAGTGGTATTAAAAAATAGGGGATTTTGTCCTGGACAATAGCTTGGGAAAAGTGAAAACATTGCACAATTTCTGAAATGCAATCTATCTCAATCTCTTTTTCAATTCTGGCACAAGTTCTACATAATGGAGATTTTTTTTTCCTCTCTCCAGTGTAACATTGCTTTCATTTATAACCTCCCTAAGGACATTTATTTTTTAAATAATTAGTTTTGTTGTTACTTTTGAGCTTGGGAAAATCCTATTTCAACAGATTTATGATAAGTGCTCTCATGTATCAAATCTAGCTATCAACAAGGCCAGCACCTTCTTTAGTTGGCATCTGAAATTTGCAGTGATGTTGATGCAGGAACAAGAATAATGATTACTGATATTTAGCCTTCAAGGCTCAAGTGATTTAAATATGCTCAGAACAGAGCTTCACAACAATCTTTTCGGGAGGTAGTAGGGGCATTATTATGCCCATTTCCCAGACCACATCTCAGAGAGATCAAATGACTTGTCTTGTTAGTTAGTTTCAGAATTAGGGTAGAAACCATAACAATTTATGAAAAAATACATACTTTTTTATTTCTTATATCACACCCCTAATACATCCTTTCTTCCTCTACTTTCTGAGACACTTCACGGTTAACAAAAATAAATATATAATGTGTATATGCATTTCTGTATGTACACACACACGTTAAGAAAACCAGTATAGCAATGACGTCTTCCATTATATGCGGTGGTTCACAAATATTCAATAACCTATTCAAATAAGATAGGGAAATATATTCTTATATTTTTTCTTTGGGTCCAAACTTGGTCATTATAATTTCATAGTATGTCAGGTTTTTTTTCTTGTTCTTTTTATATACTTTTAGTCATTGAAAATATTTTTCTCTACTTTTTATCAATTCTTGTACGTTTTCACATGCTTCTTATATTCATCAGGGTGATAAATATCTTCAGGTAGTCTCTTATATTCCCGTGCCATTATTTGTTTAGCCATTTGTTGAATGAGGTAGTTAGTGGTACCAGGAATAGAGCTTTTGGTGTCAAGAAGAGCTGAGATCAAACCTAGTCTCAGACACCTAGTAAATCTGTGACCCTGGGCAAGTTACTGTTTGCTTCAGTTTCCTCAACTATGAAATGAGGATGATAACATCACCTATCTGAAAAGTTTATATTGAAGATAAAATGAGATAAGTTTTGTAAAATTTGCTTGGCAAAGTGCATGGCACATAGTAGAGTCTGTATAAATGCTAGCTCCTATTATTATTTATGTAAATACTTAGGCAATTTCAATCAAAGGTTACTTTTTTCAATTAAAGGAAAATTTTATAATTGTATATGTATTGATTTTTAGTTTGCTTTGGCAGATTGCTTCACAGATAATTAATTATTTTGTATTTACTTCAGTTGGGACTTATACCTGCATTACTTTCTCCTGCCAGTTTTTTTGTGTCGTATGCTTCATGATTTTGGCCACATTGTATGCTATCATGTTAAAGGTAATCTTTGGGGATGTATTTTTAAATATAGCAATAGAGTAATATGTTATTTATTTCAATATTATTTAAACTGGCAAACTCAGTTGTGTAGAATTCACATATACCCTAGAAGAAAGCAAATAATTCTCTCTAAGAACTCAAAATAAATATCAGAAAGCTTATGCACTAAAAGGTATATACTTTTCTCATAGGGAAATCTCTACTAGGCCATCGCCAAAAGCCCAAGTACTTTTAATGTTTTCTGTATAAGGATATAGATCTCAACCCAAATGTTACCTACCCACCAATAGACCAGTTTTTACAATTCGACCGAGCTTGGTTGTTTGGTTTCCAGGTCAAATAATTCTGGAATCAACAGAAGAGGACCCACAGTTATCTCACAGAAAAAAAATAGGACAAAGAAAAGGTAAAAATTCCATATAAAATTTCTAAAATCATGTCCTTCCTAACCCCGTTAGGTATGTTGACAATCAAAGTAATAACAATAAAAATGGCTAACATCTATAGAGAGTTTTGAGGTTTGCAAAGTACTTCATGCATATTTGGTTTCATGTTCACAGGTACTATTATTATTCTTCACCTTACAAATGAGGAAATTGGACTGACAAATATAATGTGATTAGCCAGCATCACACATTCAACAATGGTCTGAAATCTAATTTGAACTCATGTCTAACTTACTTACTCCAAGGCTAGCCTTCTATCCACTGAGCTACTCAACTTACCCTCAAATATATTTAAGTTGATTACTATGTTCTGTTATGAAACATTATAAAAATTGTAAGAATGATCATAATGAATCATTAAGAAAAAACAATATCAACAAAAAAGTACAGTACAAAATCTTTGTACAATTTTAAGGAATCAAAGCTTAAACATTCACTAAGAATTTTGGGACACTTTATATCTATTATATTCCATTTTAAAAGGAAGCAAATTGTATTATATATTGCAAAATTATTAAAAATAGTTTTTTTCTGAAAAAGGAAATCATAAATTATCTATAAAAGCCCTTTGGCAACAAAGCTGATACTTGAAGTTTTAATGAATACAATAAGAAATTATAGATTAATGTACAAATCTATCTCATTTTATTTACTCTTAAAGACCTAGAAAATAATATTTACTGCTTCATTTACCTGCAAACTGAGGAATAAGTACTCTAGAGGAAGATAATGTAGAGTCCTGAAAGACATGGGGCCAAATGTTAATTAAGGCAAATATATTAATTATGTAATTAACAGCTATGAAGATCTCAGGTTTCCTTTCTTTAAATGAATTTAATTTTAATATAGTAGATATGAAAATATATTTCATCTCCTATTTCATATATTACTGATCAAGTTTTCAAGAATTTAACCTAAAGGTTAATTTTTAAGTTATTTTTTTCTCTGACTACATTATAAATCAGACAGAAATTACTTCAAATTATACATAAAGCTATAAAAGCTATACTTTGATTCGATAACTGATAACTAATAATGCATTTCTTTTACCCTCAGAGATTTAAAAATATACTTACACTATTCAAATAAAACCTAAGACTTTGATATTTACTGCCTTGACAATTCATGGTTTGGGTACCTTTGTCTTAGAGATGTTTTTTAACAGTTCTATAGTGGTAAAGATGTTGAAATTCTGTGACACTTTCTTGCCAATAATGTCTAGATTTAATTCTAAGAAGATAATAAGAAAACAATACCATTTAGGTAATTCTGAATACAAAGACCATCTATCTCTACTTCTGTCTTTCTAATTATGTCTGGGCCCATTCACTTGCAGTGCACCAGGCTTATCAGCTCTCTCTGGTGCTTACTTAATTAGTTAACAAATGGGAGACTATGACAACTGAAAACTTGAGAATTTCCCTTTGTGACTCACACAATATTTTAATTGTCTTTTTGTTTAAGAACATATATATCTACAATCAGGAATTAATGTTGAAGTCAAGAAGGTTTTTTTAATTGTTTCTAAAAAGCTGAAGAAAGATAATTAATTAAATCACCCCCCTCAATTACTGATACATGCAATTTTTAATGATCATTTTTGACATATTGTGATCTATGTTCTCTTCCTCCCTTCATACTCTGACCCTTTCCCAAAATGACAATTTTTTGCCATCACAAAAAGATCTGCTATAAATATTTTTTGTATAAGTATTTGCATATTTGAGTTCCCCTAATACACTGTCCTGAGTTGTTAGAGAAGGCTTTCAAAATCCAGTAATCTTAACTTCAAACTTCTAAGGTGGAATAAATCTAGGAGATGAAGTTAATTTCAATAACCCATGGTACCCAGGTAAGATCAATAAGGAATCAGCACCCACCATCCAAAAGAGCATTAGGAGACTGAGTCCAACACTGGCACAGAGCCCCAATGAAAAAAAATGAAAATGGGGAAATAAAGAAAACTCCCATTCCTCCCTCTCCCCAAGTGGTCCTTAATACGATACAGATTGTATGTGTGATATCATACAATACACATTTCCATATTCATCATGAAGACATTAATATCAAGAAAAATTTATGGAGAAAATAAAAAGTAGTATACTTCAATCTGCATTCAGACTCTGGGAGTTCCTTTTAGCCTTTTTCATTATGAGTCCCTTTTAGTTGTCCTGGATCCCTGTATTGTTGATAATAGTTAAATCATGCACAATTAATCATCATACCTTGTTGCTGGCTCTGTATATGACATTTTCTTGCTTCTACTCACTTCATGTTGCATCACTTAACTAATTTTTGTGTGTGTGTGATAATCTTGTTCATCATTTCCTATAGAGCAGTAGAATTACATTACAATCATGTAGCACAACTTGCTTAACCAATCCCCAGAAGATAAAATCCCTTCAGTTTCTAGTTCTTTGCCATCACAAAAAGAGCTACTATAAATATTTTAGTACAAGTTGGTCCTTTACCTCTATCTTTGAAATTTGTTTTTTCCATATAATCAAAAAGAATAAGCATGATGGAATCTTGTATTTTGTACATTTTAACCGATTTAGTATTATATCTATATGTATATGCACGCATACTTTTATATAAAGGAAATTACTTTGATAGATAAATAGGAATCACTGTATTATATATTAAAATTCCAAAATTTTCCTAACTTCATCTTGTTATATTGATTTTGGTGTAACTAATACTAATATAACTATATGTTATGGTAAATAGCAATATACTACTTTATAAACATTTTTGTCTTCATTAATACTCATAAAATCAAAAATGGGGAGGGGGACCTGTGGAGCCTCTCTGGAAGGTCCCTGTCAGAGAGGGAAGTCTTAAGTAGAACTCACCATTGAAGCCAGAATGGATCACAAGACATCAGTCCTGTAGCATGTCCTCAAATAGTAGGAAATTATTGATGATTTTGAGAGAATCACAGTAGAGCTTCTGAACAGGACATAGGATGCACAAAAGATGGTGGCTTTGGCCATTGCTCTACTGACAACTTCCAGAATCCCAGAAATCTCCTCTAGAAGGGCTCTGGGAGCTCTATGGTGACCAAGTTGCCTTCTCCATCTTTCAGGATGAAAGACTTTCCACTTTAGTGTATCTTCTGTTCTCCCTCCAATCAGTAAGTGAAGATGAAGTATCTACTGTGTGCTCAATGCTAGGCTGAGGGGTGGGAAGACCAGGACAAAGTATTACTTCTTCCTGCTCCCATGGGGCTCCTCCTCAAAGCGGGTGTGGTAGGATGACACTTCAGTCTAGTCAGCCAGGAGAGTAACTTCCTGTAGGGGGTGAGATCTGATCCTGAGATGTAGGGGGGTGAGTCTTGGTTCCCCCCATATACCCAATCTTTCTCCCCTCTCAAACATTCTCCAGCCAGCCAGTTGGCTGTACAATGAAGATTGTCACTATCCTGGAACCCTGGATGCAAGTTTGAGGCAGGTCTATCACCTAAGCCAGTGATAGCAAACCTTTTAGAGACAAAGTGCCCAAACTGCAACCTTCACATAGCATGTGAGCCACCCTCCTGCCCCAGACAGGGGAGGGAGTAATTTCTCCAGGTCAGGCTGCTGGGCAGAGGAGTTGGGCATATGAGAAATGTCCTCAGACATGGTGGAGAGGGGGAGAGGAGCAATCCCCTCTGACACACATGCCATGCCATAGATTCTCCAATGCAGACCTAGGCCATGGCAGGAAAGAGACCTCCCTTCTTTTTTACACACATTTTAGCAAATAATTTGAGAAATAATTTCATTTAATTCAATTATGAAAAAGATGGATAAATGTAGACTAGTTAATATGATAGTTAGATGTACTCAGAACTGATCTGGTGGCCAGACAGAGTAGTTTATCAATAGCTCGATGTCAGTTTGTTAGAATATCTTTGCCATTATGCCCCAGTCATCAGTTCTTCTTGTGTTATTTGTACATAGACTTTGGGGAATATAACAACTCTCTTCCCATATTTAAAGACTGTCAATGTAGAAAGGATTATTCTGTTTCACCTTTGAAGAATAATAATAAAAATGATTATTGAAACTGTTAAAAAGAAAATTTAGACTTGATGGAAGGGAGGAAAAAGTTCAATCAAACTAACAAAAACCTTTCTCCTAATTGTTGTGATTGTTCATTCATTAAGTTGTAAAGGACTATAAGGTCCATGAATTTTTATCCATGCTTTCTATGGCAAACTGCATTGGTTTGCCATTTCATTCACTGTCTCATTTTACAGATGAGAAACTAAAGCAAATAAATGTTAAATGACTTGCCCACAGTCACAGAACTAATAAGTTTGCCCCATCTCCTCCTCTTATTCCTCTCCCCCACCAATCACCCATCATTTTTCATTCCTAATACTATAACATTACTGTGTCTCTTTTTCAATATCCTAATCATCACCATGGTTCTGATTTTTAACTAAGAAGGCACTCTAGGTGGTTGTCACATTAAGGCTAAATTGTAGTATTTATTTGTGAAACTGAAAACTGTGATAACCAAAGAACAGTGGCATTGTGTATTATTAGGGAAACTGAACTTTGGAAATAACTTCCTTGCCTTATAGAAACTCATATAAATACCTCTATATTATTATAATATGCATTTACTGCTACCTAAAGGCTTTTAGGTATTAAGAAACAGCATACTTGTTTTTCTACATTATAGGATACTCTATAGGTGCTTACAAAATCACATCTATGTTAAGACAAATAGCAGATAATTTAGCTATCATTTAAATGTCTTAAAAAGTATAGTAATTCTTAAACTTAGGCTTAGAGATGAATAGAGATATTTAATATTTTGAAAGGATTAAATATGGATTTTAATTTTTAAATGTTAAAGATATTTCATTATAGTGAAAAATATAAGTACCATTTACTCTTTTCATAAGCACTTAGAATGCTTTGTCTCTTTTTCTCCCTTTTTAAAAAACACAAGAAAATAAAAATAATAACCATGATAAGGTAACAAATATTTATGGACTACATGCTATATATAAAGCACTACATTAGGCCTTGTGAAGTATTCAGGAAATGAACAATGTTGGTTTAGGAGTTAAGATTCAAGACTTACATATGGGAAAAGTTAATTTCACTTTGATATGTAACTTTATAATTGCCACTTTTCCCCAATAAGCACTGTATCTATGTATGGACGTATGAATGGACCTATCTATCTAAAAGGTGCAAGTGTTGAATTTAATAGGATAAAATATGTAACATTCAACAAAACTGGGAACAGTATCTGATTCCTAGGTATAGTAGAATATACAGTGACTTGAAATCAAAGTTTCATTTGAATTCCAATTCTGAACCTATGGGATTTGAACCACACTGTTCTGAAAATGGTGGTTAAAAAAATGTACAATTACCTCTTCTTAGGGTATTGGTGGAGAAAATACTTTCCAAATAACCAAGCATGATGTAAAAGTAAACTTCTACAGGCAATAACTTTGAAAGAAAATGTAATCTTCAAAAAAGAAAAAGCAATATTTTATAATTAAAATATTACTATTTGATAGTTTTCTGCTTTTGCTGTTCAGTTGTTTTCAGCGTTATCTGATTCTTCATTACCTCACTTGATGACATCTTGGCAGAGTTATTGAAATGGTTTGCCATTTCCTTCTCCAGCTTATTTTATAGATGAAGAAACTTAGACCAAAAAGGTTAAATGATTTCCTATGGGTTCTGTGTGTGTGTGTGTGTGTGTGTGTGTGTGTGTGTATTGGTAATAAATGGCTCACTTAAAGTGCAGGGAAGCTCCCAGAAGGAATAGAGACAAAACTTTTTTTTTCATTTTTGCCCCGTACCTCTTGAACCTATTTTCCCACTCTGAAGCTGTTTTTCACTATTCCTTTCCTTAAACACTTCAATGTATAGTCAATATCTCACTTTCTCATACATGGTTATATATGGCTTTACAAATTAGTCCTAATCATGTCATCTGTTTATATTTCCTCTACACAATGAACTTGTCAGGCACTGGTCAGTAGGAACAGTTAGCTGAAGAAAAACAAGTGTCTTCACTATTTTGCATATCTCTTAGGTTCTAGAAGACAAAATATGTGAAATTCATCTGTTGTGACCAATTTGGTTAGTAATCAATTTCACTGTCTGGCCTGAGTATTTGACTGAGATGATTACTCTGTTCACCTTAAAATATTAAATATGTTTGCATATATTCACTGATTTTAAAGATGAACTAAAGAAATATTTTTAAGAATTAGTACAAATACAAAAATGATCACAAAGGTAACCAAGCAAGTGTTATTGTTTATCAATAGGCTGTCATTCTTCTAACCCACACAAGCTGCATATGTTTATTTTTTCTGGGTAAAAAATGAATTTGGTTCCTGACATTTACAATCTGCTTTGAAAAATTACTTTCCTAAAGCCTTTCTCCAGATATATAAAAGAATATGTATAAATGATTTTTCAATAAGGCATCAAGACTACATAAACTGTTAATAATGAGAACTATATGGATTGTCCTCAGGAAGCCAAAATATCTCAGTATATAAACAGTATTGTATTATCATTATGTTGTGATGAAGTGTTGAATTTTTATGCGAGAATTCAGGTTTATGTACCTAAATACTATTTTCAACTTCACACTGAGTTTGTACAAAGGTGGGCATTTTTTATAGCTGAATTCAAAAGAAAATTAATTTACTTTCCATGAAAAATATTACCTGTCTTTATTTTTTTCATCTAAATAAAATGTGTTTTGAAATATTTGCTTATGCTTTTGTATTGCCTCTTTTGCTGTGGAGGGTTGCTTCCTTGCTTTCATTTCTATAAACTGTTCTAACTGTGAAAACACAAAGGTGATTTGAATTAAACAGGGCATGGAAATTCTCAAGGAAAATACATCTATTTGTTGTGATATTTTATTACATTGTGTTTTGGGTCTGTATTTAGCATGAGGTGCAAGAGTAACCACATGAATTATCAGTAAAGTATCATGAATACCCAGGAATACATTTACCTAACTAAGAGTACTGCTCTTGGGAAAATCTTCTCTAACAATATTTCTTGCCTTCTTCTTTCAAGTCTTTATTCTAAGATGCCCAGCACTTCTCATTTAGGGACCTTCCTGAGACCTGGAAAGTTGTATCTATTCTTCTATTACTACATTGTAATAAAAACTTAACTTTCCTACTTCTTTTTTTTTAAACCCTTACCTTCCATCTTGGAGTCAATACTGTATATTGACTCCAAGGCAGAAGAGTGGTAAGGGCTAGGCAATGGGGGTTAAGTGACTTGCTCAGGGTCACACAGCTAGGAAGTATCTGAAGTCACATTTGAACCCAGGACCTCCCATCTCTAGGCCTGGTTCTCAATCCACTGAGCTACCCAGCTGCCCCCTTTCCTACTTCTTCTGGGGTTTACAATGAGCAGGAAAGGGTTATTAAACAGATTAACTTAATCTGTTTAATAAAGGTCTATGTGGGCATATCTCTCTCTGTATATATATATAGTATATTACTATTATGGTTAAAGGCAACTTTATAGGAGTCATATGACAAGACAATGCCTTACATCACTGTTGAGAGTTCTTAAAAGCTATTTTAGTGGAATGTTACACCTAGGAGGCTTTTCCAAATTAGAAAGAATTAAAGTAGCAATCTTTGAACAGTTTTTGATTGCTGTCTGAGGACCAGACTACCTAATTCATAGAAGTTCACTAATAGTAGATTAATAGTGGTATTACTTTCTAAAGTATTATACTTATAGTAAAGAAGATTTGGTTTAAATAATACCCCTGACACTTGCTACCTTTGTGCACAGTGGAAATAATGTGATCTCTCTTAGACTTAGATTCATTTTCTATTAAATGGGGATGATGCTATCATACTAGGACTTAAGTTACAGAATTGATGTCAGAATCAAATTAGATTGTGTTTAGTAAAGCCAACAAAAATCTAATGATGTGCCAGTCACTGTGCTATGTGGTAGAAATAAAAAAAAAGATGATCATAACCCAGTCTCTATTTTCAAGGATCTCACAGTTTAGTGAGGGAGTCAACATGTAAATATATTTAGAGAGACTTTCAGAAATGGTGAATAGCCAATAAAATTGCACAAAGTTGGGAAATGAAGTGCAAAGATAATTATTGAGTCCCAGGTCATTTGGTTGGATCCTACATGGAAAAGGAGTAAAGTATAAGAATTCCAAAAACGTAGGAAGTGGCATGAGATTTGATGTTGATGGTAATAGGAAACTAATAAAACCAATAAAGAATAGGAAGTGGCATGACCTGGCTTGTATTTTAGGAAGATCCTTTTAATTTCTCAGTGGAGGATGGTACATAATAGAGAAAGACTTGAAATAGAAAAAAATCAACCAGAAAACTGTTGAAATAGTACAGGCATAAGGAGATGATAGCCTACATCAATGTGAGGAGAAATTTAATAAGGCTTGACAACAGAATAGATATGAAACAGGAGCACATGAGAGAGATTGAGGAGTCAAAGATGACTACTAGTTTATGAGCTCAGGTTCTTGAAAAGAAGTTTGAGACCAATCGATGTTAATTGTGACTTTAGGAAGAGGGGAGGGTTTGGGGAGAAAGATAATGGTTTAGTTTGTATATATAATATGCTGTTGAAAATGCAGTACTATAGACTAAAAGATATATTAAGGCTTGATGAATAGATATTAGAATCATTGACAAAGAGAAGATAATTGAATCCCCTGAGAGCTGATGAAATCAGCAAGTGAAATATTATAGAGGAAAACTGGAAGAAGACCCAGCACAGAATCTTAGGGCACACTCAGTGTTAGCAAGCAGGAAGAACTGGATGAAGATCTAGTAAAGGTTATTGAGACAGATTGGAAAAGAACTAGTAGATAGAAGCATCATGAAAACCTAGAGATAGGGGAATATCAAGGAAAAGAGGGTGATTCATAGTATCAAATGCTATGAAAAAATCAAGATGGATGAGGATTAAGAAAATATCATCAATTTAATCATTCACAGAACACTAGTAACTATTGCTATTCTCTTTGACTCCTAACTATCTCTCACCCCCATATCCAATCTTTTACAAAGATCTGTCAATTTCATCTTTGTAAATGACCCTGAATATGCCCCTCCCCTTTCTCTCCTCTCCATACTGTCACTGAAGTATAAGTGCTTTTCTCCTCATGCCTGTTTTATTGAATTAGCCTGTAGGTTGATCTGCCTGCTACAAGTCTCTCTCCACATCATTCTGTCTTCCACTTAGCTTCTAAAGTAATTCTTCAAAGTATAAGTATAACCATGTCACCTTTTGGCTCACTAAGGCCCAGGGATTCCCTAGCATTTACAGGATCAAATATAACATTTTTATTTGGTGCTCAAAGCCCTAAATTAGATAGACTACCCCTACCTTTTCAGTCTTCTTACACCTTACTACCTTCTCTACTCTTCAGTCCTGTGATGTTGGCCTTCTTGCTATTCCTCATTTAAGAAACTCCATCTCCTGAATCATGACATTTTTCCTGGCTTTCTGCCCTTGCCTAGATTGCTTTCCCTCTTCATCTCTGCCTCCTGACTTCCCTCACTTCCCTAAAATCCCAGCTTAACTCTCATCTTCTATAGGACTTATTTCCCAGTTTCTAGTGCCTTCTCTCTGTTGATTATTTCCTATTTATCCTGTATATAGTTTGTTTGTACCTAATTGATTGCATGTCTTCTTCCCCATTTGATTGTCAGCTTGTGGAGGGCTTAGACTCTCTTGCTTTTCTTCATGACCTAGGGCTTTGAACAGTTTTTGGAATGGAGAAGGCACTTAATAAATATTTATTTACTGGATTATTGAATTAAACATTTATTAAGTGCTTATTATATGAAAAGGATTGTACTAAACACTGGGAATACAAAAATGAAAGGAAGATAAACCCTATTCTCAAGGAGCTCACATCTGGATGAGGGTGAATAACATATAAAAAGGTTTCAGCTATTTTCCAGATAGAAATATTCTATGGTCCTTAGCAGAATCAAAGAACATTGTAATGCATCTTCTCTAATGTCTTTTCAACTGATAAAATCATATGAGTTTCTGATGTTGAACGATTTCACAGGGCCTAAGACATTATTGACAACTCTTTTCTGGGTCATGAATAAATGTGCCTGTTGCACCTACAAAATCAGTATCTACAAAAAAGTTATTTCTAAAGATCATGACTATGTGCATTGAACTGGAATTATTACTGTTAAAAATAATTGATTTCATGGTCCCTGGCTATTTCCATAAGAGTTCTTAGGGAAATGATCTTCAAGGTGGTAGGAGTTATAGTTTGACTTATCTGGCACATTCTGGCTACTGCCTTTCCCTTGGAGAATCCCAATACTTAAAGTAAGTTTGCTTTTCTGCCCTGTATGTGACACTTGGCTGGCAGCAGAGATGAACAGGACCTTCTCCTAGGAATTGCATTTTAAGACAATGGCTATGAAAGGCTAGGCTTAAAGTAGGACTGATAATTAAGGGGGTCTGGAACTCTAAGAGGTCCTGGGCTCATTTATCTCCTGGTGTTAGTTATTGCTGGTGATAATGGATATGGTGGACGCCTTCACCACGATTGCTCTCCTCAATAGTAACTGCATGTGTTAAGTTACAGAAGTAGGTCTGGTAGTTTGTAGGACATTCCTATTTCCTAATTCTTTGAACTCCAGATGCTTGGCTGTTTTAATTGTAATCTGAGGGAAGACAGTGGACAAAGTAGTGATATTAGTTTAACCCCTCTGATAAATGCAGTCTCCCATCTCATCATCAGGGTGCTCTACAGTTCACTCTATGTTGGCCTGTGAGGGAATCTAATAAGTATTGTAAGATTTCAGTAACTTCAACTTTACTGATTTAAATAGACTATTGTCTCTGAAATGACATGAATTGCATAAGTGTTTACTGACTCTTCTTGTCATCATTTCTTTGGGAAATTTAATGGTTATCACAACAGAAAGAACAAGGGTACAATCCACAGATATTTGATATTGCTATCAAGCAAAAAAGCTACAAGGGCAATGCTGGCTTAGAGGGCAAGTTCATTTAGAGATTATTGCCAAGTATAGCAGATTACTTGTAGAATTATCTCCAACTATGGAAAGACAGGAGACAATGAACCAACAGAGCTTGGTTTATTATCCCATGTCAGCCATTTCATTTGAAGAAGATTTGAAGATGAAATTGGAAGAAAGATAATAGAGGATATGGAATAGAAACACACAGGATGAGGTGTGCAGATTAATCTTAATCAATGTTAATGAATTATATCATTATTAATAAAATCAAAAGATGCATCAAAGTACTAAAGATCCTAAATAATACTGTATAAGGGACTCTTTGACTTAAAGTCAAACTGTTGAGGAGGCTTTTTAAAAAAAAGGACAATATTTGATGGATATGGAAAGCTATAGAATTTAGATTTAAAAAAGAAATTTGATAAAAATATCAATCAAAAGCTCTGAAAATCTGTTAATTTTAATATTTTTATGTTATTTATCATTAAAAAGAGTCTTTGAAAGCCAATCATAACCTGGCCCCTTCCCATTTTTCCAGCTCTTCCTACACCTTATGCCAGCCTCATATACTTTCCATTCCAGTGACACTGGCCTTCTTGCTGTTCTTTCACAAGGCACTCCATCTCACAACTCCATGCATTTTTTACTGGTGTCTCTCATAACTGGAATGCTCTCCTTCCTCATCTTTGTATTCTGGATTCCTTCAAATCCCAGTTTTTATAAGAAGGCTTTCCTAATACCCCTCCATTCTAGTGCCTTCTCTTTTTAATTTCTAATTTATCCTATACATGAGTCATTTATATATAGTTGTTTAATTCAACAAATTATTTCCTCCATTAAAATCCAAGTTCCTCAAGAGCAAAGAATATCTTTTTCTTTTCTTTATAACCCCAGAACATAGTAGACACAATATTATCGATTGGTTAGGCAATATCTGCCCCATCAAATTGTGACAGTCATTTATTTTCTGATATATAGTATTACCCAGTGTTATCACGAAAAAGAAGTAAAGTTGAAATAATAGTTGATTATAGATGAGAATCATAGAATGAATCTTCATTTGAGGAAAACTAGGCCCAAGGTCTTGCTCAAGGCCACGCAAATAATAAATGTCAGTGGTAGGATGTGAACCCAAGTCTTCCGACTCTACAATCAGTACTATTATAATGATATCATATTTCTTCCACAGGAGAATTCCCATGTGATAAACACAAGATGAACTTAAATAGTGTAGAGGATTCATATTAGGAAACAGGAAATAAAATTATTCTGATAGCAGTAAGCAAAATGGACTGGTTTGGAGGCAGACTAGCAATTCAATTTCATATTTTATTTCATGTTAATATTTATTATTACAGACAACGTATTATGCTAGGCATGGGAAATAGAAATCTGGGGAAAATTACTAACTCAGTACTTTAAAAGAACTTACATTCTCAAAGTTTGTTGGTATATCCATGCTCAAACGATTGTAAGTTAAAGAAAATGAACTTTACCCATGCTCATAGAAGGGGTAAAAGATTTTTAAAGGGATATTAAAAAAAGAGATAGTTTATTCTCAGTTGGTAGAATCAGGAAGATTTTGTGATTAGCTTGAGCCATAAGGAGAAGTGAAAGAGAACAGGGAGGCTGAAGTCAGGAAGATCAATACAACCAAAGTTGTGGTCATTCAGGCCTAAGATGATGAAAGGTTGGAATAATGTTTCGGTAGTGAGAATGGACTAGAAGAATAAATATGCAAGCAATTTTCACAAGAACAATTTTAAAACTTTAATAACTGATTGGGAATAAAAATAAATGGAAGAATGATCCAAAGAGTAATAAGATTTTTAGCTTTTGTGAGTAGATATAACATTTTCAAAAATGAGAAAGTTGGGAGTGGAATCTGTTTTGGATTCATGTTGATAATGATAGAACGTTATAGAACTGGTTTGTTTATAAAGGAAAAAAACAATGTAAATGACTCTAAAATGTAGATACTGCCTCATTGTGTTATTTGATTAGAAATGATATTAATAAATAGTTTTCATGTTCTTATTTTTGGTCATTATAATGATTTCATGTTTAAGGATTGCCAACAACTGTTACTTTAGGAAAAATATTTCTCATGTAATAATATGTTAATTTTATATGTTCGGGAGTATTTTTTATCATAGTAGAATGTGAACCTAAAAATTTGTACTCTGCTGTATTCTGTGTCATGTATTAATTATGTCTCTAATTACTGGAATCAATATTTAGGAATTTATTTGATTTAACAAGTCAGTTTGACTTCTTAACATTAGCATCAATAAAATATTTGACTTCTTTATAAGTTTAGCTTTCCCATTCCTCTGGGCTACAGTCTGGACTCAATTTATCTTAACTCAGAAGGGAGGAGGGAAAGTAAGTGAATAGAGTCATAAGGGGCTGCCTAAAATAGAACTTTCCACAGGATGTTGACAGATTAATTGTTTTCCTTGTTATCTTTGTTATCTTCCTTTTAGAAGTCAGCATGATTACGCCAAATATGAGCCCACTCTGTACCTTTGCTCTGCCTTTCTATAAAACAATCACAATCTTAATTCAGCACTAAACTTTATGTAACCAACTAAATAAAAGTTTGCCATGTCTGCTCTATCGTATTGCTGGTCATTGAGGGACTTGAGGTCTCACTTTACTGGCAACTGATAGTTTGCTAATAAAATGACTATGCTCAGAACTTTGTTTCTCAGTTTCTCTACATCACAAATTTTTATTGTGATGAAAGGTAAATCCAATGTCAATATGTGAATCGTATCTCTGACCATAGAGAAGATTTCAGTATGTTCTTAAAAGATTTATGTGGGACCACAAGGGAGAAAATGGAAGTTGAGGCAAAGGAAGCCAATTTTCTTATATGGTAGGGAGTATTTTTATTCCATCTACCTTCCCAGTTCCTAAACTTTTCAAAAATATTTACAACCAAACAATGAAACATTTGTATCTAGCAGCTAAACTGAATTGAAATGAACATCTTAAATGCCTGATTTATATAATGAGTTAATATTTTGTTCATCAGGTAACAGAAACACGAACTGGTCCTCTTGGCTGCAGTAACTATGACAACCTAGATTCAGTCAGTTCTGTTCTGGTTCAAAGTCCTGAGAATAAGATTCAGTTACAAGGTATGTAGGTGCACTTTCATTAAATTTATATGAAACAGGATATCATTTATTAAGTGATATTTCTTTTTTTAAAAATGTAATCTGCAATATATTGGAATTTTAAAATGTCAAAAAGGTCAGTTTTCTAATTTTTTTCTGAAATTCTTGAGGTCTTTGAGAAAATGTCAGATATTCACTTTTCTTCATAATAGGTAAACATCATATACATATATTCACATATATATATGCATATATATATGTGCACATGCATCCAGGTACCCAAACACATACACCTCTCTAAGAATGTGAAATGAATTATCTTGATAAAATTTTATTTAGTCGTAACAACCATTATCTTTACCACTTACTGTGTTTTTCTATTTCTGAATGAAACTTTCCTTCTTCCACAGTTTTAAACATAAGAATTCATACTGTGGCAACATAATTTGTTTATAATATAAATTTAAAACTATTACTCATATTTGCCTTCTGGTAAACAGAACTTTTATATAGTTTTTAAAATTATTTGAATTTATAATGTATCTTCAGAGTATCTTTCCTTTTTATTATGTTAATGGCAGTGATTCAAAATGTTTCTAGAGTATGTACTTGTCATGGTATTAGGTGAGTCAATGGAACAAGCTGTCCTACCAAAAAAGTGTCAGTTTGCATGGATATATATCCTTACTTGCATATAATGAAACACTAGATCAAAACCCAACATAGCTATACAATACAACAATGAACTATTATCTTAAAATACCTTAAAATATATGGCTATACTGGGTGTATTGATCAGGTAAATGTCATAAGGGAGAGATTCTAAAACAAGGAGAAAGAGGGAGAGAAGAAAAACTGCTTTGCTTTAGTCCATTATTCAAGCTATATAACACTAAATTAACTCTTTGTTTTTTTTGTAAAAGTGAGTAGGGGAATGATTGAGAATAACCTACTAAAATTTGTCTCATTTTCAAACTCAAGGAATTTGGTCAAATACCAGTTTATTTAAATAATATCTAAATAAAAAACTAATACCAAAGTATCCATGTAAATAAGAACATCCAGATAGTTATTAAAATATTTTTACACTAGACTAAATGAACATTAGAAATATTTTCCTAGTATTCATTTTGTCATCACTTTCATTATAAAAATATTAAAATAATTCCTCTGAATTTGTAATTTAAAAAATAACAAACTAGTGTCTAAACTATGTATGAACTTATCACTTATATTGTCCTTTTCAAAGATTATATTTTTCAGAAGATGCTAAGCATGGTAAAATACATCAACATTCTGTCCTTAATCTCTGTTTACATGAATGCAATGGTAGAATTATTTTTAATTCTACTATTTACTATGTCAGAGTGTTGAGAGACTGAGACAGAGTAGTAGTCAGAGATACAGAGAGAATTAGGAATATCTTCTTTACCCACATAGCATAAGATCTATTGATTGCACACATAGAGATACTAAATAACATTTATTTAACATTAAAACAAAAAGTGCTCCTTAATAAAATCTGAAAAATAAAATATCAACTAGCCAGTGTCAGTTGAAGTAAGACATGACCTCAGCTCATGAAAAGCATAAAGATGCTTTTTTTCCCAAAGCAAGAGTTTTCACTTTCATTTTTTTCAATCAACAGTACAGATAATACCAACAATTTAAGCCAAGTAGTTATTTCTTTGTGACTAAAGAACATATCAAATGATACATTTTAGTAGTGAAATGCAATGGGTAATTGGACACATTTTCTTTTATTTTTGTTTCCTGTTTTCCTGCTAGTTGTCATATTGTGTATTCAACTCTCTATGTTAAAGTTTCAAATATCGACACCAAATGAGAATAGCCAAATTGCAGTTTTCCCCTGTGATTTCTGATAGCACAGATCTAAGAAATTTTAACATTTATTGAATTTTTCCTAACAATGGAAGCTTTATACCTACCCCTTTTTTCATTCTTTGACAGTCCACCTAAAAGAAATCCACTTCATTAAATCTTTCATCTGAGGAACTCACAAGGAAAATGACAAAGGTTGTTCCTACATGTGACAAGGAAACGAACTGTAACATTCCTAAATTAGTCTGTATGGTTCCCGGTGGCCGGCTTTAATGATCAATAAAGTTGCCCTATGGGAGTGACAGTTATGTAACTATATTTCTATCTAATAGGCATTAGAGGTGATATATTTCTTGCAATTCTAGTTTCATTTTTATCATATATACATATATGTTATATATTTACATGTATTTATATAAAGCTTTTTAAAAATTATATTGGATCTGAGATCAACATTAAGGAAGATAATTTTACAATATATACTTTCTTTGCTCCCAAACAAAATCCTTAGAATTCCTCCAAACATCATCTATTCCTGTTGAGGATACCACCATTCTGCCAGTCACCCAGTTCACAAACTTGTCATTTTCTATTTCTGATTTATTTTTTTTAATTTGTTGAATTTTTATTCCTATTTTTCTCTTTTCTTTATTATATAACCATATGCAGAAATCTGTTCTTTTGTCCTATAATGCTGTCTGCACATATTCCCCTTCTGTCCACTCACATAAGCCAACGTCCTTGTTCAGACCCTCATCACCTCATACATGGTCTATTGCAAAATCCTGCTTGGTCTCTTGCCCTCAAAGTTTTCCACACCCCGTTCCACTATGTACATAGCTGCCAAAATGATTTTCCTAACTTGTGCATCTGACCATTTCACCCCTAGACTCAAAATCTTGAGTCTGTTGACTCAAGTCAATTGACTCAAATCAAGTCTATTGAATCTATTACCAACATAATCAAATATGAAGTCTTTTGTCATCTAAAGGCCTTCACAATCTCCATCCTTTAGGCTTTCCAGTTTCTTACATTCTACTGCTCTCTTGGCTTTCTGTTTTTCAGACATGATGACCTAATTGGATACTAGCAAAAAACATTCCAGTTTCTATGACTTTGTGATCATTGTTACCATACTTGGAATATTATCCCTTCTAGATCTAATTCTTAGAATTAATAACTTCCTTAAAATTTCCTTCAAATATGACACCCCCGGTGAGCCTTCCTTTCCTATTACCTATTACCCTCTATCCCTGCAAAGTTATCTTCCATCTAGTCTGTATTTGTCTTGTATATTCTGAACTATGGAGATATGCACCAAATACACATATATGTGTTGGTTGATATCTCTACACCTATAGGTGTATATATAAATATATCACTTTCTTTATTTAATCTTCCTCATTAGAATGTAAGTTCCTTAAGGACAGGGTTTAATACTAATTTTATTTTATCAACATAACTTAGCATTGTTTCTAATATATAGTAATAAATACCTTTTGATTGACTGAGAGTTAACATATTCTCTCCTCGTTAGTTTTTTTTATCCCTATATTGATTTAATTGATGAATCAAAATTCCAAATATCTATAATTCATCATATCGAATCTTTTAATGTCAATCTTAGATATGTTAACTGTTTTTTATTAAAAATAATAAGTATTTCTAAAATAAAATGCAAACTTCACAGCGTAATACTGAAAACCTACCAAAATCTGAATCAACCAAATTTTCTGGACTCATTTTTCATCAATACCTTTCCAAGACTACATTCTGACTTGATTGGGTTTATGAGCTATTCCTACCTTATATTTTGTTTTCTCACCTTTGGACCTTTGCATAGTCTGTCTCCCAAACTGTTGTGCACAAAGTCAACAGATGCACCTCTTATATCTAGTTTCTGTAAAGGATGATCTCAACTAAAAACACCTACATGAAGTCTTTTTTATTCACCCTATGTCTTCTTGATTTTTTTCTTTTCAAGATATAATACAATTCCTTAGCTGTGTGTAATTTGTGTGCCTAGAGGAGAATATAATCTCTTTAATAAGAAGGGAATAGTATCTTTGAATTCCTAGGGTCCAGCACAATGTTGTCCACATAATATGTTCTCCATAACTATTTTAATTGCATTTAATGGAATAATGTATATGCTTTTTAAATTATTATTAATTTTTCTTTTTTTCCTAAATAAAGGGCTTCAGGTTATCCTTCCAGACTACCTACAAGAACGTTTTGTGCAGGCAGCTCTAAGTTATATTGCCTGCAATTCAGAAGGAGAATTTATCTGTAAAGACAATGATTGTTGGTGTCAATGTGGCCTCAAATTTCCAGAATGCAACTGTCCTTACATGGATATTCAAGCCATGGAAGAAAATCTTCTTCGAATAAGTGAAACCTGGAATGCTTACAACAATGATTTTGAGGAATCAGGTAGGACATGCACTTTGTTTTAATGGGGCTGCAGACTGTTAGGATGCATTCAAATGAGAAAAAAATTTCTTTACTAATAAAAAAGGAAGAATTACAGCATAGTATGGATAGAGAACATCATCACCAAATCTTGAATCTTTGTTTTATGCTTCTCTCTAGTCCAAGTTTTTCCTCAAACTGGCATTCTTTTTCAGCTAAAAAAATTCAAGACAGAATTAATCTAATGAATTTGCCTATCAGTCATAGCTCTAATCCTTTAGGACATGAAGAGTAATTCGAATTTTTACCATTTCCTATCATTTGTTGGTTTTTTTCCCAATTCTGAAAGTGATTATTGGCTATTTCCCTAGGGCCATTCAGGGGCTTTTTGATTTTCATTGTGTTACCCACAATGATGAGGATTGACAAGATTACAGAATTTAGAGCTGAAGTGAACTTTAGAGATCCTCTTACATAAGTTCTCATTTAATAAATGTTGAAACTGTCACTCAGAGTTGGAAAGTGGCTTATATGAGGTCACACAAGAAGTATGAAATATAGTCAGGATTTGAAACTGACTTCTCTGACTCCGAATCAAATGCCTCTTGCACAATATTAACTATCTTTCATTAAATGAGAAAAATATTAAATCAGACAAATAAATTCCTATTAAAGAGTACCTTTTAGTGCCATAAAATATCTGGCTGTATTAGATGCATTCATTGGGGGATTGTCTTGAAGGAGAGGTTGAATAAGTTGTCTGTGAATTTTTAATACATTATAGGAATGCATCTTTTCTCTGATTCAGAATTCACATTTTTCATTTGCAACCCATTTCTCAGGACAAAATTACTGTCTCTACACAAACCAGGTTTGATCTAAGATGGGAAAAATCTCGCTAAACCTTCACTTTTGGTCTCCTGTGAACATCAGAATTTGGCTACTTTAATCAACTACTTGTGGTCTCCACTAGGGACATTAGAATACAGCACAGATCTAGGTATCTTGAAAAAAAGTAAAAGAATCCTCAATTCCTGTACAAATATTTCAGCTAATAATAGAGAGATAGAGGACCAAGTTTATTTTATTTTAAAAAATAAAATGCAAAACATAAAATACTCATACCTAAAGCCATAAAGCTACTTTTATCTATCCCATAATCCCATTTGCCTCAGAGAATTTTTATATATTTGACAAAGGCAAACTCAGAACCGGATTTGGTGGCTTATGACTATGCTATAAATTGCTGGAAAACTAATTGATTCAAACCTCATGAAAAAATGAACAGTTTGCAATACTGATTTGATTAGGCATATTACATTTCGCTTTAGCATTGTACAATATAACCATTCCTAGTATTTATATGAGCCCTTATTTATAGACTTAGAAGGAAGGAAGGAAGAATAAATGTTGTTTTAAGCATCAATAAAACATTTTAATGCGCAGAATAAGATTTTTAAAATGTTCAAGTTAGAATATGTTTGTGTATGTATGCATGTATGTATCTGTCTAAAACAACAAATTGTACATACCAGAAGTTCACAGTTTGGATGAAAAGTTTATTAAGCACAAAGAAAAGCAAACAAATAGCTGGATGAGTTTATTAAAATAGGGACTCAGACAATCAGATCTATTCTTTAGTAAGATTAAATTGTCACCTGAGTTGAGGTTGGAAAGAATGAGGAAAATTTTAAGGCAGGAAGTTTAGCTAGGAGACTGTGGCATTAGTTCAGGTAGGAGAGGATAATAATCTATGGAGGAGATAATATGCAAATAACTGTGCAAACAAGGTATATACAGGATACATTGAAGATATGCAGTAGAGGATAGATGCTTGAATTAATGGGAATAAGAAAAAAGTTTCTTGTAGATAAAGTGATTTTAGTTGGGATTTGGAGGAAGCCAGAATGGGGAGATAAGGCAATAGAGGTAGATAATGGAAATGGCCAGTCTACTAGAGATGAAATGGCTTGTGAGAGGAACAGTAATGAAGCCAGTGCCTTTGGATCTCAGAGTATATAGAGGAGACTGAAAAGGTAGGAGGGTGTCATTTTGGGAAGAGCTTTGAGTGCCCAAATGGGATTTTGCATTTGATCCTGAAGGTGATGAGGAGATTCTACCATGTTTTTTTAAAGGTGCTGATATGATTAGATCTATGCTTTAGGAAGATTAATTTCACACCTAAATCAAAGACAGGCTGTAGTAGGTAGAGATTTGAAGCAGCAAGACTATCAAGGAAGTTATTGCATTAATCCAGATATTAGAGGGAAAAGATCTGTACCAGGGAAATGACAGTGTCAGGAGAGAAAAGGAAGATATATCTGAAACATGTTGCAAGAGGAAAATCAAAAGGACTTGACAACATACTAGATATGGGAACTGTGAGAGTGATGAGTTGAGCATGATATTTATATATGAACCTGAATGACTGGTGGGATCACAACTGTCCAGGGTCTAGTCCACAGCTTTTGGGATACAGAAACTTGATTTAATTACATCCAATTCATTTTTTTCTTTATTTGTTACCAGACTCTTGTTTCCCTGCAACTTACCTCTGTGACATGTTGAATGTTCAGGATTTTAGTTTATCTGACATTAATTGCATTTTACTGAGCCACTTCTTGATCACACTCTAATTACCTAAGTGATATACAAACAAGAATATTTAATGATTTAGAACAAGTAATACTAGTATCTTTTTAAAAAAATAATTTTAGTTTCAGAGTGATGGTTACCAATCTTATCCCTAGATTTGAAATTTTTTTGGGGGGGGAGGCTTCCATCTATTGACTCCACCAGCCATACAGTTATTTAAAATGAGCCTCAATTATTTAAAATTAGATAAATTGATAAAGAAGCTGATTCATGTAAACTCTCTGTGCCTGAGGAACATTTCAAGACTATAAGTTGTAGAGTTGATGCCAATTTATAGTGGTAGAGGGAGTTACTCACCCCCTAGCAATGAAATCACATTAAAATATTTTTATTAAATGAAAGGACATTATTCATTTTAACTAAGTAAAAAGTATTACCACCATTCCTATCATCCTAACTAGAACCTGTATTAAAGCAAATCTTCCAGTAAAAACAGGAAATTTGGAGAAATAGTGTCTTCAGAATCAATGCTATAAGATTACTTTACAGGTAAAAGACTGAATGTTCTAATAAATTGTTTCTCTAATTGGATCTCTCTTGGGCTTCCATTAAAAAGCTCTGAAAGGCCAAGTCGACCCTAAAACACATAATTATTTTATAAAAAATTGGGGTATATTAGTTAATGTTATATTGAAAGTTTAGAGTATCTATCTGATTAATATTTACTTTGAATATAGTCATTTATTTTTCCATTACTTTACTAAATTCCAGGTACTGTATCATAAGTTTGGTTTGTATTCTAGTAATAAATATATGAAATAATATTTCCTTAAATTAGTACTAACATAATAATTCCTAGTAAAATAATAATCATTATTATAGTGTACTTTGGTTATGGAATGCCACTTATGTATCAGCCTCTATTTCAAAAATATGACATTTACAAAGCATCTCTGATAGCTTTGGGGACAGCTCTTATCTTTTTTATTCCACAAGGACAAATAGGATAAAAGAACTATCTAGTTACTTGGACCAATGACAAGAGTATGAAAGTGCTTGTGCTACCTTGGGGCAGCTGTAGCTGCTGGTGAGACTCTAAATGAGTTGTATAGAAGGATATTTACCTGCTTTTTCTTTTCTTGGGATGATGGCAATGCAGTGACAGTATTTGTAAATGTCAGCCCTTAGAATCTTCTGTAGGGATTCCAGGGGACAAATGATATATTAGTTTGTGTGTGATTTTTGTATGCTTAGATTTCAACCCCATTTTTACTGAGAATAGTCCAAGCTACAGGAGCTTAATTTCTCTTAATCACTAATTCTTTGGAGATTTTAAATATCTTCATATGTTATTATGGGATGTAAATATTAATTTGTATAAGATTAAAAATGCACTGAAGAATTGTTTATTTTAAAATATATAACTTTTTTGAAATAATGACAAAGATTCATAACTTGCAAGACTAGGAAAATAGAAATAGCTTATTTATGTCAATGTGTAAATGAAATATTGAATCAGAATATTGTCTGAATAAAATAAAGGACTTTTTGTATCTATAGTTTGTATTATTGATTGTTAACATAACTGTCAACTCCATTACATAAGCATATAGATAATAATTGATTATCAATTTTTAATTTAGATCATTCAAATAATATACTGATTCATCAGTCTTCACTTCTGCTCAAGTTCTGGATGAATATCTTACTGTGCTTTTGAGGTGACCTTTGGCTTTTGAAGGATTCATTTCTTTTCCAAAACCCATCCTTCTATAAAAATTTTCAATTTTTGTCACAAGGCATGATCAGTCAGTCAATATTCATTAAATAAATGCCAACTCTGTGCCAGGCACTGTGCTAAATTCTGGAGATACAAAATGAGGCAAAAGACAGTGACTGCTCTCATGAAGCTTATAATCTGACTGGCGAGACAACATGTATTTATAATTTATTATGGTACTGCAATATTCCAGCCTTCTAGTCTCCAAATTTTACAACCTCAACTTTGACCACAACTCGTCTCTCCACAATTTATTTAATTGCCAAATCTTTCCCTTTATTCCTCCACAACATTTCTCACATCTTTATTCTTCTCTCATATAGCCCACCATGGGCCTTAATCACCTCTTTAGACTACTTCAGTGCCCTCCTAAATTTCTGTATTGCTTCAAATCTTCACTGTTTCAGTTCATAGTCAACAAACAGACCAGTCTCTTAAGTGGCAATCTTGACAGTGTTTCTACTCAAGAAACCATTCTGTATAAATACCGTAGTACTTTGGAAAGATAACAGAGTCTCCAGATTGGTTTTAATATACATTCTTCAAGTTTAGTTCTCTCAGCAATCAAATACTTTGTGTCAAATCATGAATTCAGTTATTGTTTTCATAGTTAGAATAGCATTTTAAACTTATAATAACAACTGGCTAACCAGATAATTGGAGGAGGAGAAATAAAATAGTGAAAATGTACAGGGGAAAAAAAAAGAATTATTGGCAAAGAGAACTTAGGAAAATATATGTGTGGAGAAAAAACAGGATTATTGGAAAATGATTGGTAGGAAGAAGGAGCTATAGAAGATATGGAAAACAAATGAGAAATGTACTGGTTTTAAATAGTATACTAAGTCAAATAAAAAGCAAAAAAATGGGTTCGTTAGTTATCTACACACACACACACACACACACACAAGTATATTTTCAGTCAATAGCATTTAAAAAGCTTGCCTTTAAAAAGTAAAAAAATTAAAAAGGAGATGGTCAGAGAACACATATTTATATGCATTTTTTTGCTTATTACCCACAATTCTTTTCTGAAGCAACTAGAGTTTTTGCTTATTTAGGTCATCATTGAAAATGAAGAAATTGTGATATTTCTCATTTAGCAAAAATTCTCTTACATATTGTGAACATTTTTTAAAAGTCCTTTAAAACATACTTTCATTTAGGATATGGTCATTAAAATTCTATTGTAATTCTTGACAGACTAAATTTTTATTTATCCATATGATGTCCTATATAAATGGGACGTTACATTATTTGGTAACTTTAAGAAAGGCAGATGAAGGCACCCTCTTGTGGAAATTGCTTTGATGCTACTGTGGAAAACTTTCCTGTCATGTTACCTGAAAATCACTGTACTTTTTAAATGTTATAATTACAAAACAGTGAATGCTAACCTTTTGTGTGTCTTGAGGATTAGATTTTGTTATTTTGATTTACACTCTATTTTCTACACAGCAATTATTTTCTTATTTTTTCCTTTTTAGTACTTTTGTGTCTTTTTTTCCTTTCAGTTATGAATTCATAACAAAGTCTGAACCTCTAGCTGACTTTTGTCCATTTACATAAAATTGAAAGGAGTTTTTTAAGGACAAAGGATAATTTCCACCTTCCTGGTTTGTCATAAAAAGTAGAAAATTCATCTGTAGAATTCATTTATCCAAGCAAAGGGGAAAAGCGCAATTCGAGAGACATAAATAAATATAATAGAAAGGTTATTCTGAGTACTGGACTTTTACCCAATCCTGACTAGTTCTATGATTTCAATATAGTTATTTAACTTGCCTCTGTCTCTTCATATATAAGATGAAAAATAATTTGATTATATAATCTATAAAGATTAGTCCAACCCAAAAATTAACAGCTTTTCAGTGATGCAGTATTTAATTGTATTTTAAAAATCTTAGATAAGCTAAATATTGTGGCTATCTGGAGAGAACTGAATAGAAATAAAAAGGAATACACCTTCTCCAGGGTACATGGTACCTTTACAAAAATTGACCATATGTTAATGCACAAAAAATTTATAGTTAAATGCAGAAAAGCAGAAATAATTATTTTCAGATTGTAATACAATAAAAATTTCATATAGTAAGGGAACATGAAAACGGAAAGTAATTAATCAAAGACTAAATAACTTAATCTTAAAGAATAAATGAGGTATAGAAAAAGTAATAAAAACAATATATAATTTTATTGAAGGCAATGATAATAATAAGAAAACATATCAAAGCATATGAGATACAACAAAAGCTGTTGTTAGAGAAAAATTGCATTTATAAATGCTTATATCAACAAAATGAGAACAGACTAATGAATTAAGAGGGCAATTAAAAATTTACATAAAGAACAAGTTAAAAATCCTCAATTAAACACCAAATTAGAAGTCCTAAACATCAAAGGCAAGATCAATAAAATGAAATGTAAGAATAGCATTGATTTAATAAATAAAACTAGTTTTATGAAATTAAATCCCCAAATAGATAAATCTTTGGTTAATATGATTTTTTTAAAAAACTATATAACACACAGATTATATATTGTAACCAAACTAGATTCATACTAGGAATGCAGGAATAGTTTAATATAAGTAAAGCTATCAGTATAATTGTTTACATCAGTAACAAAAATAAGAAAAATATGTTGACAAAGTATAACACTCATTCCCATTTAAAAAAAACACTAAAAGACATAGGTATTAGTGGGCTTTACCTAAAATCATAAGCAAGTAATATTTTAACATGTATAAGAGAGAAGTCTTTCCAGTAAGATAAAAAGTGAAACAAGGATTCTTATTATCATCAATATTAAATAATATTGTATTAAAATGATAGTGATTGCAATAAGATTAATAAAAGAAATTGATGGAATCAAAATGGGCAAAGAGGTAATAAAACTATTTCTTTTTCAGATGATATGATGGTATATGTTGAAAATCCTAGAGATTCAACTAAAAATATTAGTTGAATCTATCAATAAATTTAACAAAATATCAGAATATAAAATAAACCCACATAAATCATCACCATTTTTATATATCCCTAACAAAGAGATGAAAGAAGAGGTAGAAAGAGGTAGAAAGAAATACCTCATTTAAAATAACCACAGACAGAATAAAATACCTAGAAATATACCTGCCAAAAAAAACCAGGAAATACACAAATATAATTATTAAATATTTTTATCCAAATAAAATCAGATTTAAATAATTAGAGAAATATTTGTTCTTTATGGGTAGGCTAACCAATATAATTAAAAAGACAATCCTACCTGAACTAATCTACTTATTCAATGCCACCCAAATTAAATTTCCAAAAAATTATCAACTTTGAGGAGCTAAAACTTGAATAAAGGTTTTTTGACTCAGAGTAAATTGTATTTTTTCCGAATTGCTATACTTATTTGCTTTAAATTGATCAGAAGTCTTCATCCTCCCCCAATAAAAACAATAACTGTTTTTGTAACACTCCCTCAATAATAAAGATATACCTGTGACATTGCTAATTTTTTTGGCACAGGAATTCACATTTAACTTTTGTTATCTTCAAGTATTATTCTTGGGTCTAAACTTGAAAAAAGAAACAACTGTTCATTTGGCAAAAGTTAATACTGATTTGGGAATGGCTGATAAAGTATTTTTGTAAGGATCTTGTAGTTAAGATCAGTGATGAAACAAAGGTATGTATTAATACTGTCATGCATTGTGGAGCTGTGGTATATAAACATTTTTGTCAGTATATTAAGAAGTTTGACCAATTTTGTAAACCCAAATTACAACTAATTGGTGGAAATTCAGACAGTAAAACAATAACAAAAAGTTTCATATAATATGAGGTTAAGTATTCCACCACCAAATTCAGTACCATTTTTCTCATGATAATGTAAAATTAGCTAGCCATATGCATTATGCTTGACTTAAAATGACCTAAATCATTTTGGTTCACCATTTATCATTTAAAATTAAGAAGAGGAAAAGTTCATAGTTGTGGATTAGTTATTAAAATAAAATCAGTGCAGTCAGGACTGAAATAAAGTGGTTGTTTTCAACTTAAGTGTTATGCGAATGAATTTGACTTTAAAAAAAGTCAACTTGTACATGTAAATAAAGTTTGCATATATCTTCATGTATAAGCATTTTATATAACCAACACATTTAGCCAAAAATTGGCATACACCATCAAAATGATCAAATCAAACTGAGTAAGAAATATATTTTAATAAAGTACCAATATTCAGTATTCTGTCCTGACTTTGCTCTCTCATGGATTGAACATAGATTTTCATTGAAAGCACTTTCCTTCTTTTGGGAGAGCAATGAAGATAATGAAATGCTAACTCTTCTTTGTTACCTTAGGTCTAACTATAGAATTTGATCATAGAATGATATATGTCTAGAGATAGAAAGATTCTTAAAGGTCATCTAGTCCAACTCACTCATTTTACAGATTTCTTGGAAAATCAGCCCCAGAAAAATTGTGATTTTTGAAAAGGTCACATATGTAATAAGATGCAGAGCCCAGATTCTAAATCAGATCTCATGACTATAGGGAGGTTCAATGCTTTATCCATTGGGTCACATAGGAAGAGAAAAAGCTTAAGACAGATAATTTCTCTCAACCCTATTTTCTTTTAACTAGGTAAGTATATATATATACATATATATATATGTGTGTATATGCATATACACATATATATACACACACATACACATATATGTGTGTATGTATTATACATGTGTACAATACATGAATGCATACCTAACACATGTGTATTGCATATGTTAATGCATATATCCTATAATTAATTACATTTACTATTAATTTTGGCAGAGCTGAGAAATAATTTAAATATATTCACCTTTGTTTACAGTATTATGTACAGACCCTCTAGCATTTCATGATGATTTTAGTCTTCTACTTCTATAAATCTACCAAAGCAAAGTAAAAGTTCATATGCTTATGATTTGTCCTAGAAATAAACATAAAAAGTGAATAAAATGTGATGCAGTGGATGGAACATAGACCTAGGTTCAGGAAGACACAAGTTCAAATCTAATCTTGGATACAATAACTGCATGATTACTTACAAATTATTTAACATCTGTCTCAAGTTCCTCATTTGTGAAAAGAGGATAATAATAGTATCTATGCTTTCTCTCATTTTCCTTTAATATTTGCTAAGCTTTTTGTAAACCTTAAATAAAATGTTACATAAATATTATTATCAACATTTTATACATAGACAAAATACAATATGCAGAGATACAGATATGCATGCACACACACATTCACACAACACATACTCTTTTGTACTTCCCTGCAGAATGAAAGGTATTTTTCTATCTATCGGACTCCAAGGAGAAAATTATATCTGTTCAACAACCTTTAAAAACAATTCCTAAACTTCTCTGGCAACTTTAAAATTTTCAAACCAGCTCTGATTATTACCTTATAGGAAATAAAACTATATCTCTCAAGGATGATAGTGTTGAGAAAAGGAGCAAAGTAACAATCTAGTTAGTTTGGAAAGAACGAGTGAGATATTGATTTTTCAAAAGAATAAAGGTTTTAAGGTTAATTCTTTTAGCCTTCAAATCCCAAGATCGTCTTTTTAAAAAATTTTCCTCATACACTCTAAAAGAACACAATAATGAACTGAGTTTTTAAAAGTAGGAAAATATCATAGAAAGAAACTTTAAAAATTAAATTATTTACTTTAATACAGGAGAATTGTAAAAAAAAATGGAATTGGGAGCCAGAAGGTGTGAGATTTAATCCTGGTTCTCCTACTTTCTATCCATTTGACATTGGACAATTTACTTTAACTTTCTGATTAATAGTTTTGTCATATAAAAAGTGCAAAAATTAGATTAGGTGAACTCCTGAGGTTCCTTGGAGTTCAAAACCTATTTTATGTGCTATATCTTTGGAGCACCATAGATATTGCCCTATTATGATTATTGCTGATATTATTTCAATATTATTTCAAATACTATTCCAATATTATATTTATGGATATTAACCATTGTAGAATTTTGCTGATTTTATTCCAACAGTGGGAAAAAGTTGTTAGATTATGAATACCATTCAGTATATTAGTTTTCAAAAACCTGACAAACACACAAAATATTATCCTATAACAATCTTCTCATATTTGCTATTGTAATACTTAGTTTCAGTTAAAGAATCATTTATAAAATTAAACCTCTGTGGATACAGCATTATAAATCTATAGAGACTTTTCCTATCACTTAAAATTTTTAGTCTTTATTCATTTTTTAATTCAGTTCTTATGATTTTTGGTTCAAAACATTGCCCAGTTAAATAGGAAATGCATTCAGATGGTCTACGGCCTAGAAAAAAGTCGAACTAACATCTCTGGAGTAGGGAACTAATTTTTTGTTTTAATTTCTATGCTCTCTGAAATGAAAGATGAATCTAAAGACTCTGAGTAAAATTCCCATGTGTCAACTTTCTCTGGACTTCTGGGTCATTCCCAAATATCTAATTTCGTGAGTTTAATGAAGTCATTTCTGCAGAACTAAAACCAGAATGGAGCAAATGAGACATTGTGGCCAAATTTAGAGGATGTTAATTGGATGCTATCTTGAAAGTAAGTCTATTGGTCCATACTTGGGAGGATGACAGAATAGCACTGACATCAATATGGACTCTGAAGTACAGTGGAAGAAGAACAACATTTGGAATCAGGGGTCTGAGGTTTAAATCTTTTTATCACTACAAGTGTAAATTTATGCACATTCCTTGATTTTTCTGAGTCTTAGTTTCCTCATCCATAAACTGAGAAGATTAGGCTACATGGCTCTAAACCTATGAGTGTATTTTCCAGGTAATATGTTTTGACTACTACTGCTTCCCCAGTGTCCAGGGAATTCTGAGACAAATGTTGGCTCAGACAGTTTATGTCCTTTCACACTTTGGCAGTTCCAAAATACTGGTCATCTCCCACAGGACAATTAAGAGTAATGGTGTTGCTGAATTAAACCTGTGATATTTTCCTTGCTTAGAAATTGCTACAAGAGTCTAAGGTGTGGAACAGAAACTAATATCTCATCTGAGGTGAAAGAGGAAACTAAGCTCATGATTCTAATTATTAACTAAATTACTTTACTCTTGATTTTTATATATACATATATACATGCACACAAATATACACATACATGCATACACCCACATATATATATAATTCACATAATTGTATATATTACATATATTTCATAAATTCTCTGGGTCACTGAATTCCAAGAGTAAGGATTTAATATGTGCCTCTTTTAGTATTCCAGATATAATTGTCCAGCCAGGCTGTTCATTCCTTCCAGCATTTTATTGAGCTTCTAGTGATAAGCTGATAGCTGATCACTATCATTTGATTTTGCCTCTGAAATCTCAGGAAAATCTGAGTTCAATATTGCAAGGCTGTAATTATACATCTAATCCTATTAAAGATATATTTGGGGCAGTGTCAAGTTTAGAAACTAAAACCTAATTAAACATACTACTTTAAAAAGCTACATTTTCAACATTCGTTGTAAATGAATGATGCATGAAAAGACATGAGCAGTATCCTGAATGCTGAAAGTTTCAAGTAATGTTGTAAATATAGTTCCTCTTATTCTTTGCACCCAAAGAAATGACTAGAGAGCTATTCTGAATTATTTATTTTCACCATCTGTTCAATGCTTAGCATATCTTCTTTGTGCAGGTATATTGTATGACCTCTTAGACTAGCTTCGACCATTTCAAACCTAGCAGCTGTTTTCTTATCAAAAATCTATACTACAGTTGTTCATCCTAAATTGGTGCATTTCATTAGTATCTCAAGGGCCCTGTCTGAGTTAATGTATTTAAACAACATACTCCTTGAAAACAGGTTTTTAAATGGCTTCTCACAAATCTATAATTTTTCACAACAATGCTTAGGGAAAAAAAAAATCCAGTAACTTGATCCTAACTAAAAGATATTCAATTAGTACTACTTTAGGGTATGGCACAAGTTGAATAATGATGAGCACATGATCCTATCATGAAACTGTCCTTATCAAATGATTGTTTCCATCTTGAATTTCCAAGTGTGGTTTGCAACTTTTTTTTTGAGAAAATAAGTATTTGAGTTATAACATATATATATATATATATATTCTAGTCATAAATGTTTAACTAAAATTCATCAAATGTCTGCATAATGGAATATAGGACAACATATGTATATAAGATTATTCCTATATCTATAGGTAGCTAGCTGGTATGGTGCAAAGAGCACTCAATTAAAGTCATGAAAACTTGGATTCAAATGCAGCCACAAACATTTATTGGCTCTGTGACTTTGGGTACATCTCTAACTTCTGTCTATCTCTGTTTCCTATTTATAAGATAGGGATAATGATAAAATATAATAATAATAATAATAATAATAATAATAATAATAATAATAATTCCTTCTAAAGTTAAAATGAAATGTTAGTATATATATATATATATATAGTATTTTGCAAATCTAAAGGTGCCACATAAATAGTAGCTATAATTTTAATCATTGCTAAGAAATTTCAGTATTGTCTAAATTTTCCTAAGACAACCTATAAGTTCCTTTAAAAGTTAACTATACCTTTGCTTTTATGAATTTTTTCACATTTTAAACAATTATTTTATCAGTGTGATAGTCAAAGGTGAAGAAAAACATCAATATTTATTAATAATATAATGAATATACATTGTTTATTACATTCAATAGAGTACCAAGAAGTATTCAATTAAGCTGTTTTTGATGGACTAATTTAACTATTTGAAATTAATGAAACATTTTCCCATCAAAGGAAAANGTATATATATATAATATATATATAGTATTTTGCAAATCTAAAGGTGCTACATAAATAGTAGCTATAATTTTAATCATTGCTAAGAAATTTCAGTATTGTCTAAATTTTCCTAAGACAACCTATAAGTTCCTTTAAAAATTAACTATACCTTTGCTTTTATTAATTTTTTCCACATTTTAAACAATTATTTTATCAGTGTGATAGTCAAAGGTGAAGAAAAACATCAATATTTATTAATAATATAATGAATATACATTGTTTATTACATTCAATAGAGTACCAAGAAGTATTCAATTAAGCTGTTTTTGATGGACTAATTTAACTATTTGAAATTAATGAAACATTTTCCCATCAAAGGAAAACATAATTTCTATTCTTAGCAAAAAATGATTTCACAAAACAACTTATACAAAAGCTTATATTACATGTCTTATTTTCAATCGGTGTCCAAAATGGTTCTTTTTCACTTTTTATGCAAAACATGTTTATGCATTCATCCAAAATTTCTTGTGTACCTGTTCAATTGAATCTACTATACTGTATGGTTTGGGTGATTTTAAAAAAATGTAAAAACCTTAATGATCTTGAACTTTCCCTCTAGCAATTTAATAACTTGTAATAAATTTTAAGTGCAGTTTTTAGAATGATGAGAAATTAAAAAAAAAACAAGTTTCTTTTTGTCTACATAAGTTAACTGACTAGATCTGTTTTGTTAATATGTCAATGACAATCAATTTTTAGTGTAGGCGAAAGGCTTTCATCTCCATCACATATAGAACTAGGAAAGAAAGATTCAGAAAGCTGTATATTTTATATATAATGTTATTATCTTCAAGATGACGATCTCTATGCATAATATAGTAGTTGGTTTAAAAATAAAATTCACCTTTTAACAATAAAAATGCTTCTACATGTGGAGATCCATCTTTCCTGATTAGAATTTTAGATATATTGGTCAAGTGAAAGAATTACCTTTATAAACTAAAAGCAATTTGTGAAAAGTTATAAGGAATACTAATGAAGTAGGATGATTGGTGCTAATTGGGTTCTTTAGTTTCTTATGGATTAAGAGGTAATTGGTCTGAAACTACCCAACTAATTTTAGCATTATATTCTTACTATGTTGGAACATGCTCTATCAAAAGATTTTAGACAAGGGGTTTTTCATATTTTTTGACACAGACTCAGTATCTGGTAGTGTCTCAGAATAATGTTTTTAAATACCTTATAAAATATACATGTATATGCACATATAGGATTATTAAAAAACAATTATATTTACATATAAGTACATACATATGTATATATGTGTGTTTATGTGTGTATATTTCAAAATACGAGATTAATGACCTTCACCTTAGACTAAATGAGAAAAACCTTTGAAAGACAGAAAAAGGAAACTCTGACAGACAAGAGTTCTGTTTCAATTGTTCTTTTTAAATTCTCCATGAATTCTGTATTATAGTTTGAATTATGGAATATGAGGCTATCCTATAATTTGAGGTAAGTATGGTTTTCCATAACACTGCTGAGTAGAAACAACATAGAGAGAAGAGGGAGAGAAGAGACCTTGGATTCTCTCAAGTCTCCATTGACTCTCACTCCTATTTTAATCATATAATGACTTTTAGATTTGAAGGGTCCAGGATATCTAGGACTTCCCATCTTCTCCAATTTCCTAAATGGTGTCCCAAAGGGAGTTTGACTCAGAAGCCATGGAAAGAGATGGATGCACTTCATCACGCTTAAGAGAATCTTTCTGAACACATCATAAATAAGAAAAAAAAAAAGAACTTCCATTATCCAAGATCTATGCCACAAGTGCTTTATCATATTGAGCCCACTATTACATAGATAGACTCTGCAAGTAGTTTTTGGAGAGTGTCATAGACTGTTAGGGGAATGCGTTTATGGTATCACTGCAATAAATATCCCTCTCTAACAGCTATAAAGTCACTGACTAATTGTTTCTCAAGTGACTTTCTTGGAAGAAAGTACAACAGTGGAGGTTTGAGTTGAAGACATTATAAAATCACTTTTGACACCCTGGGCTATTCCTAGAGCTCTATGAGGGAGATGTGGTTAGCAAAGATCTGGGAACTAAGTGCCTCAGTGGGAACAAACTTAAATTAGGATCCTGAGAACTTACTTATTGTACATTAGAATATGATTAATTTCTGTTCCTTTAAAGATATGTGAATTTCTGTGCAAAAGATCACAGACTTTTTAAAATAATCATTTGAATCTATTAAATATTTGTGCCATTGAGCGTAATGCTCACAATAAAAAAATGAAATGATCTAAATGACCTTTTGTTATTTTTCAGATATTTACCTGTGAATTGCTTAGTGTATTAAAATCTTGTTTATATAATGTATATATGCATGTATTTATATATATACATATATATAGGATACATGTCTGCATATATCCTATATAATTTCTATATACCATGGAAGATAAAGTTTGCAAAATGTAATAAATTATCATTTTTCAACTTACATCAAATTTCAAATATGTTTTTAAAGATGTCTACTGTGATTCCCTCCTCTCATAAACTAGGTTTTTTAACCTATTGTATTTTCCAGTTTGTCTGCCATATACATGTGTACAAATACACACATTGTTAGCTTTAAAGCATAAAAATTCACTGAGAATTGTGAGGCATGCTGGATGTGTGTATGTATTGATGTGCAAATACATATATGGCCATTTCTTTCATCAGTGGACCCTTGTGAATGCTTGTGAATAATATACAATTGTTTGACATTGAATAGAAAGAATATTTTCTACTTGAGTGTAATATTACAATTTTGAACTACTTTCACAGAATCCTAGAACTGGAAGACACCTAGAACTCACTGATAAAACATTTTATTCTAATTTTGGACTGTCATTACAAAGTGTCATAAAGTAAGCAAGAATAACCCTCTATACATGGTGAAGTCTTCCAGATGTTATAAATAGGTAATTTTTCCTGAATGTATTCAGCATCAGATGGGCAGTCTATTGGACAAGTACATCAGTACCTATATTGAAGACAGACATTGCAAGCAGATTGTGTTATGAGCCTAGAATTGAATAGTAGGATGAAATTTGGCTGCATCGTATCTGTAAAATTGCATAGTGCTTTCAACAGTCCCATGCAGCATCCCACTTTACTTCTCACATTGTGTGCTGACATAGGGAAGATACAAGTTTTGTGTAGCCCCACCTCTCTCTCTCTTCCCCAATCACATTTTGTGCAGGTGGTGTGAGGTGAGAGGCTGGAGAACTTACTCACGTGGGTTTACTTTTTGTTAGATGATTAGGTTTGAACTTCTATCTCTCAATTTATTTTCTTTCTACTTCAAGCAATTATTAATAAACTTTATAAAATATGATAATTGGAGTTTTGGACATTAATTTAAATCTTACACCCAAATGATTCCCTAGCAAAACAAACAACAAAACACAAAATAAAAATATAATACATTCTTTTAACACAGCTTTTCTGTTAGAATTGTATGGTTGGAAGTCTTGAAAAAGAACCCAACACTCACTAAAGAATCAACACTAAAAGTAATTTCAGAAAGAATTGGTCTTGCTATATAGTGAAAAGGAGTGACTGTAGATAGGCAGCTGAATTTTGAAGCCCTGGAACTCAAGAAACATGAAAAAAGCCTAGACTAAAGCTTTCAGCATATTGGAGAGATTCTCTTTGGAAGAATCTGGGGTGAGGGAAGAGACAGAGACAATAATTACCCAAGGATGAGAAAGAATTGAAAGGTATTATTATTCTATGTGTATAGAAGGAATAGCAACATTGGACTGAGCAGATTTGTTACAGTCTTGAAACATTTTAAAAAATTAAAGTAAGGTCACCACCTTTATCTCAAAAGGTAACAAAAACATTAAACATTAGCTAGACTTCATTTTATTTGAACTGGAAATCATTTTCTTCATTATATAGTAAGAAACTCCTTTTTTGATGAGATTGCTTAAATATTTGAATGAACTATCCTGATTATTCCTTATCTAGTATATCATCTGAGTGAGTCAATATTTGGGCAAAATAATTCATATAATGAACTTTAATTGACATTTCTTTAAAAATTTCCAATTAAGTTGATGCAAATTCAAGCTGTATTTTAATCATTGGAAATTTTTAGAAAATGTCCTTCAGTGGAGAAATAACTATATAAAAATGATTTTTGAAAGAAGTCAAGGGATACAAAATTAAGTTTAAACAACCTCTGGAAATTCCCATTATATTTGTAAATTTGTCATTTAGTTTGTAAGGCTATATACTAGTCTCAACTATACGTGTGAATGACAAAAATGTGATCAATTTAAAGAACAGATTTCTCCAAGCTGTCATTGCTTCCATGACCAGTATCCATTTTCTCACCCCTGTGGAGGTGTTTCTGTTTTAATAAAATGAACAGGTGCAATATACAGTGTTCCTCCAGAAAGTCAGTAGCTAAATCAGTTCATTCCATAGTCCAAAAATTAAGATGTAGCCAATCAGAACGTTGAAAAATAATTGCCTCATTTTCAACCTTAAGTGAATTTTGTGCCTCCTGCTAGTGTCACACCTGGCAAATCTACTTATTAAAGTTGTAAGGGGGAAGTTTGCTGAGACATTTTGAACATTATCCTGACATTGTAATAAAGAAAAGAAACTGTCAGGCATGATCTAATTCAGGTGAAATCTACTCAGTTCAGTTTATATGGTTATTACTGCAATGCTGATAAATAAATTTCATTCTCAGACATATTCTGAATCATTCTGAGTTGTGGAATCTGTATAATTTAAGGATGTCAGTGTGCTTATGCTTCTCTCCTTTTCTTTATATCCACATTCAGCTTTTCTTTTATTCATATTAATGACTATTTTTTATTTATATTTCAGTTTAAATAAACTATTTCCCACAACCAGTAAAGCATTCTATCTAAACATTTATATAATTCTTTATAATTCAGAAGTGGAGAATTGGCTAACAAATATCCTGTTCTATCACTTATTTTAGAAATAAAACTCCTAAGGGTACTGATCCTGTCAAAGAGCATTTTAAGAGGTAGTAGAACAATTCATTTATCAACCAGTATTCCTAATTTATATCTTAGTTATATGGCATTGACATTTCTCCTCCATATCTCATAGTTAATACTAATAAAATTAATGATAGAGTACGATGACCTCTTTCATTGAAAGAAAGGTGTGAACAAAATTTAGCATGACAGAGAAGTAAAACAGATTAAAACACATAGATCTTTTGCCAAAAGCACTATCCTGAACAAGTATATATGAACAATGAAAAAATTTAAAGGTAAGATTTGAAAAATGAAATTGATATAAATTATGAAAAATGTTAACCCCAATTTTGAATATGTCTCTATAAACAAATTCTTTTATTTGGAAAATTTTAGAGAGGAATTTAACAAAATTTCATACAATTTTGATATTAGTTACATTAGAAACTTTTATAGAAACTAATATTTTGAGTTTGTATGACTCAAAACTTAAAGTAATTGAGGATATTCTGTTTGTGTTTTTCATTTTTCTGTCTACTTAATTTTAAAAACCTATTTATTCAACTTTGTTGAGAACATTTGTTTTCATATCACAGTATTTTTCTGAGTCCTTCTTCGAGAGTCCTTCATTTTGTTTCTCCTTATAATAGAAGAAAAATACTTATGGAAACCCAAACAATACGTTGATTCTATCTGATAGCATAACACTCAATATTCTGCATAAATAGTCTCCCTCTTATCCAAGGAAAGAAATATGATGCTTTCCTCTCATCTTTTTCAGATTTTCTGTATTTCAGGCATTCTTTTAGATACTGATGCTGAAAAGAAAGATAATAGATATATTCTGTCCTCTTGGAGCAGATATTCTAATAATTAGATCACTCTATATGAACTTTTATAAATATTTCCATTTTTTCATATTTCTCTGTTCTGATCATTTTAATGGTATAATAGTGTTCCGTTTGTTGACCCTCTTCACAAAAGATGATATGTTTCCAAATTTCAAGTTCCTTTATCCGTAACATTTGAGTCTGAATCCTAAAATGAATTGAAAGATCCAAAAGGGCTATTTAGATTGGCATAATAATCTTGAATAGAAAAATAACTATCCACATCATGGCGTTACACTCATTATATTGAAAAATTAAATATATACTAAATATATATGTGTATATATGTATATACACACATAAATATTACTACCAATTTTGCCACAGTCCTGTTTTTCAAATTTTTTTTGTAAAATAAGTTCCATTATAAGTAAATTATATTATTTATTATTACTTTCTGCTCTTCTTATTATTCAAGGATTGCTAAATCTGTTTTTATGCCTTATTTTCTTCTTTGCACATACTTTTTTTTTCTACAGTGGATACCTGATGAGAGAATTCCAATATACTGATTATAATCAAAGAATGATTTCTAAATTGTTCTGCAAATTCTAGAATCACTAATTTTTCTAACAAGAAAAAATAAATCCAAATTATTGAATTAAATGTTGTTTCCATGAGTTCTAATAAAATATATGTTCAACAAAATTAGGGGTTTTTTGTGAGGAGGGTGAATGAATGAAGCAATATGCTATGATAATCTCAAAATCATTAGAACCCAAAAGTAAATATATTTTCATTTTACTGTTTATTTTATCTCAAACATTTGAGGCACAGGAGGGTATTTTAGACCATACAGCTTTTGTAAATCACCTTAGTAATATTTGAATGAAAGCAAAGAAACTTTCTATGGAATAGTTATTTGGTAACTTGAAATATTATTATTATTGAAGATCAATCACTCAAATAACATTTTCAGTACCTCTGTAATAAATGCACTGTTGTTCAACCTTCTATCACTTTTATTGCTGAGATTACAATGGAAAATATTGTTGTGAAGGGGAAAGGTGATATCAAAATTTTAGACAATACTAGACTTATAAAAGGAATAAATCTTTTGAAAGCCATCATATAATTTATATCTCATTTAATTAAATCTCAAATTGCCACAATAGACTTCAGCATGTTGATTTCAGGATTCTGTCACCCCAAATATTATGACTTTTCTACTCTGTTGTTAGGTTGTTTTATCTGTGCGGTCAGACATTTAAACTGATCTTTGGCAAGTTCATAACTTGCCTCCCCAAGAATCAAGCACATCTTTATTGGAAATTGGAGGACATTTGATAGGCTTTTCATTCTAAATCTTCATGTTGCTTTTACTTTCTTGAGCTTGAAGTTTAGTATGATATTTCATATATCAATAATCCTCAAAAAATGAAATATTGTATTTCTCTAAGATTCCAAATGCTACACTGATTATCTAAAGTTAAGACATTTTACCTTGGAGAAATAAAACTTTAAAGAAACATATCTTTTTTTTAGTCCCTAAACATAGTTGCAACTTATCATTTCTTAACATCTAATTTCTCCTTTTTACTATTTTTTCTAATATACACTTAATGCCCATTTGCTCAATCACCCTGTTATCACTACTTCACTCTTTCTATAATGTCCAGAGTAGGATATTCAAAATTAAATTATTTTAAAGTATATGTTTTTAAATTATGAGGAAGAAAGTTTCAGTGTCTTCATGTATAAATAATAGAGTATTGCTTAAATGCCATTAATATTTGTAGAGTTTATTCTTTAACTATATATATTTCAACATTATTTTCTTATATTTAGGAAAAGCACTTGCCCTTCTCTTTGACACAAGTTCCTTTCAACATTGTCAAAAGTTTAAATTGACATATATTATTTCATAAATTGGGCCATTATTCCCCTCCCCTCCTAGAAATCTGGGAAAACATCCAAATATTGCTCACTTCTCACTTCCTATTAATATTCTTAACTCCTTCCTCATTTCAAATTATCTGAAAGGAAAAAAAACTCACAATATAATTTAGAGCACATTTGTTGTAGGACATAGAAAGATAATATAATGCAATATTGAACCTCCCTAGTGTCTTGGAGTGAGTGATTTACTGCCACATTAATGAGGTCTGAACTCACTAATCAGTTTACATTTTTACTTTTGCCAAGGGAACTTCTGGTACTCAGAAATGTCACAAGTGACTCAGGAGATTTCAACAATATATCAATCAGTCCCGGTCATCATTAGTTCTTTATTGAACAAACCTTAAATTTGTTCTTTTTTCATTTTTTTCTCTTTTTCTTTGTTTTTATTTATTTAATGAGTGAATGGTTTCTTGGTTTCTGTACTTAGTTTCAAGTAGATAGAGAAGGGAATGTCTTACCAACATTCACTTCCCAAGGTATGGGGTCTCATGAGTTCATGCTGCTAACTCAAAAGTCCTGATAACTTTCAGATGGAGTTTAACATGCAATTGGAAATGGTGTCAACTTATGCAAGAGTTCTTCAGTTGCCAGTTCTGACCTAAAGATGTCCATGTAAATGGTATAAGGAAAGTGTAAATGTCTCTTTATCAGCAGCCTTAACTTCAGCCATCATATTGCATTGTTCAAACAGGTTCTCTCTTAGCCCAACTGGTAAGTCTACTGCTTGAACATGCAACTCTCTGCTATAGTCCTTGGAGTTTGTCTCAGTAAAAAACCAGGAATTTGGCAAAGAAGGAAATCATTCCATATAAACAGACAATAAAACATGGTTCAACGTAAACTTTGAAATGTATAATTTTTAAAAGTCTTAGATCAAGGAATAGGAATTATAGAATTATAGCTAGAAGAGTGGAAAGTATATTAAATACCATCAAGTTATTTGCTCAAGTCTTAGATAGTAAATAGTAGGATTTTGCCAAATATCCTATGATTTCAAATTCAACGGTATTTCATGAAGCAAGATTAGTTACATTGAAATTGACTTGGCCTCATCATATAGTATCTTTAATCATTAGATATTATATGTACATTGTATATTTAGAGATAATATATTACCTATATGTGTATATATACAAATGTTAAATTGTATATTATTATAGCATATGTCTCCCAGGTAGGTAGGTTGTTGTCAAGAAAACAATTAGATAATGATTATAAAGATGCTAGCTATTATTATTGGGCAGTCTAGTGGATAGAGAATGGCAAGCCCTGGAATCAGGAAGATTCATCTTCCTCAGTTAATATTTGGGCTCAGACATTTATTAGCTATATGACCTTGAGTGATTGCTTGCCTCAGTTTCCTCATCTGTCAAATGGTCTGGAAAAGCAAATGGCAAAACACTCCAATATTTTGACTAAGAAAACATCAAATGGGGTCTCAAAGATTCAGAAAGGACTGAAAAACCACTGAAAAAATAACTATCATTATTATGTGCATGGTAGTAATGCTTTAGAACAGTAATGGGCAAACTATGGCCCGCAGGCCAGATGTGGCCCCCTGAAATGTTCTATCCAGCTGCGAGACATTATTCCTAATCTGACAAATACAATGAGTAGGATACAATACAATGAAACTTCGAAAGAGTTGCCTTAGAAACAGACTGACAGATGAGCATTTCCTTTCCTTTGGCCCCCTTGTTAAAAATTTTGCCCATCACTGCTTTAGAATGTTAGTTCCTTGAGGGCAGGGAATAGGTTTTACTTTTTTCCTTGTATCTGGCACTTTATCATAGTACCTAGAATAGAGTTGGTGCTTAATAAATGCTTCTTGAATTGACTTATACAATATTTAGCTATTGGCCCTACTTAGTGAAAGCAAGTTTAAATAGAATTAAACCAATGATGTTTTGAAGGATGTGAATAAAAGTAATAAAATCAAGATGTTGTCTCATTAAAAATTAATTTGTTTTTTATATTTAATCATTTGATTACTAATTGTTAGGGGTGGGACATAGCTAATATTTCTTCCTTTAAACAAATGTGACAGGTAATATAGTATACTTCAAATAAGACTACTTGGAAATAACAATAAACTTCATGATTTTCAGTTCCACTTGGATGATATTCTTGACATAGTGACTTCTGATAATTCAGCTGATATTTGGCAGCCACAGGAAAGCACCAACTGCTCCAAAGTATTCCTCATATTCTAAATTCAGCTATCCTTGGCTTATTCCCCTGCTTACTGCCATTACAAAGAGCAGCAGGTTATTATGAAATCATTCAATAACATAACCAATTGTCCAGTTCTCAAAGGAATTTAAAAGAATTTTCCAAAGAAAATTAGTAATCTTTGAATAAATATATAAAAAAACTACTCCAGATAGTTCATATGGAAATTTCTAATGAAAACAATTTTAATGTTTCACTTCACACCTAGCGAATTGGCAAAAATGGTAAGATATTTAAAAATCTAGTTTTGGAAAGGCTGCCACAAAACAATCATTCTGAATCAGCTTCATGGAGACATGAATTTGGCCAACTAAAATGGAAAAAAATGTTAAATTATAGTAGAAAAGTCACTCATCCATTCATAACTCTGGACCCAGAGTTAATGTTTCTAAGCATGTACCTCAAAGATGTAAAAGAGAACTATTTTGTATTTGTTAATATTCTTATATACACACATGCATAAGAACATTTTGTGGTAGCAAAAATTGGAAACAATGTAGATACTTTTTGATCAGTGAAAAGAGGAATAAATTATAATATATAAATCCATGTGATAACATTGTTCCATAAATGATAATAAAAGAAATTCAAAGAATCATGACAATATATGAATGAACTGATACAGAGTGACAAAAGCAGAAATAAAGAACTATATACATAGTAATATGACATTGGTTGTTCATGTATTATTATACAATACCTATTTCCATGTTTATCATGTTGTGAAAGAAGACACATCACTTATACTATAGAAAAATCATTTTCACTACCAATGGGTAGCCTTTCATCATAGGTTTCTTGAGTTGTGCTGCATCATCACATTGCTAACGAGAATTAAGTAGTTCACAGTTGATTATTGTATTTTATTGCTATTACTGCATACAGCATTCTGATTCTGCTCATTTCATTTTTTATCGCTTCATATAAGTCTTTCCAGACTTTTTTTTCTTCTGTAAACATCCTGTTCATAATAATTCTTATGGCAAATAGTATTCCATTACAATCAATTGGAGATCATAATTGCTACCCCTGTTTTTAAATTTTAGCTGAAGCATAATAGATTCTATTCCAGCCCTTTACTTTTATTGTCTATGATCTTGCTTTTAATGTGTTTCTTGTAGACAGCATATTGTGGGATTCTGGCTTTTAATCCACTTTGTTATCCTCTTCCTTTTTAAGGGTGAGTTCATCCAGTTTATACTCACAGATATGATTACTATCTTTGTATGACCTTCCATCTTATTTTCCCCTTCTCTCCTTTCAGCCTTTCTCTGCTCACAAATATTTTACTTCTGACTACCACTATCCCAAGTTTACCCTTCCTTTTCTTCCACTCCCCTTTTCTAATCCCCCCTTTTCTTCTCACTTCTCTATTGGGTACAATAGGTTTCTATAGCCTACTATGTGTGCATGTAATTCTCTCTTTGTACCATTTCTGCTGAGAGTAAAGTTCAAGCATTGCCACCACTCATCTCCCAACTTCTTTATGCATCTCTTCATGGGATATAATTTAGACCAGATTTCTCTATCTTTTTCTCTTTTTATCATTGTATTTCTTTTTCTTATCACTTGATTTTATTTTGCTTTTTTTTGCATATCATCCTGCCATTTTAAACACACTTACTTCTTTCTATATATGCATGTGCCTATTTGTTGCCCTAATAGTGACAAACTTCTTATGTATCTGCCAAGTCATAAGTATCCTAAGTATTTTAGTTATCTTTGGATACTTAAGAATTCTATTGAATGCCTATGGTAACTAAATTACTTAGGATACATATATACTTATATATCATATATATTATCATATATATTAATATTTATATTCTTTTTTATGGTTCTGTCAGTCATTTTATTTTTTATATACATTTATTAATATTCATTTTTAAGCTGATTACATGCTTCATACCCCTACTTTCACCTTCACCCCCCACTCTCCCCTCACCCATGGCTGACGCACATTTCCACTGGTTGTAACATGTGTCCTTGTTCAGGGCCCATTTCCATATTGTTGTTAGTTGCATTGGTGTAGTCGTTTCTAGTCCACATCCCCAATCATGTCCACCCCAACCCATGCGTTCAAGCAGTTGTTTTTCTTATATGTTTCCTCTCCTGCAGTCCTTCCTCTGAATGTGGGTTGCGTCTTTACCATAAATCCCTATATTTATATTCTTAATATATACTTATATAACTTAAGAATCTTAGCCATTACCTAGTGTCATAATGCAGTCAATTTAACCCAACAGTATCCCTTGATTACCTCAAGTATCTTAAGTACTTCTAGTACCTCTAGGTAAACTAAATAACACAAGTATCTTAGTTTACACTTTCTCATGCAGGAATGTGATCGTTTCAACCCTACTGAGTTTGTTGACCTTTTACTTTTATTTTTATCCTTTTATGCTTTTCTTGAGTTTTGAATCTAATCATCAGATGTTCTTTTCAGCTCTGGTAGTTTCAACAAACATGCCTGGAAGTCCTCTAATTTATTAAATGTGTGTTTCTTCCTTTGAAGTATTATGCTCAGTTTCACTGGATATATTACTCTTGGTCCTTGATCCTTTGCTTTGTGGAATGTTGTATTTCAAACTTTTTGGTCCATTAATACAGATACTGCTAAGGCCTCTTTTATTCCTGAATTTGGTCCCATAATATCTGATTTTTTTTCTGGCTACTTGCAGTATTTTCTCCTTGGCTTGGGAGTTTTACAATTTGGCCATAAAAGTCCTGGGATGTAAAATTTGGGATCTCTTTAAGGTAATGATTGGTGAATTCTTTCAATTTTTATTTCCCCTAATTTTGTGAGAACATTAGGGTTGTTCTCCCTGATAATTTCTTGTAATATTGTGACCAGGCTCATTTTTTATCATGGTTTCAGAGAGACTTTTTCTATCATTCTTTTTAAAATTTATTCTTCTAAGTGTCTTATTATTTTTTCAGTATCTTTTCAAGCTCTTCCAAAAATTTACTTTGGGCCTTAAAGCCTTTTTTATTTCCTTTTATGATTCTCACATTTCATTTTGCTATTGCTGTTATCTTCTGAGCTTGCATTTCAATCATCCATTTTGCTGAAATACATTTCCAGTCATGCCTTTTCTCTGTCTTTTAATTGTTAGGAAAGTTTTTTTTTCATGATCTTACTTATATGTTGAGGTTTATCTCCACATCTAGGGTGGAGGGAGGTCCCTGTGTTTCATTGGGTGCCATAGGCTGTGGATTTAGCTGGTATTCACTCCTCAGATGCCAGCTCCCTCTGGTGATGTGGGTTCCAGAGTTGTTCCTTTCATTGAGGGTTATCTTGGATAGCTTTATACCAGCTCATTCCTCAAGCTCCTCACCATGTGCTTGCACTGGACCACTCCTCACCCTGCTGATTTTATTCTTCTTCTACATTTTTTTGGCTGAAACTCTGTTTTACTCTGTGTTCTGTTGCTTCTGTCATCCCAAAATTTGTTTAGAGGTATTTTTTTACCTTTCTTGTTGTGTGGAAGTGTTCTAGGAGAGCTTGGAATATTCCTTACTCTGCCATCCTAGCAACAAAAGTGTTAAGTCTACTTAACTAATTTCAATAGCAGATCATTAGATGTTAGAGTTGCAACAGAATGTAGGAGGATATCTATAAATTATCATTATATGAAAACAAAAGTCATCAAAAATAAGCATTTTTTAAAATGTGTGAAAATGCTTGGAGTTTTATAAATATTATATAAATGTAAGGCACTACAATTATTGATATCAAGTTGTTCTTGTTATTGTAGTTTTCATACTGAATCATGAAGAATCACTTAGTGACTGCCTATTTATCAGCTGTTTGCTAACAAATTGTTTAAAAATAACTGATTCATTAAATGAAAGAAGTTAACAGCTAAAAGATTTTTTAAGTCAGTGAAATAACTTTATAATTGTATAAAATGGGGTGCAGATAGATTAAGGGATTTTTAAAATACATCATAAATCCATTTTAGAGACAGGGAGATGGCTTGAATTCTTGTTTTCCTAATCATCATTTTAGTGTTTTGTCTATCACAACCCATGTTTATTGAATTCTATTGTTAAAATTCCTCTCCACTAACTTGACTTTGTAAAAACAATGGGTTTCCAAAGGTGATGCATATCTGACTGAGCATATGACTGCTTTGTTGATGTTCTAAATAGTTGATCTTTTAAGGGCCTTTCAAAGAATTCTTATTATTTTGAAATATTTTAAAAATAAGTCTGATTGCATGTACTGAAAAGACACAAAATTAATGTCTTAAAAAAGTTAACCCATTCAGAAATACTGGACTCATGTATTTCTTTTGAAAATGTTATACAACAGTCTGTTTTAAATTTTAACTGGACAAAATCTTAAGTGTCATTCTCATACATTTTATTTCATTTTTAATTTGTAGCATCACTTTCTATTCCTAAAGTTTGTTTTTTAGACAATCAACAACTCGCATAGTAATCAATTAAAACCTGGATAATTATTGACAAAAATTAGAAGATAAAAAACCTTTCTAAAATTTGTTTATATGGTTGATTATATAAATTTTATATTGATAATATAAATATCTTCTGTTATTTAAAATTATTTTGTTTTGGCAATATTAAATATAATAATTTGAAAAGATAATCAGATTTATTACTAGGGAAAAAGACACTTTGTTAAATTCCCAAAGTGTTAAAGTTAAAATTTTGTTGGTAAAGATCAAATTTCCTGTATTAAACCGAAAAAAAAAAAACTTTCCTAAAAGATTATCTGACTATGAAAGCTTTTAAAAGGATTCTTAAAGTCATAATGGGATATGGAATACAAATCAATGGTCTTCATATGTAGAAGAGAGTTTATTCAAATGCATTCATATTATGAAAATGAACATAAACGAAGTAGTTCTAAATTCTTTTGGGCACTTTTTTAATATGCTATATTTGACATCTCTTCTGATTTTATAGATCCATTCTGAGGCATATAAAAAGAATTATTGGACTACATTTGATATTTCTATGTATATTTCCATTATTTCAGGTTATCCATATTCAAAAATGAAATAGGATGATTATTTTCCATTCAGATATAAGAAGCTTATTTACTAGAAAAAATAATTGTTTTATCATTAAAGCATTTTTCCCCATTTCTCTAGATGAATTCAAGCTCTTTATGAAAAGGCTTCCCATGAATTATTTCCTCAACACATCTACCATAATGCATTTGTGGACAATGGATTCTAATTTTCAGCGTCGTTATGAACAATTGGAGAACAGCATGAAACAACTTTTCCAAAAGGCACAGAAAATTGTACACAAGCTTTTTAGCCTTAGTAAGAGGTGTCATAAACAACCACTCATCAGCCTGCCAAGACAAAGGTAAGACATGTTTTGACAATCTGGGAAACTGGGACCATTGTTTTGACATTGAATTCTTCTTCAGATTTCAGGTATGGTAATTAGCTCTGTGCACACTGGCTTTTATATCCTTAATGATGAATTGACAGCAGTGTATCCTCTAGTGCATTAGAATGACTATTCTCAGATATTCCCAAAGCAGTGGTACAACAGGAAAACATAGACTACTAACTCATTCGTCTTTATGTGTGCTATTGAAATCAATAAATCATGTGAAGGTAGTCACCAGATAATTCTTCAGAAAAGCAAATAAAAACATTGCCACACAAGCAAACAATGAACATAATAATGTTCTTACTTCTCCTGAAATGAAAATGTTTATTATATGTACTTGAAAGTAAACCTAAGAAATGTTTATTATATTTACTAGTTCAAACAGGAAAGAAATTTTGCTTCGTGTATTTTCAGAAAATTCCCCAAACTGCCATGCAAAATTGGCAAGATTTTATGATGGGGGGTGACACATTTTATGTTATTTGGTTCTACTGGTTTGCAAGAAAAGAAGAATATATTTTTTTCTCAAGACTTAGTTATTTTTTGTGTTAGTAAAAGGGCTTTTATTTATTTGATTTTGACAAAACAAATAAATAAAAAGTTTCCAAAGAGAAGTGCTGCCTGGAAGTTATGAAGCTATAAAGCTCTGTATGTAACATGTGGTGTCTTTGTACTCATACAGGTTACGTATGGAAACATCAATTTGATGCCCAAATTACTAAGAAGAGAAAGATTAGTAAGGAATCAATAGTCTTTTTCCTTGGGGGTAAAAAATAAAAAGAAATGAAAAGGGGATAATTTTTTTAAACTTTCATTGAAAAATGGGTCTTTGGTAAACTTAAAATGCAAAACAATTTTAAAAATCACTCACTTTGGTAGTTTCACCTACAGAACATTAATTTGTGTAGTGCAATCTATTTAGGACCTTCCTATAGACAGGTATGTTTTCTTGATCTTATCTTTCTTTCTCAATTTTGCCAACTTGTTTTTCCTCTAGTGTTAATGCAATTTGCCACCAAATATTAATGCAATAATTGACCTAGTTTGGATTTCTGGAAACCAATAGTTCTATTTCATCTATGATCTTATTAGGAATGATTGATACGGGATGAAGGGATCTTAATGACAGTTTTTAGTTGCTGTTGTTTCTTTTGTTATTTGAGAATATCTAATTTCATATTGATTACCTGGGTACCAATAGCCTGAATCTCCTCTTCTTTAGCAATGATTATTTTTAATCACTCAAATATAACAGTTATTACACATTTTTTCTTTGACTCATGGATTTATATATAATAGACACCATACTTAATAGACTTCCTTTTTCAATGTGAAATTTCTTTATTTCTCTTTCTTTTTCCAAAAATGGTTCCTTTAAAAGCTTTTCTGTGCTCCCAGAAATAAGTTATTGTCTATATAACATGACATAAAACTTAAAAGTATATAACTATTTTCAAAGTTTAGGTGCAATCTTATGAACCTAAAATTAGTATGTGTTGTATGTTAGTGAACTGATCATTCATATTGTTAAAATGAAAGTTCATATAAATAAATATGTATATTTGTTTACATGCCTACGTATCATATATAAATATACACACACACATATATATATATTCATATATGTAATTCTTTCCTTTCTGCACCATCTTGGCTCCACAGTAGCCTACTCCCTGTGTATCTTTTATATGAGTATTCTAATTTGTAAACCTTATAGTATCTCTAATAACAGCTATCAACACTACCATAATCATCATGATCTTTAGCTGAAACTTGATATAGATTGAACAAAAAAACTCATCATGTCCCCTAATCTAATCCTACTTTCAAATGATCCTTCCACACAGTTTTGCAGCTTGGGTCCTATTCTTGATTCCTCACTCTCGTTCACCCTACCTATTTAATCAGTTCCTAAATCTCATCCTTATTCTGTATCCTGTTCCCTATATCTATCCTTTTCTCCACTTAAACAGTCACAAATTATAGTTCAACCCCACTCCCCTAATCTCTACACAATAATAATTATTTTTCTTATGGTCTTCTTGCCTTTATTTCAATCAATCTTCCACTCATTTGCCAAAGTGATTTAAAAAATATTTTTTTCAATTACAAGTAGAAACAATTTTAACAATTGATTTCTGACATTCTTTTTTTTTTTACTTTTTTTAACTTTATTTTTAACCATTTAATAATATTTATTTTTTATAAAAGCTAACATAGTTACATGATTCATGCTCCCACCTTCCCCTTCACCCCCCACTTCCCCCACCAAAAGTTGATGCACATTTCCACTGGTTTTAACATGTGTCATTGATCAAGACCTATTTCCAAATTGTTGATAGTTGCATTTGATGTGGTAGCTTTGAGTCTACATCCCCAGTCATGTGGCCTCAACCCATGTGTTCAAGCAGTTGTTTTTCTTCTGTGTTTCCACTCCTGCAGTTCTTCCTCTGAATGTGGGTAGCATTCTTTACCATAAGTCCCTCAGAATTGTGTTGGGTAATTGCATTGATGCTAGTACAGAAGTCCATTACATTCTATTTTACCACAGTGTATTGGTCTCTGTGTACAATGTTCTGGCTCTACTCCTTTCACTCTGCATCAATTCCTGGAAGTCTTTCCAGTTCACATGGAATTCCTCCATTTTATTATTCCTTTGAGCACAATAGTATTCCATCACCAGCATATACCACAATTTGTTCCCTGCCTCCCTTACTACTCTGCCCTGAGATGATAATCTAAAATAAGTCATTCCAGTGCCGTCATGTAATGCATATTTCCATATTCCTCATGCTATGAAAGAAGATACATATTGCACATAAAAGAAAAAAAGAATGAACAAAATAAAGTGAAAAATGTTATGCTTTGATCTGCATTGAGACTCTTGATAGTTCCTTCTAAGGCTATAGAGAGTATTTTCCATCATGAGTCTCTTGGGGGGGGCGGGGTTTGGATCTTTGAATTGCAGATAATAGTTTAATCCTTCATAATTGATCATAATACAAATTTTTTGTTAATGTATATAATGATTTCCTGGTTCTGCCCACTCCACTTTGCATCACATATAAGTCTTTCCAGGTTTTTCTAAAATTATCCTTTTCATTATTCCTTATATGACAATAGTCTTCCATAACAACCAAATACCATAAAATGTTTAGGCATTCTCCAATGGATAGAAATCTCCTGTTACCAACTCTTAGCTACTGAGAAAACAGTTGCTCTAAATATTTTTAATATGTACTTTTCCTTTTTCTTGGATATCTTTGGGATACAGAACTGGTAAGTAGTACTGCTAGATCAAAAGGGTATGCATAGTATTATGGCCCTTTGACCCTGGTTCCAGATTGTCATCCAGAATGAATATATCATTTCATATCTTTACAATATATTAGTATCCCAATTTTCTCACATCCCCTTAACCATTTATCGTTTTCCTTTTTGGTCATATTATCCTATCTGATAGGTCTGAAGTGATATATAAGAATTGTTTTAATTTTAATTGCTCTAATCAATAGTGATTTGGAGGTGTTTTTTTCATATGACTAAAGATAGTTTACATTTCTTCATCCGAGAACTGTACATTCTTGTCTTTGACCATTTATCATTTGGGGAATGACTTGTATTTTATAAATTTGAATTGGTTCTCTATATTTTTAAGAAATAATGTCTTTCTTAGAAACCTTTGCTACAAAAATTTTTTCCCAGTTTTTGTTTCTCTTCTAATTTTGATTACATTGGGTTTTTTTTTGTACAAAATTTTTTAGTTTAGTGCAATCAGATTTATCTATTTTAATTCTTGTAATGTCCTCTATGCTTTATTTGGTCATAAGTACTTCCTTTATCTATAGGCTTGATAATTAGTAAGTTGATTTCTTAAAATACACAATTAATCTTACCGGTTATATTTGGAATTTCCCTACAACTTATTAGCTTAGAATTTTACCCAAGGAACTAAGAGGTAAAATAACTTACCTAGCAAATTAACAAAAAAATTAAGCCATTCTCAGATGAAGAAATCAAAATTATCAATAATTACAAGAGGAAGTATTCTAAATTCCTCCTGATTAGAGAATTGCAAATCAACAACAACAACAAGTCTGAGGTATGACCTTATACCTAGCAGACTGGTCAATATAGCAACAAAGGAAAGTGATAAATGTTGGAGGTGATGTGGTAAAATTGGGATACAAATACACTGCTGGTGGAGTTGTGAATTAATCCAACCATTCTGGAAAGCAATTTGGAATTATACTCAAAGGGCTTTAAAAGATTGCCTGCCCTTTGATCCAGCCATACTACTATTGGGTTTATACCCCAAAGAGATAATAAGGAAAAATACTTGTGCAAAAATATTTATAGCTTCACTCTTGGTGGTGGCAAAAATTGGAAAATGAGTGAGTGTCCATCAATTGGGGAATGACTGAACAAAATGTGGCATCTGAAGGTGATGGAATGCTATAATAATGAAAGGAATAATGAACTGGAGGAATTCCATGCGAACTGGAAAGACCTCCAGGAATTGATGCAGTGTGAAAGTAGAAGAACCAGGAGATCATTATACACTGTAAAGTTGAAGACAATAATTTTATGAAATTATGTGGTCGCCAGTATTTATTACATCTTGAGTCAGAAAATTGTTTACAAAATAGAGAGGAAATTAAAAAGTAGAGAAATGTGAAGGGGATAGAAAAGTTATCTATCCTATCTTAATCCAGGCAGAGATTAATTAGTTCTCAACCTGGAAGACCAGTAGTGAGTAATCACGTGGCCTCCTCCAAGATGGAAGCTAGTCTCTCCAGAAACTAGGAAAGGAGTCAGCCTTTCACTTAGCCACAAAGTAGTCCAGGAGTCAGAGTCCAAGTTGAAACCAAGGGCTCCAAGCCCATAATCCAAGCTGCAGTTTCCAGCTAAGCTCCCTCAAAGACTGTCTTCAGCCAGGAGACTATCTCCACAAGACTGACTTTAGCCACAGGATTCATGAGTTTTTATGGCGACTTATCATCCGGGGGGAGTGTTTATGGGAACCAGTTCTCACCTCTGTAGGGGTGAATACTCATCAAAAGGGTTCACAGGTTCCTGTCTGATTGAGTTTCTGAGGGTGTAAACTCTGATCATAATATCCACAAGTTTGCAACTGAGTTAAAAAGGTGGAGCTCTCTAAGTAAGTGACTTGTGAGTTCTCTAAGTAATAAAGGATTCCTTTTCACAACTTTAAACTCAGAGAGAACAAAGCATTCCCTTTTACAACACAGAGACTCATACATTATTACCCAGTGGAATGTAATGGCCTTTTCTACTACCAGCAATACAATGATCCAGGAAAATCCAGAGGAACTTATGAGAAAGAACACTATTCACATTCAGAGAAAGAACTGTGCAAGCAGAAATTCAAAAGAAAAACATATCATCTATCACATGGTTTGATGAGAATATGATTGGAATATTAGTGTTAAAATATCACTCTATTGCAAATATGAATAATATGGAAATAGGTTGTGAAAAATGCTACATATATAACCCAGGAGAATTGCTTGTCAGCTCCAGGAGGTGGGAGGGAAGATGGGTGGGAAAAATCATGAATCATGTAACCATGGAAAAATATTCTAAATAAATAAATTATATATAAAAATAATAACTTACCCAGAGTCACACAATCAGTATATGACAGAGACTTTTTTTCATGGCTAGATTTTTTATTACTATATTAGAAACATAAATATTTGTTGGTTCATTAATAGATAAGTATCAAACAAAACAATAAGGCATGAAAATTCTTCTTTTGGCTCAAAATATCTTATTCTGTAAATTGTTTTTAAATCATTTAATTCTTTTTCTCTTTAATATGCTACATTACTCATGTGAAATGTTTAAAACATCAAGTGCTTTTATGATTTCTTAAATGTTTCCTCCAAGGAAATTGATGGCAGCCTATTTATATCTATTCATCCTCTATAATTATTGTCCCTTTCTTTTAATGTTTGTACTTCAATATTCTCCCATTACATATCGTCTTTGCTTTTTGCTTAAAATTACAATGCTAACAGTGAAAGTTACTAATTTCCCATTAGTTATAATATGGAATGCTCAAAGATGATGATTTTATTTTCTTTCTAAAAATCTTCTTCATGATATAGCTGCCTTCATGTTCTTTCTTCTTCCAGTTCTCTTTCTTCCCCTCCTCCTCCTCTTGCTTCCATATAATTTTGTTTCAGATAGAATTATATAGTCAGTAAAGTTTGAGAAAAGGCTTTAAATTAATTAATTAAAAAGAATATTGATAAGGAAAATTATTTATACATAAATTTTCAGGTTAAAGTAGAAAGTGTGCGTAAGCAACTGATCTGTGGTCCATGTATTTTCTATTGTGCTGATGAGGGAATAATATAAAAACTACTAGTTTTCTTCCTTGTAGGGTTTTTCTCCATGTCTGCATTGTAAAGATCATACAGCCCTGATGTTCTTTCTGTTAAACTCTGATATTTTAAAGTGGCTTGAGCATAAATAAGAAAATATGACTTAGTCTTTTCATTTGAAATTTTCAGTGAGATGACTTGGGTACTCATTTTAGTGGCATAGTGGAGGCTAACTATTGTTAAAAAGAATGGGAATGAAGAGAGCACATGCACACTCAATCACAGGCCTCTGTATGAGTGCTACTGGCAGAAGGGTTATGCCTCTACCCACCTGACAGGCTCTGCTGGACAGAGCCTGCCAGTTGTCTCCTTTCAACAGCTGCCCAGGCAGGGAACCTCTGAGAAGTTGTGTGTATTATCAGCTTCTCTTGTTCCTCAAACCTGGGGTTGGTTTGAATGTTGATATGGTTTTATTGATGTGCTTATTAGATAACACTATGAGCCTGACTACATGACTATCTTCTCATTCCCAATGGCTTTAGATATATTGGCCACTCAGGAAAGGTACTTCAATCTTTGACTTGGTAATAAACAACTATATTTTATTCTGGCTTAACAGGGTTAGGAACAAGGGAAAGGATGGAGGATTTAGGAATGCTATTGCTAATTATCTAAGTAGATGATCAAAGCTATAGAGGTTGTTGGATCAGGTAGAGACTGGAGATTTTTCACCCTCTCACTAATTATGACTTGACTTGGCTGGAGCTAAGCCACAGAATAGGGAAGGCTGTTTGTGATCTTCTTGAATGACAGTGGTACTGCTCTCTCTCTCTCAGCTCTATTGATGATAGATATAATAGCTTTCTAGGTCTCTCAGGCAAGGAAGTTGAATTGCAGATATAGGGCCTACCCTTCCTCTTGAACCTCCCTCTACCCAAGGATGCTCCAGAATGAGCTCTCTTGTACTGTGCATGATGGGTATTTATAGGGTGGGCTTCAACTGACTTTTGCCCTGGCTCACGGCACCTGGGTACATTCTCAGGTCTCCAACTGACAATCTTGTCACTCAAAGTGGTGTACATCTTGTCCCAGAAATTCATTATAACATTATATAGAGCAACTGCAGATTAGAGAGTGGTCTTTTAGTGCTTTAAGCCACAATATTCATCAATTCTCAATTTTCAAAAAAAAATTTTAGTTAATTTATGGGAAGACTACCACCAGAGCTTTGCTTTTCTTGAGCAACTTCTTTGGTATACAATTTTCAAACCACTACTAGGTGGCCTACTCTTCTTGTTTTCTGCCTTTTCTGAAAAAAAAAGAGAAAAACCCTTAAACAAGTTGTCCAGTTCTCTAATCGTCAGAATCTACAGCTTCTAATATCAAGAATGTTATATGATCCCAATGGGAAAGGGGAAAATATATGCTTTATTATTGATTTTTATTTAAAGACTGGATTTTCTCTAAATTGCATGCTCAAGTAATTCACAGCCTAGTGTGTAAGAGACTTATCAAAAGCATATGAGTAATATTTAACAAATATGTATATTATCCTTTTAAAGTATTCATTTATTAATTATGTGTATTCATTTTGTAATTTATTTCCTTCCTTATTGGTTATGAGATATTCAGAAGATTAATGAAAGTCAAGGGCCTAAAAATGTTGTGATTAATATCATCAATACCCCTAAAATACATTACTTATAAATATCTCTATTTTATTGATGGCAAAGGTGAGCATTTAATACCTAGTTCCTCTTATGTAAAAAAGTAATATAAGCTTTCTTTCATTATATTCCTGTTTTAATATAGGCTAAAATTTTTTACATTGTGGTGGCATAGTTCTTCTTTGAATATTATTATTATGACTTTTATAGGAACCCAATTAATATTTTCTGAATTGAAATAGCTGAATTCTATTTAATTTTTTAAAGATTTCATTTGCAATTGAACAATTTAATTGTTAGAAAAATTAATAGACAATATTGGACCAGGTGACATTATTTCTAATATTCAGATGCATTGTATTTGAGCATGATACTTATTACTGTTATTATTGTTCAGTTATTTAGTCATGTCCAACTCTTTGTAAATGGTCCTTCACCATCTTTCAAAATTTGTCCAAGCTCATTTTCATTGTTTCCATGTCATAATATCTCTCATTCTCTGCCATACCCTTCTCTTCATGCCTTCAATCTTTCCCAATATCAAAGTTTTTCCAAAGATTCATATCTTTTCATTATTTAGCCAAAAAATTAAGCTTTAGCTTCAGTATTGTTTTCTGATGAATAGAGTGAATCATTTTCTTTAAATATTGATAAATTTTATCTCCTTGTTTTCCAAGAGACTCTCTAAACTTTTCTACAGCCCAGCAATTTAAAAACATCAATTCTGCAGTGCTTGGTTTTCCTTATATTCCAACTCTCATTACCCTTAATTGCTACTGGAGAAACTATGATTTTGACTATATGTGCATTTGTTGGAAAGGCGATTATCTCTGCTTTTTAGTAGGCTGTCCAGATTTGCCATAACTTTCCTTCCAACAAGCACACACATTTAATTTCACAGCTCCAGTCACTATCAGCATTGGTCTTTGAGCCCATGAATATAATATTTGGCATCCCTTCCATTTCTTCTCACTGTATTTGCAAGAAAAGTATGGCACTGATTGCCATGAACATAGATTTTGTTTTATTTTGTGTTTTTTTTCTGCTGCTAAGTTTCAAGGAGATTTTGATGTGCTGCTTTTCCTCCCTCACCAAAAGACTTCTTGGTTATTCACTTTCTACAATCAGAGTGGTATTTTCTGCAAATCTGAGGTTCTTAATATTTCCCCCGGCAACTTTAATTCTGGATTTTGACTCATCCAGCATGATATTTCTCATAATTTACTCTGCATTTAAGTTAAATAAATAAGATGATAATATACAGATTTGTCATATTCCTTTCTCTGTCTTAAACCAATCATTCAATGTTCTATTCTAACTGTTGCTTCTTGACCCATAAACAAGTTCCTTGGGAGATGAGCAAAATGATCTGGTATTCCCATCTCTTGAAGGACTTGCCACCTTTTGTTGTGATCCACATAATGAAAGGCTTTATCACAGTCAAGGAAGCAGAATTAAATTTTTTTGTTCATGTGTTTTTCTCTATAATCCAATGAATGTTGGCAATTTGATTTCTAGTTCCTCAGCCTCTCAAAACCAGATGACCCTTCTGATAATTATTGGTTCACATATTTCTGAAGCATATCTTGCAGAATATTAAGGATAAATTTGCTGGCATGTGGAAAGAGAGCAACTGTTTGGTAATTTCAACATTCTTTAGCATTCCTTTTCTCCAGGATTGTGACATAACATGATCTTTTCCAATATAGTGGCCAACGTTAAGTTTTCTCTATTTGTTGAAATATTGAATGCAGTACTTTACCAGCATCATCTTTTAGGATTTTAAATAGTCATTGGAATTCTGTCCATATGTTTAGCAATGCGTCCTAAGGCCCACTTGACTTCCTTCTCCAGGGTATCTGACTCTATCATACCATTATGGCTATTGGTGATATTAAGATCTTATATACTTGCCATCTCACGTTAATCTCTTTTATTTCTTTTAAGTCTTTAACATTTTTGTCTTTTGTCATATCCATTTTTGGCATGAAATATTCACTTGATATCTCTAATGCTCTTGAAGAGATATCTTGTTTTTTCCTATTCTATTGTTTTCTTATTATTTTCCCTTGCTTATTTAAGAAAACTTTTCCTCACCATTTTCTGAAATCCTGCATTTAATTGGGTTTATAGTTCCCTTTCTCTTTTAACTTTTGCTTTCTTTCTTCATCTATTATTAAATCTTTATCAAATAGCCATTTTGCTTTCTTGCTTTTCTTTTTCTTTGAAATTTTTTTTTACTGCTACCACCTCTAAAATATTTTAAAATGTTCATAATTCTTCAGAACCTCTATACTGGATCTAATATTTTAAATCTATTCATCACATGCTTCATATTCAAAAAGGTTGTTATTTAGGTTCTACCTATACAGTCTGATGGTTTCCCCTACTTTCTTCAGTTTAATTATGAATTTTTCAATAAGCAGCTCATGATCTGAGACATTTGTCAGCACTAGGTCTTGTTTTAACTGATTGAATATAGCTTCTTCAGCATTGGCTGAAAATTGCATAATCAGTCTCATTTTCTATTTAAAATCTGATGATGTCTATGTGTAGAATAACCTTTTGGGTTGTTGAAAAAGAATGTCTTCTGTGACAAGCAATTTATCTTGCCCAAACTCTATTATTCTCTTTCTTAATTTTGTACATTAAGGCCAAACTTGCCTGTTTTTACAATTAAATATATATTTCCTAATTTATTATTTCAATCCCATATGATGATTATGATCTGTATTTTTTGTTTGTCGTTGTTATTTTAGAAATGTTGTAGATTTTCTTAGAACTGATCAATGTTTGTTCAGTGACACATAGCTAGTGAGTGTCTAAGATAAGATTAGAACTCAATAAGAAAATTCTTCCTGACTTCAGGTCATATACCCTATTTACTGTATTACCTAGATGCCCACTTATTACTATAATCATACTTTTAAAATATATTTTAACATAGGTTATAATAAATTCAGACCTATTTCATACAATGTTTAGCTAATATTTTATAAAGAATAACTAGAACATTTAAGATTTACCTTTTAAACTCTTACTTTCTGTCTTAGAACTAATTCTAAGAAGTGTGGCAAGGACTAGGCCATCAGAATTAAGTGACTTGCCCAGGTTCACACAGCTAGGAAATTAGTGAATCAGATTTGAACACAATTCCTCTTGGCTCCAGCCCTGGCTCTCTCTCCACTGTGTTACATAGCTGCCTCAGGAGTGTTTTTTTTTTAAATCAGATTCATTGAAAAATATTGCCACAAAATAGTCACTTCAAATGTATTTAAAAGTTTCTTATGATTAAGACATTTGATTTTCTAAAGTGAACTTGATTTCCCTTATCATTCTGCATATCAATTTGAGATAAAGAAGAGCTAAATAAATTTCTTAGATCCATGGCCCTGGTTATGATTATTGAATGATGGTAATAATAAATCTGAAGGACATCTAAATCACTTTCATAGAATGTCTTCAGCTTATTAGGCCTAAAAAATTTCTAGAATACTCTATATCTTTGAGATAGAATGATTGTACTTTGAATTGACTATGGCTATAAGAGGATCACATAGATTCCTATTAGCTATATCTGTAACTTTGTTGAATAAAAACTTGTCTCCCAGGGGCTACATTGAACCCAGAGAGAATAAGATGCATTATAAACTTTTAAGTTTAGTCTCTATTATAAACAGTTTTTACATTATCTTCATAAGTCTAGTCAAGGAACAAGACAATAAAAATAGCATTTTCCCATTTCACACTGAAAATTTAATAATCCAACTACCTCTAGTACAAATCTTGAGAAAGTTTTACTTCGTGCCAATGGCTTAAATGGTTTTTAATCCAAATAATTCACTGGACGTCCCCATTGCATGCACATACAGTGAAAATCTGAATATACACAAACCTCCTCTAAACAACAAAAGGTTTCAATCAATAAACATGTTTAAATGTGGTGTGCAACAAATTTGCATTTTCATTCACAAACAAAATGGAATTTTATTAAATAGACAACTATTAGAAGATGCTCTGACATTTTAAAAATACACGTCTGATCATGGTAGATACCTTTCCTCTATCCCTAATAAACTCTCTTGGCTTCCTATTGTCTCCAAGGCGAAACAAAAAAATGTTCTATCTGATTCAAAGCCCGTCACAACCTACTAACTTTTCCCCTTACTTTTCAGACTTCTTACACATTACTCTCTGAAAATACTCTTTGTCCAGAAATATTGGTCTCCTGGCTTTTCATAAACCCTACACTCCATCTTTCTTCTCCAGGTATTCTTTCTGGTTGTCCCCTATGCCAACTATGCTTTCTTTCCTGTTCTCATATGTAACTTGCTTTCTGTATATTTATTTACAATTTGCCTTCTCTGTTAAAATGTAAGCTCCTTGAGGCCAGTGGCTGTGTTTTGTCTCTTTTCATCTCCCCATCATTTAGTACAGTGCTCGACAAATAGTAGGAACTTAATATTTAGTGAATTAAGTTGAAAGAAAGGATCTGAGAAGTTTTAATAGAAGATAGAAGTTATGAAATCATTGTGTCTAAAGCACAGAGAAAAAATAACAATAGTGTTTACGTAGTGCTTTTAAGGTTTGTAAAACACTTTATACTTATTATCTCATGTGATCTTCACAACAAATTTTTAAGGTAAAAAAGTCTAAAGTTACCCAACAGGAAAAAAATATGTCTACAAATTAGGGAGGCTATATGTTAAAAAACACATTTTGTCTTCACAATTTTGCCTAAATCTATGACTTCTCTCTCTAGCTGTCTGGATAAATGAAAGAAAATCTACAGTGTGAAATTGAAGGCATCATGTAGGATGGGTTCAGGTTCTACCTCTAAGGCATATTTCTGGTAAAAGCCTGGAAGTCACTCAACCTCTAAATAGTTGACTAATTTCTAAGACTGCAAGCTGCAGAATAGTTGTTAATGCATAGTATTGGAGGGAGTGTTCCAGCAATGGTACCCTATACCAGTGATGGGCAAACTTTTTAAAGAGGGGACCAAAGGAAAGGAAATGCTCATCTGTCAGTCTGTTTCTAAGGCAACTCTTTCGAAGTTTCATTGTATTGTATCCTACTCATTGTATTCTTCAGATTAGGAATAATGTCATGCAGCTGATAGAACATTTCAGGGGGCCACATCTGGCCCACAGGCCATAGTTTTCCCATCACTGCCCTATACTAATGAAATCACAAATCTAGACTAAATATATCCCTAAATAATGGAAATAATTTGTCTTGTAAAATACTTGAACTCATCAAATTAATCATGACTACAATAAAGAAAGGCCACATAAATTCAATGTGATTAGAGGATATCTTTTTTTGTAAATCAAGCAACTAGTTAGCAAATGCTAAATTATGGTTCTATCAATAAGTTAATGCTCAGAATACAAATACAAAATTTAAAATAATCTCTGCTCTCAAGGAGATTCCATCATGGTAAATAATTGAACTTTATCCCTTTTAAGTACTAAAGGTTTAACATTTTTAATAATTTAAATGGAAAAATTTCCAAAATTCATTAGAAATCAACTGTGGTTTTTAAGCAGTATATGCCTATTTATTATGTTTTCCTATTTTATTATATGGTTATAATACTTTTAAAAATATCACATATTTGAAGTTGGAAGACCCAAAAGGAAGAGGGTTTTTTATTATCATAAACAAATCACTTGATTTCTCTGGTTATATTTCCCTTCTAACTTGGTGAGGAAATGATTCCAAAGTTTCTTTATAATTCTAAATCCTGTAATCCTTGAGATTCTCTAGGCTGTTGGATTTTGTTTCTAAAGGAACATTAAGTCACTGGGAAGACATACATTTTTAGTCTCACAGGAACAACTGGTTAATTTTACTGATAATAGGTTATAGAATACACAGATTTCATATCCAATATAAAACCATTTTGTGATGAGCTTCTTTGAAGTCCTTATTATTAAGATGATAATAATTGACAGTTATGTAGGGCTTTAAATTTTATGGAACATAACAGCTCTTATTTCATCATTATCATAATAAATGTGACATTTCAATAGTTTAAGGATTTATAAAGCATTGTACAAACTCTACATTGTTTGATTCTTGTAATAACTTTCAGGGTAGTTCTGTGATATTGTCACCCCCCTTTCATATATCAAGAAATTGACTCAAAGCAATGAATTAACTTGGCCAGGTGGGGACAAGCATCAGACACAAGATTAGAACTCAAGTTTCTCTTGACACAAAGTCCTCCACACTTTCTACTATGTCACAAAATCACTAGAAGGGTAGGTGTAATAGCTGTCCACATTTTACAGAGGAGTAAACTCAAACTTAATGGGAAAAATGTGACTTTTCTGATCACAACTAGTATCAGAATCAAAATCCTGGTAGCTGATTGCAAGTCCTTATATCTACCATGCTTCTTAGACAAAACCCCATATTACAATTTATAATTACATTACATTGGGATATTGAGGCAATATCTGCATCAATGTTATCAAGAACCTTAAAGAAAACAAAATTGACATGCATTTGATTCCCGATATTGTCTTAATATCCATAATTCTATGTCTGCTATATATGACCTAGTATTCTCTTTATTTGTTAGTTCTCTTAATTGTTAGTTCTTTTTGAAGCTTCTTATTCCCTTGATCTTCTCCTGCAGCCGTGATGAATCAAGATCTAATATCAGTTGAATAAACTAGACCTAATCGACTAATTAATTTGTTCCTTTCTGTAACCAATCTCTAGTTACTTAAAAAACAGAACTTTCTACTATTAATTTCCAATTGTTTCTCAGCAGGGTCAAGATGACTTCCCTTAGCCTTTTCCTATACACATTCTGAAAAAAAATAGCATAGAATTGGGATAATTTGTTCTGTAGTTTTTCTTCCTCTTTCTGACTAGGCCTGTGTTTTTTGACTTTGTTGTTTGTTTCTTTATTTGTTTTCCCTCTTAATTTGAACTGAGATGGCCTAATTACCTTCCTACAAAATCTAGGGGTTAAAATTAAGGTTGCACTAAATACAAGAGAATCTGGTCACCAAAATTAATATGTCTTAAGTCAAAGTGACTTTTTATCAGTTTTATTTACAAAATAGAGGGAAAGAGTGAAAGGCATTGATTCTCAAAGTAGGCACTACCACCCCCTGGTGGGTGCTGCAGTGATCCAGGGAGGCGGTGATAGCTACAGGTACATTTATCTTTCCTATTAATTGCTATTAAAATTTTTAAAAAAATAATTTCCAGGGGGCTAAGTAATATTTTTTCTGGAAAGGGGGCAGTAGGCTAAAATAGTTTGGGGACCACTGGTGAAAGGAGAGGAATGTGAAAGAGGGTAGAGAAAGTAGTTAAACTAACAACCTAAATGTTTCTGGCTCTTCTCCGGGAGTGCTCCAGAAGTCCCAGCTGGAGGGCCCAGAGGTAAATTAAACAAAGGTTTCACCCATGTCTATCTGGTGTTAATCTCTCTGGAAGTCAGGAAAGGAGGGTCAGCTTTTTCCACTCACCAATCCAAAGTCCAATGGGAGAAGATCCCAGAGCAGTCTTACCAAATGCTAGCATCTCAGGTCCACACTGAAGAAGAAGATCCTACGCCAGCCTCCAAAGCCTTGGAAGAGCTTGAAGACCTCATCACAGGAAGTTTCAGCCACTTTTAAAGACCCTTCTTTGTGTCACTTCCTGTCTCTTCCTCCACTTTACAGGGACCAATTGTGGGCTTTAAATTTGCTTATGACTGTCCAGGGGCAGTCAGATATTTCTGAGTTGTCACCCACTTTAGCAAGTGGGTTGGGCACCTCCCCCACTTAGGAGTTAAGTAAGGGTATCTTCACTTTTAGTTGATTAAATGTAAAAGTAAGCAGGGGAGAGTTAATCACATCTTCACAATACCTTTTCACTTTTTAAAAATTTTTGTTTAAATTTTCTTTAAATAAATAAATTTTAAAACTTGTTTAAATGAATAAAATATTTATAAACATGGAGCAATATTATAGGTTTTCTTTTTACCAAATTGCTAGGTAACCAAGTTTGCACAATTCTAGAAATCTAACTTTACCCCCCACCACTATTTTGAATTCAGTTGATTCTGTCCTCAGGGCAATAGTGTTCTTGTTCTGCAGATTTAAATACAGCACAAATCATATCAGTTGTTTTCGTTACTACTCAAACTCTTTTTCTTTTTGTGTCTGGGGAGTTTGTTTGATACCAGGTCCTTGAGGATGTAGACAAAAATGACAGAAAATAGTTTTGGTTTCATTTTGCAACTGGGGAAGCAAAGGTCTTTAAGGAAGTGAACATCTTTGTTAAATTCCGTAGATAGAAATTTCAACATTTCACTCAACCTAAAAGTAATGTTCATACAGCTCATCCTTTGTTGTTCTTATAGTTTTTAATCATATGAATAAATCTTTAATCCCATTGAACAATAGAATTTATGTTGATAATGTATGGTAAATTATATATGATGGGAACTGTCAAATTAACTTTAACTCTAGTTTATCCTTATTACCTTTTGCATTTTAATCACAAATACATGGTTAACATGATTGATCCTACATATGCATATACATATCTATACATATACAAATGCAAAATTATTTTTGGAAATGTATAGATTGCTAATACTTTTTAGGTATCTTTATAGGAATTATCAAAAATCTTAGTTATATAAATATGTTCTTATTATGGTATCATTATTTTGTCTCCACTTCTGTCTCTATCCTCTGAGCACCCTTCTAATATTTTTTGGTAAAATCTGAAAAATACTGAAGTATAATACAAGGAAACCTAGGTCAATGAGAATGTTATTGGGTCCAGAAATGTTAAATCAAAAATGGATAACAGAAATGAAGAAATGATACATGAAGCAATGAAAAATGATGAGTCTATAGCTATCTTTGACAAATTCAAACCACCAGGAAAGTGTAAAATAAAAAGCAAGCAAACAAAACTAAACATCTTATGTTACTTAAAGAGTAGACAAATAAGATTCCTGACCCAGAGGTGGTTTATGATTTTGAAAGAGTGAGGAAAATGAGGGAAGTGACAGAAATGAAGAAATAGAAATATCATTTTCAAAACCAATGAAACAGTCTGCAAACAGTAGGCTGATGAGTTTTTTGATTCCTGATGAAATTTCTGAATTTTTTCTTGAAGGGACAATTAGTGAGATTTTTTAAAAGGAAATTATAATTGTTTAAATTAGCATTACTTTATCAACAATATGTTATAATAGCCTTATATAATTTTCTTTTTTTTAAAACTGTGTAATTAGACTGATAGATCAATGAATTATTGTAGATGTAACATCTCTAGAGTTTTACCAAACATTTCATATAATCTTTCGACTTAACTCTGTGAATAATATGGAAAAATGGGGATAGGTGAGAGTTCATTTAGGATTATTTGGATAATACTGAGTTATCCTTTAAAGAATGATTTCTAATAGAATGCCCCAATATGTTTTCAATGATTTAGATTCATGGTATCAAATTCAAAGAGAAAGAAGGATATGAGGGTCCCTGTTGCTCATATATTGATTTAAAAACTCACATGTTAATAGTACTTATTTTATTATATTTTGATTTGATTTAAAATATTTCCTAATTATATTTTAGTCTGATTAGGGTTTTTTTAAATAGATAATAATTTTATATTTTACCTAAATGGTAATCTTTAATTAATGTAAATAAATAGTCGACCCTTAGATTAAAAAAATAACTTCATAAGTTTAGAAGGTGAGAGGGAGAAATAGAATAGAATTCTTGTGTTTTAATGGACTGCTACCTTAATATGAGTCAACTTTATAATGTTTCAGCACCCTCCCCCCAAAAAATCTCTCAAAACTTTAATCTAATATGAGGATATATGTGGGAAGCCTAGAATATGGTAGTATTATTTCTCTGGCCAGTCTATATTTGCAGCATAATACCAACTTGTAATTATGTAGTACTCTCTTGTTCCTCACATATAATACCATAAGTTAGGTACTATGATTGTCACCTTTGTTCACATGAGGAAAGGAAAACAGATGAAGATCAAGCCACTTACCAAGGTCACATGGCTAGTGAGTGTCTGAAGTAAGGCATGCATTCAGGTTTCTGAAACTGTCTAATGCTCTATTCACTATGCCACCAAGCTTCCTAGTGTTATTTCCAATTTGTTGAATTCAAAAAAGATCATTAATACATTAGAGTATATACAGAGAAAGACAATACCCATGCTTGAGAATTGGAAATAACTTCATAAGAAAAATCTGTATGATTATCTGGAGAAGGAATAAATGAAGTGAAAGGAGTCTATGATAACTTCATTTATTTGAAGGGATGTCATTTGGAAAAGACATATTTTTGCTTAGTCCAAGAAGACAATAATACCGAAAATGATGGGTGTGAGTCTCAGAGGGGCACATTTAGACTTCATGTCAGTGGGGGAAACCCAACTTCCCAGCCATTTGCATTATCCAAAATTTGAATGGTTTGCCTTGGAAGATGATTAATCTCCCCTTAATGGAAGTTTTCAACAGGTAATTAGGTAACTGATAACTGATTCACAATAGAAGACTTCTATTTATAAAGTATATTTGGTAAGGTGTAGATTGGAAGTGAGGGCTTCTGAAGTCTCTTTTCCCAATTTAAATCCTGAGTTTTTTTGTTGGGTTTTTTTTTTACGGTTTAGTTAATATTTTATTGTTTTAGAAAAAAATTTCCATGGTTACATGATTCTTGTTTTTTACATTCCCCTTCACCTCCCTTTACCCCCCCCCCATACCCAATGCACATTTCCACTGGTTTTAACATATGTGATCAATCAGGACTTATTTACATATTATTGATAGTTGCATTGGTGTGGTCATTTAGTGTCCACATCCCCAACCATGCCTGCATCAACCCATGTGTTCAAGTCGTTGTTTTTCTTCTGTGTTTCCACTCCTGTAGTTCTTTCTCTGAATGTGGGCAGTGTTCTTTTCCATAAATCCCTCAGAATTGTCCTGGGTGATTGCATTGCTGCCAGTACAGAAGTCCATTACATTTGATTTTAACACAATGTATCAGTCTCTGTGTATAATGTTCTTCCTGCTCTGGTCCTTTCACTCTGCATCAATTCCTGGAGGTCTTTCCAGTTCACATGGAATTCCTCCAGTTTATTATTCCTTTGAGCACAATAGTATTCCATCACCAACAGATACCACAATTTGTTTAGCCACTCCCCAATTGAAGGGCTTCCCTTCGTTTTCCAGTTTTTTACCACCACAAAAAGCACAGCTATAAATATTTTTGTACAAGTCTTTTTCCCCATTATTTCTTTGGGGTACAAACCCAACAATGGTATGACTGGATCAAAGGGCAGACAGTCTTTTAGAGCTCTTTGGGCATAGTTCCAAATTGCCATCCAGAATGGTTGGATCAGTTCACAATACCATCAGCAATGCATTAATGTCCCAGTTTTGCCACATACCCTCCAACATTCATTACTCTCCCCTTCTTTCATTTTAGCCAATCTTCAAGGTGTGAAGTGATACCTCAGAGTTGTTTTGATTTACATTTCTCTGATTATTAGAGATTTAGAACACTTTCTCATGTGCGATTTCTTTATCTGATCCTGAGGTTTTCTGACTGGAGGGATGATCCTCAGCATCACAAAACATGTGCCTTGCGTATGATCCAGTTTCTAATAACTCATATTCTATATCTTTCTGTCAAAAAGGAAATGGAATAAATAAGTTAAGCAATAAAATGTTATTTTAATAGTAGTGCAAAAATGAGGATTAGAGTAAATATCCAAATCTTCAACTTCTTTCTTAAAGCATAAACTAGGTATCAATAAGTCCTTAATAAATCTGAGAAAGTAAAATGATTTGATTAAATTGGATGAAGATAAATAATGCCACAAAGGAAATAGCTTGTGATTTGCTGAAAGTATATGAAGCATTTCTGGAGCTGTGTAGACTAGTTTAGAAGTACACATTCCAGCAATAATGAGTTGAGTGCTGATGGTCAACTTAATTGGGAAGAAGACCTGAAGGGAAATTTCCTTTGGATGTGGAAAATTGGCTTTCTTTATTCTCTCTCCCCTTCTCATATTTAATAAGAAAACTTTGTGAACTTTGAAAAGGAGAAAGATCTGCAGTACCCATGAGTGTTGGTAGCAGTGTCCATGGAACACCTATTGTTGACACTGTCCGCATCATCATATCAAGGATAAATTATCCACACCCAGAAAAGACAGAATTAAGACTCTACATGGGAACTATGCCTTAAAGCTCAGTAGAGAGCAAAATCTATGTGGAGTTTTTTGAGGATTTTGGAAAAAAATAATAATTTTCAGTAAACACAAGCAATAAGTGTAACTCCTAACCAAACATGACTTCTACCTTTGTACTCACTATATCCAGGGACCTTGTGTGTGCAAGGGAAGAGTGTACCCCAGCTTGGGAAGATTTTTCTGTAATAGCTGTCATTACTATAACTGCTTAGTAACTACTCTTTCCAAAAGCTCAATGAAGTCTGGCTCACTAATATTAAGGGGAAGCCTACTGGTATCTCATGAGCAATAATACTAGAAACCCTAGCAATATTCAGTTACTTTTAGAATTATGAAAGGGAAAGCTGCCAGCCTTTCTCTGGGAACTAAACCTACCAATTAGAATAGGGGGTTTAGGAGAGAGAACACCCAAATGCTCTATAACATATAAGATTGTATTATAGTCTTTTGAATAAACTTATTGGCAGTATTATCTCCAAAAATTATGACATAAATATTTCTTCCCAATAATCTCTGTTACCTTGAAATATTTGTGACTGTTTTTTTCCATTCTAAATGCCTAAATCAGAGTGATCTTTCAATATTCAAGTATCAATAATTCCGATTTTAAAAAACCCAAAGCTTTTTTATAAAAATAAATCTACTTTTTTTCACAATTGGTTTTCCTTAACCTCAGACACTTATTTACATTTATCAATCTTTGATTATAAAGAAGAAACAGAAATATATATGTTTATATATATGTGTATATATATGTATGTGTATATTTGTATAGGTTTCACAAGTATTAAATGAATTTGTAAGACCTTGAGAAAGTTTAGATGCCCAATTTTTATTTTCCATCAAAAGGCTAGGCATGGGAGATATGTTTCCTCTTTCCCATTTAGCATTTTCAATAAAGTTTGGCCTTCAGCTTTTTGTAGATACACAATACCTTCATAGGCAACAGAAACATTTTGGTGGCATGTGTTTTTTACAATATATCTGATGAATCTGAATTATATGCAGCTTGAACCATTCTGAAATGAAAAGGTAAACCATATTGCCACATCTAGGCAACACATTTAAAAAATTAAAAAAGAAATGAAACATTTAAAAATTATTCAGATATAACACTATAACACTGGAAAAAAAATCTCATTTTGGTGGACACCTTAGCAAACTGTAAATGTTTAGAAACAAATTATAGTTTTAGAACCACAAATAATGGAAATGGCATAAACTTCATTCCTATCAGGAAATATTTATAAACATTTTTCATGAACAAAAATTTTACCATATATGAATATTATATATGTTTGGATATGCTGCTAATGAAATACTTTACATAATTTTCATATGAAAACCACATAATAGACATGTATTTACATAAATAATAATTTTTATAGTGCTTCACAGTCTAAAAATCACATTTGTACACATTATTTTATATCTACATGTGTGTGAACTCAGTACATTGGGTGAAATTAACTCTATTTCACATATGAGAAAATAAAGCTTAGACATGCAGAGTAATTTGTCTTTGGTCTTCAAGAAAATAATGAGAAGTGTCTGAACTGGAACTTCACTAATCCAAGCACATTGCTCTATTCATTACAACATGTTGCAGCTAATACCATACAGAGAAAAACTTTATTTGCTTGGGCAATTCAAATGTATTGAAGATGGAAATCTATGCCAAAGATGGAAAATGCCAAACAAAGCACTGACTAACAAGCTTGGGAAATTCACATTCTCAGTCTTCTGTTTGTAGATGTACAAGATTTTGTTGCAATTTTCTGGCTAACAATAATTAAATTTTATTTTCTAATGAATATCTGGTAATTAAGGACTTTATCTGCATGCACAAACTTGCACCTAATTCATTTGAAGGTTTCATTTTTATTTTGCCTAATATAAATTAATCATCATTAATATAAATTGGTCATCAAGAACCTATGATTTTCTCCATGTGAATACTCCATGATTATAACTCGCAAAGTCTAGATGTCATATTTTTACAGTATCCCAAAGCTGAGAGAGAATTCTCCATGTACATAAAGCTAGCAAGTGTCTGAGACTTGATTTAGACTCAGTTTTTCCTTACCTGGACTTCAGCATTCTATCCACTATTTCGTGATGTATCTTAAGTATTTACTTTTTTAAATGATATAATTGATTTAATTTAATTTTTTATTTGTCAATATTTTTGCATCATACAGACCAGTGATGGTAAACTTTTTAGAGGGGCAGGTGATGTGAGAGATGACCTCAGGTGCCTGTGGAGAGGAGGAGGGGACCAACCTGGACCCCTGTCCATGTGTGCCCACAGAGAGGGTTCTGGTGGCCTCGGCACATGTGCCATAGGTTCCCCACCACGGATATAGACTTAGTCTCAATCAAATCAGTTAAAATGGATCATTTATACATATCTTTATTCAGGAAATAAAACATTAGATGAGGTTAGCATCAAAGCTTGATAAACTGCAGTTAATGGAACAAAGAACTCCATAAAAGTAATTACAATGTACGTATGTTGGCGAGAGTAAAGAGGCAAATAGGGCTCACTTCAGCTGTAAAGTCTGGGGGACATCTTTCTCAGAGCTTCCAGAACTTTGTCGATAACTTCTATTCGGAATAAAAATATCATGATCATGACTCACTAGTCTCTTGAGAAGCCATACTTTATTGAAGCGTCTTTTGAGGAAAACCATTCCCTGAGAGAACATTGACAGTTCCTTTTCTAGATGTAATATTTCCAATTTGGTGATAGAAATCTTCTCAGCTCTTTCCATCTTCAGCTGCATAGTCACAAGAGTAGTGTGATATCAAAGTGACTGACTGAATGGTACAACGAATAGAACAGAAGCAGAAGGATTTAATTTCAATATATGTCTATTTCCAAGGAAAGAAAATATTGTACTATATGTTTTAGCTTAGCTATATATCATCTTAAAAGTTCTTTAAAAAGAGACAGAACCATTCATTCAATTCCATTCCAGAAAATCTTATATGAGTCTTTTCCTAAGAACTGGAGATAGACAAACAAAAAGAAAATACTCCCGGATGGACCTCAAGGAGCTTACATTCTACTAGAAGATGAAATAAATAAGATCATCTTTGTGAAGGGCTCTGTAAATCTTAAAACACTTTATATGGGAAAAGTTAGTCAGTTAGTCATAGTCATAGTAATAGCAATAGTAATATCATAGATTTTGAGCTGTACTCATTCAAATGAATACAAAATATAGAAAACTAAAATAAGTATTTCAGTAAGAAGAGAGTGGTGCATATAACGTATCAGATGTCAGGCAATGTTTCCTGTGCTGTACTTTGAAGGAAGCTGAGGATTCTGTGTAGTAGGAAGTGGAAGATGAGTTCATTTGCAAAGTCAATAGTAAATAAAATGCTACATGCATGAATTGGAGAATGGCTAAATAAGTTATGATATGGGTTAGTATTGGAATACTGTTGTGCAATCACAAATGGCAGAGATCACTACAAAGACGTATGAAGTGTCGCAAGTGAAGTGAGCAGAACCAGGTGAATGTTCTATGCAGTATCGAATAATAAAGGGAGATGATCAGCTGCGAGTGACTTCCCTGTTCTTAGTCATGCAAGGATCCAGGACAGCTCCAGGGATGCGAGCTGAAAAAAAGTTATTTATCATCGTAGAAGGAACTGATAGAGTCTGAAGGCAGATTGAAGCATTCTGTTCTTCACTTTATTTTTTCCACCAATTTTTCTCTAGTTTGAGCAATATGTGACTGCTTTCACAATATGATGAACATGGAAATATGTACTGTATGATAACACATGTACAATCCGTATTATATTTATTACCTGCAGTCTTGGGGATCAGATGGTTTGGAGAAAACATGGATTCCAGAACATTAGCAAATTATTTTGAAATTTGTAGCAACATGTAATCTGGGAGAAAAAAAGAACTACTAAGTGCATGGAATATCCAATAAGTTTATTTAACTAGAATAAAAATACATGAGAGAAAATTAAATTGAAATAAATCAAAAGATTATGGAAGAAAATTTATATACATAAGCATCACTTATGCTAACTTTCATCCCACTTCATCCTTCCTAATTTAATTACTCCTTTAGTCTTCAAGAGGAAAAAAAAAAGACTTCTGGTCACTTTTCAGGGCACTAAGTTGGATCTAGTATACATACTGATATAATTCAATTCAGCAAGTACTGAACACCTATTATGCACCTATGTACCAGTTTTTGTGCTAGTTATAGGAACACAAAATCAAAATTGATTCTATCCACAATGGGGTTTTTATTCTACAAGAAGGGAACAACATGTACACACGTTTAGTTAGTAGAAAACACTTAGAAAATAAGTAAATAATTGGAGGGGTCTCTAACAATTGGAAGAAGCATAAAAGGTCTCTTGAAGCAATATAGATGACTTTAGCTAATTTTTGTTATGGTTTTATATATATGTGTATATTAACATATATAATGATATGTATAATACGTATAAAATATATGTGACATATAGTTGTGCATGAATAAAATATATAAAATATAGTTTTATCTATATATGCATATATTTCTATATGAGTGCTATACTTTAATGATATCACTGAGACTAGGGATTATTCCATTTTGAAAAACCTATTATATACAACTAAGTGTACATCTTTACCTGCATTAAAGGTTCTTATTAGATGTTAAATTATTCTATTTAATTTTCATTAACTTCATAATTTGCCTAGAATTACATACATTACCTTTCAATGATATAGGGTCATCTGTCTTATAAAATCTCAGGGTCCTGTTTAAGACATTCCTGATTCTAACTTTTGTGCCTCCTTAAATAAATACTATACCTGAAGACCTCATAGCACTGGAATATACATTATAGGGTAGATAAAATATTGCAATGTCCTTTCCAAATGTTTTAGTATTACGGAATATCAGATACAATGAATATGCAGTTAATATGTTACATTTTCTGATTGCAATTCTATAAAGAACTGTAAGAAAAGAGGATATTAATTTCCATTCCATTCTTTATTGCGGACTTTTTTCTCACTATTTTAGAATAAAATATCCTGAATAGTCTTTCTAATATCAGCTAGGAAATTCTAAAGGGGTAAAAGAAAAAAAAAAACTAAACCTCTGTTTAATCTTTTCAGAGTTGTTTTGCGTATTATAATTGTTAGGCAGATTTGAAAGTTGTTTGAACAATGTTTAAAGGAATAAAAGATGAAAATATTAGAAATATTTATAGACTAAGCCCCTGAGTTTAGTCTATTCTAGCATAAAGCTGCTAAAATTCTATTGAAGATTCAATATAACCATTATTTTTAATGTTGAAAACAAAACAAACAAAAAATCATTTGCCAGTCAATTCAACAAGAAATTATTAATTAGCAATTCCATTTTTTGAGTCTCTCAGGTTAGAATAATTCTTCATTCTCTCTCAGATCATTTATTCAATCTCGATATTTCTGTCTTCATAATTTGTTTCTTCTGAACACTTCTCTCTACTCACACACCATTAGCTTTTGTTATTGATCTTTTCATCTCTCACCAAATCTATTACAATGGCCCTACCTCTGCTCAGTTACTTCTAGTGGTTCTCTAGGATAAAATTTCAATTTGTCTACATTGTTTTTAGTCCTCCTCTTCAATGGCAGTCAGGTGGTGCAGTGAATATGGATAGAGTACTGCAACTGGAGTCAGGAAGACATGAGTTCAGATATGGCTCCATACAGTATGTGAGACTGGGCAGGTCACTAAACACTCTTTGCCTCAGTTTCCTCATTTGTAAAACTAGTTGAAGTAAATGGAAAATCATTCCAGGGTTTTTGTTTTTGTCAAAAAAACCTCAAATGGGGTTACAAAGAGTTGGACATGACTAAATAATAACAAACTATATATATATATATATGTATATGTACATATATATGTGTGTGTGTGTGTATACACACACATATATGTGTGTGTGTGTGCATTCCATACATCACTCTATGGAATTGGAATATAGAATGCAACAGATAGGAAAGACTTTAAGTATCATCTAATTTAACTTCTTTATTTTATAGATGAGAAAACAGAACCAGAGATATCTAGATAAGTAGGATGGTAGGTATGTAGATAGGTATTTAAGAGTTTTATCTGCATATATACACATATACCTACACCCACTATACTGACTTTTGAATACTATAAACAATTCGCAAAATTACTGTCTCTTATTGAATATTAACCTATACATCTAAAAGCAAATTCTCAATCAACAACAGGAAAACAAACATTCCCAATAAGTTTAAACTCCTAGGAAGTTTGAGTAGAGTCAGTAGAAGTTAAAAGTAAATAAAGAAATTTCAAGAATCAAGCCAATTAAGATCAAAATTCTCATCTCACATTCAGGTGCACTTCAGCCAGCAGCAAATAGAATAGTGCAAAAGAACACTGAAGTGACAAAAGAACGTGGAATAAAATGAAGATCATTTTGTTGTGGTTGTTCTATTAAACTCAACAGGCCATCTTCATATAAGTTTCTCAAAGAAAACGAAAAGACCTAGTCCGAAGTAATAATACTTTTATCAAACTGCAGTAGAATTAATCTAGATAGGATGAAAGCAAGACATAAAGTGAAAATTAAATCAATTGGAAAATAACAAAATCCAATTTTAAGTAGCAAAGAGGAACCTATACTATTAATACCACTATCCAATTATGTTCAAAATTTAAAGGAAAATATAAAGCCCTTACTTGTGTGCAAAAGACATTTGTATATAGAATATATTTATGTCATTCTATACTTTTATGAGCATCAATTGATTTCCAAAGTAGCTAATTTTTAAACTGAAAAACTGCTACTTCTGTGGATAATAATAAAATATCACTTGGAACTATCTACACATTCTACAGAATACAAGTGTCTTTGCCTTTGTGAATAAAAATTCATTCCTAAAAAGTGTCAGATACATTCAATGATTTTATGACAATCTGATTGGCAGCTTGTTTAATTGAATTGGTGGTCAAGCAAATTAAATGTTTGCCCACCCAGGGAACAATATGATTCAATCTGTTAAAAAACTAAATTTCCATATGCTAAAGAACTGTTTACTCAGTTCAGTTATTTCCATGTTGTTGTTGTTTTTAAAGGTGATTTATTTTACCAACTAGCAGGTCTAGCATAAGCAGCAATTAAGAGAAAAGCAAAAACTTGCTTATTAAATGAAATCAGAAAATGAAATAGGGTTAATGATGCAAAATGCTAAATGAAAATTCATTGAGAAAAAGAATTTCTTGGAATCATACTGGAGCTTTCAAAAGTAGATGGCAGGAATCTGATGAATTATTTTGCTTTTAGTTCCCTGGCATATGGGTTATGCTGGCTATGTGATAATTACGTTAGTTATTGTTAATAGAAAATTCACAGCAAATACACAGACACAAAAAGTTATTGTAGCATTTTTTTTCCTGGGAGCTAATAAGGAGAATGTAAGGTTAAGAACCTGAGGATAGTTGTTGAAATTATGAAAAGCTCAAATTCCAATTATATTTTACCTTCTATTATAATTTAAATCTAGTCTTCATAACAAATACTTTCACAGGATTTTGAATAGGAACTAATGCCCTGGGTATGAAAACAAAAGACAAAGCCTTTTATGAGTGGATAAAAAAAACAAACATTTAAATAGAAGTTATAGGTATCTCCAAGAGTATATAAAGTTATTCTTTAATTTTTGTCTCATATTATAAAACGTTCTTCATGATCTTAAGGATGAACAGTATCAATTTTGATACTTCATAATGATTTTTTATAAACAGATTATATTTCTAACAAACTTTTTATACTTATTTTTTAAACCTTCCAAGGCAGAAGAGTGATAAAGGCTAGACAAAGGGAGTTAAGTGACTTGCTCATGGTCACACAGCTAGGAAGTATCTGAGGCCAGATTGAACCCGGTACCCCCCATCTCTAGGCCTGTTTCTCAAACCACTAAGCCACCCAGCTGTCTCCCTTATTTTTTTATTTCCCATTCAGTTTTTCATAACATTATACTACTGCCATATATCCATGATTTGAGGAACAAGAACCCTGTGATAATAATTCATCTCTAGGAAGCATTTATCGTCAAAGTGCAAGTGAAATTTAAATTGATGAAATACATTCATTTAGAACAGTGGTTCCAAAACTTTTTTGGCCTACCTCCTTTCCAGAAAAAATATTACTTAGTGCCCTGTCACATAGTATCACCACTCCATTACCGTTATTCACTGCCCCCAAATACACCTGTGGCCATCACCGCCTCCCTGGATCGCTGCAGCACCCACCAGGGGGCGGTGGCACCCACTTTGGGAATCACTGATTTAGATCTACTACATGATGGCTTTGATACTACTACCCTCCAACCTCTTCAGTTCCAACTGGGGTAGGTCAGGTGCCCAGAGTAAAGCTTCTACTTCTCCCCACAGAATTCTAGAGAATTCTAAGAATCTGAAGGTCATGATAGAGCTTTTAAAAAAAGTTTATCAAGTGAATTTTACCCACTGGTTATTAATTAATATAAACTAGTCAGTCAGATCTAATTAACTTTCAGAAAGGAGGACTTTCTTTTTTATGCCTATTTTTATTCATTCAATTTATTTTTCTTGTTTTATTGCTATAACTAGCATTTTTATTTTTTTGTTCATTTGTTTTCAGACATGATTTATTTACTCTTTGTGTCTGAGGCCAGAATTGAACTCAGGAAGAATCTTTCTGACTACTTCTGGCACTCTATCCTTCAATTACTGACTAATAGTGGTGATTATGGACATCCTTGCTTCACTTATGATCTTATTGGGAAAGCGTCAAGTTTATCATCATTATAGATAATGCTCAACATTTTAAGAAAGGCTCTATTGTTTTCTGTTTTTTAGTGTTTTTAAGTAGTTTTGAATGTTTTATTTTTTCAAAGGCTTTTTCTGTATCTATCAATATAAATAATGATTTTATTGTTATTGTTATTGATATGGAAAATTATGCTTATATTTTCAGAATATTGAACCCTACACCTATGATATAAATCCTACCTTATCATAGTATGTGATCTGTATGATATATTCCTGTAATCTCCTTGCTAATTTATTTAAATTTTTACACCAGTATACATTAAAGAATTTCTATAGTTTTCTTTTGTCTTGCTCTCCCTATTTTATGTAACAAAACTGTATTTGTGTCCAAAAATACAATTTGGCAATTTGGTAGGACTCTTTATTTGCTAACTTTTTTTTTCAAATTGTATTACATAAAGTACCAGAGAGCAACAACAAGCTCATTTAAGATTCACGGACCTGAACAAAAGATTTTTTTCAATTAATCCCATGCTAATTGTATTTGAAACTGGAAGGAATTTAATGATAACAGAGTCTAAATCTTTCATTTTCCAGATGAAGAAACTTAGTGACAAATATATAGACCTAGGATTTGAACCCAGATCTTCTGATTCCCAAACCAGCCTTCTTTTGTTGTACTGTGCTGCCTCATAATAGAACAGAGAATTGCACACAACATTCATCAACCTGACCAAATCCTTTGTTTTCTGTCAATCATAAGGGCTTGTGGAAGATCTTGGTGAAATTTGGTTGCCTGGTGAAGTTCATTCATATTGTACTTCTGTACTTGTTCACATGGGACTTCAATGAAGGACAATGAGCTCATGTTTTCTCAGTCACCAGTGGAGTGGAGCATAGCTAGGTACTTGCTCCCATGCTTTTTGGCATGAAGTTTCCTGATGCTATCAGATAGGTCATTTTAGCACATGTTAAAAAAAAAACTTTGCCTAAATGAGATTATCTTTATAGGGAGGCAATAACTTATAGCTGAACTCAAAACTTCTTGTGTTACCTTTCTCTTTTTTTAAAAAAAATATTACATTCAACTATAATAAGATAATTAGTACAGGACTATAGCATTATAAATAGTTTAGATTTAAAAATTACATCAATCTACTTTTAGAGGAAAACAACGGTGGCCCTGGGCAGAGTAAGACCAAAGGAGAGTTGCTACTCAACCTTTCGTTCAGAAATGATTGTGCAGTCAGTGAAGCCCCTGAGGAGGAGTTGCAACAGATTATGGATCAGTTTTCATCTCATATGGTAATTTTGACCTGATAATCAATAACCAAAAAATAGGGGTTCTTCACTAGCCAACACTGCTACATCCATACGTAGACCAGTAAATGAAGAAATTTTGGAGGATGCTGATAAATTCACTTACCTGGAGAGGATACTTTACAGGGATATCTACATAGGTGATGACATTGATGCATGCATTGCCAGAGCGAGCCCAGAGTTTGGGAAGCTCCAAAAGAAAGTGTGGAAGAGAAGAAGTAGTAGGTGGCAAAACAAACTGAAGAGCTTTTGTGCAGCATAGATTTCAACTCATGTGGATTATATTATGACAGATGACCTTTATCCATGCCTTTCTGTAAGTCTTTCATAGGAGATCCACTCTACATGATGACTGCTTATCTTTTGATATTTACAAAACTATTCTCAGAAAGGCAATAATTCAGGAAAGTTCCAAAGGACTTATGATCAAAAATGCTATTCCCCACCAGAGAAAGAATTGAGGGAATTTGAATGTACATTAAAGCAGATTTTTTAAATTTTATTTTTTTTGTTATTGTTGTCATTTTTGATATTCATTTTCCTTTGAAATATTCTTAATATGTAAATATATTTGGGATGACTATACATGTATAATCTATATCAAATTGCTCACCTTCTCAAGAAAAAGGAAGGAACCCAACATTTAATAAAATATTGTTGAATTTTTTACATGAAATCATGAAAAAATAGAAAGGGAAGAAATAAAAGATACATTTGAGGGGGTTCATAAGCAAAGGATGGCCTGAACTTGATAATTTCTGAGATCCTTGCCAGCTCTGAGATTCTGTGATTTCATGATTTTTTTGGTAGAATAGTATATAAAGATTGATATAACAGGAAAAATTCTTTAAAGTGCTTATATCTTTATGCTGTACCTTTCCCACAGATATTCCCTTTTTTCATAAGCTATTATTTGTTGCTAACAATGGTGCTTATTATTCAGAAATGTTGTATAAATATCCCCATTCTTGTTGCAGAAATGACCTTGGAAATGTATCTGAAGTCCTATATAATCACTCATAAGTGCTTAGCACCTTTAAAAAATACATTGCTACTCCAAATTTTCAGACAGTTATCCATTTATAAGATGCTATTAAAAGATGTGTACTCCCTGGGCTCAAGTTCAGATGGATTGATGAGAGAACAAATGCTTTGAGAAACTACTATTGTTTGCCAGGTTAAGAAAAACTTTTAACAACTTTGGTGCTTAGTACATAATTATCAATTTGCAGGATATAAAAATTTTCATTATTTTTAAATTGTAACAGACAATATAGATTAAATTTATGAATTTAATTTCTCCGTTTTAACAATCCTCTCTATTATAATCACTTTCCTAAGTATAAAAATTGAAGTGTAAACAATTCTATAAGTTGTTTATAAATTAATAAAAGAGATATGGTCTTATTAATGAAAGAGGAGAAATCAAGAAGTATATCCACTGATGATGCTCTTTTAGGGATCAATGGCTCTTTCCATTAGACCTGCAGATGAAACCACTTATTAGAACATGTTCCTTGAGGGCAAGGACTACTTTTTCTATTCCCACCATGTAACACAGTATATTGAATAATAATAATTTATCTTTTTCATCCACTATATGGGAAACTGC
>NC_058133.1:88074954-88098797 GCF_016433145.1 Gracilinanus agilis | reverse complement strand
TATATATCCATCAGATGGCAGGATTACCCTGGCTGCTTGCCAAAATCATTGTGGCCTTTTTCCTGTTCTCTCTAAATGTGGGAAGTGAAAGGGCAAAGAAGTGAAATTCCAATCAATCCATTTTATTACTTGTTAGTAGATCACAGGAAGATTTATTTGGGCAGGAGGTTAAAAGTAACAGCATAAATAAATTTGACTGAAATATCTGTGAACTTAAGTTACCCATTCCATCTTCTTTCTTCAAAACCACAGATAGATTATATTTAAAAAGAGAAACCTACTTAATGTTTAAAAAAAACCTTGTAGAATAGAAGATCCCTTTGTTGGTTTATCTTAGTGTCTGCAGTGCCTTTGCTAGTCTGTTTTACATAGAGGCCATTTAATAAATGCTTATTGGATCAGATTGGACTCAGCTAGTCACAATTATATTAACTAACATGATGACAATTTTCATGTTACAAAACATGTACTTCATTGATATCCATATCATATTAAGAGACCTAAAAGAAAGCAAAATTCAATGATCAGCTTAAGTCATAGAAGGCATATTATTTTCACCACTGAGATCCATCAACATATTGAAGTATAACAAACTCACGATTCAAGTACATTTAAGTTATCAAATCAGGTTATACTGAAAATAATCATTTATACAAGGTTAAAGGACAAAAATATATTATCATTGAAAGGTTTCTGATTATATAGTTCTGTTTTTTTTAATCCTGATTGCTTTATTGGGAAAAAATTTAAGATGATTTACAAAAAATTCAGAATAAATTAATAGTATAATTTTAATATCAGGAATGTTCATAGGTCACAAACTGAATAGCACTAATTAGAGGCATATGAAATTTAAAATCCAGTTGAATTGTACAATATATTGGGAGATTGGAACAAATGGCATCTTGTGTATAAAAATAATGAAATAGAAACTTAGTTTCTCATCTGCAATACTTATTTTTCTGGGAATCTTGCTTTCTCAGAGGACAGAAAGTTAGTCCTTGAGTAAAGAATAAATTAAAATTCCTCTTTCAGAAACGTATAAGTTACATGATACTGGACAAACCACTTAAATTCAGTTTCCTCATCTGTAAAATAAATATAATAATAAGCTCTACTTTACATGGTTGTGGTGAGGATATAGATACTACCTACAAAATATTTTATAAACCTTAACGTACTACAAAAATAACAGTAGTTATTATCATTATTTGCAAGAAAATGGAAATGCAGAGAGATTGGAGTTGTCCTTGATCCCCATTACATATTATAGAAAAATTTTACTAAAATAATATTAGTACTAAAGATTTTTTCTGCCAAATTGTTGGCAGAAATTCTTAGGAGCATAAATGAATTAAGGATTCCTTACTATAATACAATTATCTGAAAAATGGGAATTGATTTTAAACTTCTACTAGAAGCAATTGTATTATATTTTTTCCTCCCAGATTTTTTTCCTAATAAATTTTAATAAGGATTTTTTACATTATAATCCCTTAAATAACATTAATATTTCTGAATAGGTTTTTATTGATCACACACTAATTCAGTTTGGTTGGATTATATCCTATGAAACTGCAAGTAGAATCTAGTAAAACCCGTTTTGAAAAATATTAACATTAACAATATCTATTGGGAGATAGGGTAAGTGAACAGAATATCATTTTCTATTTTTTATACTAGAAATTAAGTTTCACGGGAATTAAGTGAAGGGGTGAGTTGCCTTTTATAGCCATTAATTTAAGCTGAAGCTATCAACTAGAAAATGTAATAGCAGTGGTCATGACAATATGATAGGAGATGTGGATGAATATCATTATCATCAGTCATTTGCCACACATGGAAAACATGAAGCTCTGTGTTTATACTAAAATATATCTTCATAAATTACTAGAAATTATCAAGAACTTTAGTGATGATGCACAAATATAGCTTATTGAAAACAAAGGGCATTTGCTAAAAGAGTTGAATCACTGTGATATTATACAATTTTTACTTTTTCATGTTTTATCTTTTATATTTTTCCAGATTACACAGATACAATTTTTTTTAAACCCTTGTACTTCGGTGTATTGTCTCGTAGGTGGAAGATTGGTAAGGGTGGGCAATGGGGGTCAAGTGACCTGCCCAGGGTCACACAGCTGGGAACTGTCTGAGGCCGGGTTTGAACCTAGGACCTCCTGTCTCTAGGCCTGACTCTCACTCCACTGAGCTACCCGGCTGCCCCCTACACAGATACAATTTTAATAATCACTTTCTGACAGTTTGTGATCCATGTTCTCTCCCTCCCCTCTGCCTTTCCTTTTCCCCCAAGATGGCAGATAATGTGATATGGGTTGTACATTTGCTATTATGTAATATATGATTCCATGTGTCTTGTGTTGTGAAAGAAGATACATATTCTTTATACTAGAGAAAAATTCATAGAGGAAATAAAGTGAATGACAGTATGCAAACTCTACCCTTAAAAATAAAATTATTAAGGATATAATCCCAGGAGAAACTTTAATATACTATATAACCTTACATTTATATTTTTAAATAATTTTCACTATTAGTCTTACTTCTGAGAGAAAACATAATTATTTATCCTGAACAATGGAAATAATGAAGGGAACAACTTCATTTTATGGAGGGAGATGATCTTTAATATTTTTTTAGAAATAAACAGATATGGAAAAGTCCTCGAAGGTCAGTGTTTGAACTGTGTTGTGATCTTTACTCTATATAAGAAAGAACTGGAGTCAGAAAGAAGTATCTGAGACTCTTAACAAGTTTTAAAAAGGTACTCTATTCTAGTTAGGCAGCCAATCAAAGGAAATTGTAGTAGAGGATGCAGAATCTAGCCTTGCACCAAAGACCTTTCAAAGTACCTTCATAGTAAATAATCTAGTTATGCTCCTAAAAGCCCTATGATCTTTTCATTTTTCCTCCCTCCTTTTCTTTCTGTCTTCCTTTCTCTCTACTTTCCTCCCTCTTTTCCTTCTTTCATTTCCTTCTTTCCTTCACTTAAGAAGTCTTACGTGGTCCCCCAAGGGAAATGAGAGGACAAATAATTTACCAAAGTCACAAGGAAAGAAGGTTTTGGATAAAGGTCTTTCTCACTCTAATAGACAGTGTTTTATTTTCTACACTATACTGCCTCTATGACAAAATTATTTTATGAAAGAAAAGCCCAAGTTGAATTTAAGCAAAATTATTTAAGAATTCATTTTATTCTATTACAAGACCAAAAAAAAAACAAAAAAAAAACCCTGCAGCCAGCTATCCCATGAGTTACCAGTCCAAGTGAATATGGATGGGCACTGTAAAAGTCTATCACCCCAAACTGACAGACAACAGATAAGCAGATGTTGTACTGTTACTGGATTAGAAGAGTGATCTTCGAATGGTTTTTTTCCTCCCTTAAGCTAAATAATGTTTTTAAGTAAGAAATCATCTTAACACTTCATTGATAAAATTTACATGAGCTACACTTTTTCTGGTGTTCCTTTCACTCAATAGATTTTAAAAAAAGATTAGACATCACAAGTTAAGAGTTATGTGAATTTAAAATAGAGAGACCTGTAAAGAAGAGGCCTCATTTAAAGCTTCAGAGCATTTAAATAGAAGAGGCCATGATCCCATTCAAAAATATTTAAAAGATAGTCACTGTATCATTCTGCACCTGTGCTTAAAAGGAGGTACAACTGCTAAAGCTCTAAATTGGATTGGCTTCAAAGATTTTAAAAAATAGCCTCTCTGTCTGGGAGATTTTTATCTCTTATGAATAGAGATTCATGTTTTGAAAGGAAGGAGTGAAGAACTATAGGGACATTCTCTGCAGGAGGCACCTGTGAAACTTGGCAAAAATAATCTCCTTAGGCTGCTTGTATTGCTTTCTGAATAGCTTATAGTATGAGTAAAGAGACAACGACGAGTGCTTTCTCTTGAATGGATTCAAAGACTACTAAATTTGTTATCAATGAATTATGTGACTAGTTCAGTGTCTGTAAAAGGGTTTTTTTTTGTAGTTTTGTTTCATTTTATTACACCAACTTAACAAATATTTTCTTAATGCCGTTTTGATTTTTTGAAATCTCCCCAAATATTGAGCTGATGATTAGATATGATGAAACACTAATTTTCCAACGTTCTAAAACATCCAGTTTTAGTCAAAGAAAATACCAACTTCATAGGTTTCCCACAAATTATTCATTTATTGTTTTAAGCTAAGGATAAACATATCTGAAGACATTGATTGATTGGATAAATGATGGATAGTTAGATTTTGGGGGAGGCAAATCAGTCTAATTTTGTCATAAATATAAGATGTTTACCCTATTTTACCTTAATAAATATGCCCAAGGATTCTCACGTCCCTTTTTAAATTATCTCTGTAGGCTAACATAATAATAATTGCTTCTTTTAAAATGGGTATTAACATAGTTTTGGACATTAATAATAATGTTGACAAGGGTCACTTAAATGTAAATATAGATGTTGTAGAGAAAAGTGAGGGCTTTTTTCTTACTAAATAGTCAATAAAACTTGGAGTTGAAGACCACATTCAATAAAATTTGAAATGATTAGTCAAAGCCAATTATTGCAACTTATTTCTCATTAATGCAATGAACAGAAGAATTATTTCAGAATAGTTCTGACTATAGCTTTTGTTGAATTTGATTATTCACATTGCAAACACAAATACGTATTTGATTCCCCACTTTTTTAAACTGTGCCAGAAACTTCACTTCTTAAATTGTATAATTGCATTTGTTTTCTAAATTCTGAAGTGAAGCATATAAATATTTTTTTGCCACATAAGGCTTTACTGATTATTAATCTACTGGGATTCATAGTTGGAAGAAACAGAGTTGGAAGGAGAGTGACAGAGGGAAAGATCAGATGAGAGGGGAGAAAATATCTAATTTAATTACATAGTAGAAGCAACACTTGCTGGTTCTCCCTTGAACTCTCTTATAGTGGTGATTATATTAGGTATAATTGAAAAATAAAGTTTTCTTCAAAAATATTTTCTATGTATTCAGTATTCATAAGTAGGTTTAAAGATTTATAAAATTGAGCTCTATTTGTTATTTTTGAGATTTTAGAATGTGTCCACAATTCTTTGAATTCCTTTTGAATTTGAATTCTGAAGACAGAATAGAAAACTATCTTTGAAAATAAAAAAAAAAATATATATATATATGGATAACTTTTAGACACCAGATGTTTGTGATAGCCCTCCTGTAGTTGTTATTCATCCATCCTTTACCTATTATGTGTAAAGAACTGTTCAATACAGTTATGAAGAATACAAGAGAAAGAGACAGATAGAAGTAATGAGAGATTCAGAAAAACCCTTTCTTTGGCTTAATGATTCTATTAATATATAATGACTTTTCTTTTATTTCTGGCCGTGGAAATTGTGCCCATCATTTATGATTCTGCTCAATGCAACCTTCATTGCACTTTTCCTTCATTTTCTCTAATGGACCTGAAGAACTCTTCCTAATGATCTTATAGAAATGCACACCTTTCTTATGATCCTTTAAACATTCAGTTAATTAGTCAATCAATAAGAATATAATAAACTCTTACTGTGCCCAGTTACTAGCACTTATTATATATCTATTTCTGAGGTCAAAAAGGAAGAATGGAAGTAGTGCCTGGCCTCAATAAATATACATTCTAACAGAGTAGACATATAGGTATATAAAAGATAATACAGTAAAGATAAATATACACCTAGGGGAATGTACTAACAGCTTGTGGAGACCAGGGAGGACCTCTCATAGAATATCCAGAGGTATTCAGGAAGAGAAGGTAGTCAATACTCTAAAATACTTCCTCACACTATTTAAGTGCAGAAAGGAAAATTTACCTTTGTATCTTTCTTCCCAAACATAACCAGCAATCCTTTCCGTTGAATAGATAATTTATAAATATTTGATAAAATATAGATATCATCCAAATGCTCAAAGTGGTCAAAATTGGTCGGAGATATAAAGTATGCAAAAAAAAACACAATTAAGGATAATTAGGGACAGATGTGTGCTTCAGTGGATAGAGAGCTAGGCCTAGATTTGAGAGATCTTGAGTTCAAATATGACCTCTGATACTTCCTAACTGTGTAAACTTGGGAAAGATACTTAGCCCCCAGTTGCCTCGTCCTTACTGCTATTCTACCTTGGATCTAATATTTGATATTGATTCTAAGATAGAGGATAAGGATTTTTTAAAAGAGTAATTGGAAGGGGCAGCTAGGCAGCTGTGGATAGAGTGGGTAAAGCACTGGTCCTGGAGTCAGGAGGACTTGAGTTTAAAATCTGGCCTCAGACACTTCCTACCTATGTGACCCTGGACAAGTTGCCTTGATCACTTAGCCCTTGATGCTCTTAGAATTAATACTAATATAGTAGTAAGATGTTTTTGTTTTCTTTCAAAAAAGGGTCTATTCTGTGAGATACACTGTGTCAGGTAGTGTGGAAAGGAAAAATGAAAAACATAATTATAGAATTTCTGCCCTTAAGAAGATTCGTTGTAGTAGTACCTACCGACTGGACTTGTGATTTTATTCATCCTGAATTTTCTGGATGAAGATACTCATTCTTCCGATTCATATCAATACCTTCTTGGCAATTTATATTCTCGAGGGAATTTCTGAAAGCACTAAATTAAAGTGTATTACCAAGGGTGACACAGATTATTTATGTTAAAGGAAGAATTTAAACTCAGGTTTTTCTGGCTCAGAGGCCAGTTTTCTGTCCTCTTCACCATTTTGCCTCTCAGGAAATAAGACTTATATATAAACACAGACAGACAGACAGACAGACAGACAGACAGACACACACACACACACACACACACATGTAGTTTGCACTTTGCAATCCTCTCCTTTAATCCATCCCTATTCAATCCTATGTCATTAGCCCAAAGAAGGTGATTTTCAAGTAAGAGGTAGCCAGCTATTGTGTAGGCACTCATCTACTCAAGCAGGGGTCGGCAACGTATGGCTCTTTTGAGGGCCAGATATGGCTCTTTCTGCAGGAGCCATAAAGTCAATTTTTTTTCTGGCGCTGTTACAGGAGTGCGCACTGTGAGCACTGCACTGCTCTCATGAAATTACATTTTAAAAAATGTGGCGTTTATGGCTCTCACGGCCAAAAAGGTTGCCGACCCCTCTACTCAAGATAGTTTCCCCACACCTTGTCTTGTGCTTCTACAGAACATGTCCTAATTACAGACATAATTTTGAGGTACCATTTATTTATATTTTATACATAACATAATACTATATGTAACCTTACAATAATGTTATTTAAATGATTTATTATTAATTTTTGATAAATTATAGTAGATTTATCAAAGAGAAACTAATTCTTATATTACTTATATCCAAAAATCCATCTAATTGTTTTTCCTCCCACCCATCTTTCTCCCTTCCCCAAGAAGGAAAGAAATATGATGTAGGTTGTACATGTTACCATATAACACACATGTAGATATATCTTTATTAGAGAAAGTTAATCTTGGAAATTCTTATGTCTGCTCAGAAGAGGAAAGATGGAAAAGAAGAAAGAGAGAAAGAAGGCAACTTAGAACTCAAGAACATGAGTTCCTTTCTCAAGATTCCTCAAGATATCAGTGGGCAGCTCACCTCCTGTGGAGTTAGTTAAACTGCATTATATTAGTTGTAAATGAACCTCAGAATACGAAATAATTTTAGAAAGAAATTTATTTTGTCATTTAGTTGAGGATAAAGCCAGAAGGAGGCTTCCTGTCCAAGTCTCTGTGAGATTTGCATCATGTAGTATTCATACATGCATAGCTAAATTGCAAGTAGAAGCAGTTAAGTAAGATAACATAGAGAGTGTGGTTGCAAAACCAAACCCATTGAGATGTAAATTGGTAAGAATAAATATTCCCATTGAGGGTAATTGTGATATAAGAATAAAGACTAAGATTCAGGAAACACCCAAAACAGGTATTGGGTGGACTGTAGAGTAGGATGAGATCCAAGCAATTCTTGAAGCTACTGGACTTCTCTAAGAGAATGTCTGAGGTCCAATTGACCTTTACAATAAACTTTTGGGTCAGATAAATTCACAAAACATAAATCTAGGTTCAAACAATATTAAAAATGGGCTAATAATAATGCATTCCTTCCAAAATCATATTTGGAAAGTTGAGCATTGATTTCAAAGCTCCCATGTTTCCCAGTGTCACTAAAGTTCATCCTTTAATACCTTTCTTTATCCTATGATTCTACTTGGCTTTGAAATATGGATCAATGTATTCCGAGAAGACTCAAAATTACAAGTAAACCAAATGGCGGTGGAAAAATACATGGAGGGTAAATTAGGAAACTGCTCTCCAGAAATGTTTTAAATAATATTGCCTTTTGAAAAAAGTAATCATCTCTTTCTGAGAATGAAATTAAAAAGCAAACAACTAAAACATGCACCAATGTGGTGAGGGTGTCCTCCATAGAGAATGTACCAAGATTTTGGAAAAAAAAGAGCTCCTCATTGTGGGTATGTTTGGAAAAAATATCTATATCAATTATGAGTGTCTAAATAAGAGTGTTTAGCCAATAAAATTATATGAATGGCAGAGTGATATTATAAGCATTACATAGTAGCAGGATTCATTTGTCAGTAGGGAAAAGAATGGATTGAGGGGGAAAGAAAAGAAAAGAGTGAGTTAGACCAATTAGGAGATCATAGTAATGTAGAAAATAGACAGTAATAGACTGAACTGGAATAATGATAGAAGCAGGAAATAAGAAATGGTATCTAGTGATATTTTGAAGTTAAAACTGATGGGAATTCGGAATTGGTTGTACTTTTATTTGGGAGGCATAGGTCTATATAGGATAGAGCATAGAGCATATAGGTGGCACAGTGGATAGAGTGCCACGTCCAGAATTAATCTCCATGAATTCAAACAAGCTCTCAGACAATTATTAGCTGTGTGACTTTGGGCAAGTCAGTTAACCCTGCTTATTTTAATTCATCATCTATGAAACAAGCCAGAGAAGGAAATGGCAAACCACTCTAATATATTTGCCAAGAAAAACCACAAATGGAGTCACAAAGAGTTGGACAAGAATGAAAAACTACCGAACAACAACAAAATGGTAGAGAGGAATCAAATAGAGCTGTATAATTTTCACCTTGTATAAATGTGAGAATGATATTTACATTCTAAAAAGAGAGAAGCAAGGAAGAAAGTTGGAGTCAAATAACATGATTTTTATTTATTATTTTGAGTTTGAGGTGTCAATGGGACAATCACATGGAGATAGATAATTTGTTCATTTTGTACAATAGCAATGATTCAAAGCCATCTGATTATAAATCTCACAAATGACTCATATTTCCATCTATACTCTGTTTTAAAATTAGCCTGGATTTGAAGACTTAAACTGATTTAAATAAGATGAAGTGTACATTCTCTTTCTGTCATAGTTATTTTGTTTTTTAAAAATCTTTTTTAAGCATATGTACTCTACCCTGAGCATTCTGAAGGTAATTTCTGAGGGAGAAAGTAGAAGCCAAAATAGTAGCTGAGTAATTTTTTTCTATCTGTCATTTGTTAATATATTGTCCTTTCTTAACAATGCCTATTACCTATTTATTCTTATTGAACACATTGCTTATAAAAGTATTAATAATGTCCTAGCATGGAAGCACTGAGAACAGAGAATAGATTAATATGCAACACTGAAATTACAATTCGAGAAATAAAGGTTACGGTAGAAAAATTTTCTGTAATTAAGGAACTTAGGAATCAATTGGTAGAACTGGAAAGAGCTAGAGGAATAATTATTAACAAAACAAGGTGTAAGGTAATAAACAAAATAGAAAATCTGAATTAAAAGCAATTCACAGATGTGGTCACAAAAATATCCATAAAAATGTGATAATACAAAGACTTGAGTAAGACAATCATTTGATTCTAATGTCACTGATAAGAGTTTGATATCCAAGATATCTAGGGAATTAAAACAAATATATGGCAAGTCCATCCTCCATAACTGATATAAAGTTTTTCCCCCAAAATTAAAAATTATACAAATGACTATGTGAAAACATGTTCCAGATCATTAAGAGTACACTTTAATAGAATGCTGATGTTTAATCTTACTCTATGTAAATTGGTAACAGTGACCAAGGAAGGGAAGGAATTAGTGAGCTCCTACTATATATTTACCATGTAAAGCACTACTGTGTTCTACCCCGTTTAGTGCTTTACAAATCTTGATCCTTTCCATCGCCACCCTTTGAGGTAGGTGCTATTATTTTCCTCATTTTACATTTGAGGAAACTGAGGAAAACAGAGATTTGGTGACTTGCCAAGGTTCATAAAATAGCTAATAAATGTCTGAAGTCAAAGTTGAACCCAGATCTTCTTAGGTCAACACCCAGCATTCTTCCTATTGTGTCCTTTACCTGTTTACATGGAGATCAATCGTGTATTGGATGGAGGAGATACAATTAATAGGCACTGAATCAATTTTACTTTAAAAGGGAGAGTGTGAGAGTATATACAGTCTGAAGGATTTTAGTTAGTAAATCAGTTTGAGGAGTTATCGCAGAATCTCAGATTTGTTATTACATTTATAGCAGAGGCAGTATGGAGGATTTGGACTACTGATAAATAAGATTTCTTTTAGTCAGAAAACATTCATGTTGAGTAATTGTCATATGTATGGAAGAAACTATGAAGTATGACTGATGGAGAACAGAAGGTTATGAATCTATATTCTATCATCATTTTAATTGCCAATTTCTCATTCTTTCTAGGCTCATACATTTGTATAGCATAATCAAAAGAACAAAGTAATTTTAATAGTGCTCCAATCTAACCACAAAATTAAATGACAGAAACACTCACTAAATAAATAGGTAAGTGTTGTTAAGACACACCCCACAAAAAATGAATTCCTGAGACAGTGGTCTAAATTTAAAAAGTAGGGGACAATTGTCATTAGTAACTTACAAATCTCTCAGAAAATGTGCTTGGTTGCTATGACATCTATGTGAAAATTGTAACATACAGAAGAATGAATCTGTCTAGATTTCACCCTTTCCCTTTCATATGACAAATCTTCCCTCTCAATATTCCTTTAATTTCCAAAAGGCATTTTTGTTGTTTTGTCCTGGCCATGCACAACATCATTAAGTGCAGCTACCTTGTTAGAAATTACTGTAGGATTTTCAAATGTATTTTGAGGGGGGGAAAAAGTATTCTGTCGACAATGCTGAATATAATGAATACCAAAGAAAAGTAATAATTCTAACACAAATCATATCTACTCTCAAGAAATGAATGTTTCCAGAAGCAAAATATTCTACATTAAAAACTATTTTTTAAAATCCCATAATATTATTCTTGTGTTATTATAAGATATTTTATTCCCTGATTCTATTTTCTAATGATCATATGGGAAACCAATCTGGAGGTTTAGTTCTACTTGTAGAATATGCGTATGTGTATGTACATGTATATTCACATACATATATATGAGAGTTATACATATAACATGCATATAAGGTGTTAATTATATGGATATATTATATAAATTAGGATTGTATTACAAATATATAAAACATATATATTTATATTCACATACACATATATATCTTCAAGTAAGAAAATAGACATTTCTTAAAATATCATAGGAAAGCAGGTTTTACATCAGTAGAAGGTACATATTTAAAAAAAATAATTTGTATGAGTATGAACATTACTTGTGTCAAAACTTCCTATGATATTAATGACTTGGATTACTGGTTTGGGGAGCCAGGAAGGAAGAGTGTCACATGACTCTTGACTATTTCCCCACTCAAAAACCTAGAGAATCTTCCATAATGCCTTGTATTTTCAACTTATAAACTTGAAAATAATAGTATACAAGGAAATAATTTTCCTGGTATGTCAACAAGATATTTTGTTTCTTCATCATCATCAATAAGAAATATTGTTTATAATAGCAATAATAAAACCATAATAAATAAAAAATATTTTATTTGTGTGTCTTCCAAAGGGATTAAAAATCGGTTTGATCAATTTGAGTATATTGCTGCCCAGTTTTAAATAGGATCTGTCAATCAGTTATATATTTTTTAATTATTAAAAATAAAAATAAAGCCTCCATTTCTAATGGGAAGAAAAAATCCCAACCTCCTCCGTTTTCAATCCTGCATGTAGAAAAGGTCTCAGGAGCTCTGCTCCATGGCCAGTTACAACTTCTCTTGGAGGACATAGAAGTTCACACTCCCTAGTTCTGGCCTGGACCCTAGGTTTGCTTTGCCTTTGATGCACAAGGTTCACCCTGCAGCTTTTTCTTCTTTAAAAATGTATGTTATTATATTATTTGGGCCTTACAACCTTGTGAGGTAGATCCATCAGTGACATTCTGTATTTTAGGGATAAGAAAATTGAAATTGAGAGTTTACATGATTTGCCAGAGGTCACTCAACTAAATTTTCACAAGTGAAAGATCTGGGCCAAATCCAAATTTTACTCTGCCAAAAACAAAGTTTCTTCCTTTATACAATATCTATCTCACAACAAAGAACTTTTTCTCACATCAGCAATTATAGCAGCCTACTATTTTCCTTTTAAAGTTTCCAAAGTTATTCATTATCCAAGCCAAGGTCTACCAGATGATTTTGTAGCTATAAGTAACTGCCATCTACTATATGCATTTCATTCGAATAAACCATTCTAAGATGACTACGCCACTCACTCAGACTATGTGGTCATCTCTGCAAATTCTTTGTCCTTCTTCTTGCTTGCTATGTGTAGCTCTCAGGCAAATATGCTTCCTGGTCCCATACCTCTGAAAACTTCCTGAAATTTGTCACCCTGTTCACACATTTTGCATATTTTTTAGAAGAAACCTGGGAATTGTAGTACTGGCATAATAAGTACCTATGCCCTTTAACAAATTATACAATCTGTCAAAAAATGTAATAGATCGGGGAATCCAGTACCCTACTTCTAACGGTTCCTTCATTATACTACATTAGGGCAGGGAGGTAAATTCAGTAATTGAAGGAAAATGTGTAGAGTTCAGAGGACCTGGGTTCAAATCCAGTCTCATTCACTTAATAGCTTCCCAACCCTGGGCAAGTAATTGAACAGTATTTGCCACCATTTCATCATCTGTAAATTGAACTAGAGAAAGAAATGGCAATCCACTCAAGTATCTTTACCAAGAAAACCTGAAATGCAGTCAAGAAGTCAGACATGACTGAACAACAACAAAAAAAGTGATTCAGTCAATTCCGCAGGATAAAAAAAACCAAAACATAGATATTATAGGATTACTAGGATCAAACCTTTAGTTGCTCAAGAAAGCCTATTATATTTTTCACCTCTAGGATGAAAGTTTATTCTGCAATAAAAGCCATCTCATTGTCATTGACCATATGTTTATGGAAACCTATGTCTGGACCCGAATTTGACATTCTCCAAACTTTCTTTGAAATTAGGGAGACTTCCTAGCTATATGACTCTGGGTAAGTCACTTACCCCAATTTGCCTAGCCCTCACTGCTCTTCTGCCTTGCAGTTGACGCTCATTATACATTCTAAGACAAAAGGTGAGGATTTAAAAAAAAAGGAATTATTGAGAAAGTCACTTCTTAAAGGATAATGCTCAAATCCCAGATTGGCCAGGCCATCCCAGGTTCCTATCCTTTTGTTTAATTTCAATGTGGCATATAAGTTCTTGCATATTTGACAATAAGAATAAAGTGATACAGATTTTAGCCAAATATTACACATACAATGTTAAACACAAAAACTACTATTAAATTCTTTCGATTCATTTCCTTCCTCTATTTAACAATGTATTTTCATTAAAGAACAAATCTATAAGTACTAACAAAGAATTCACAAAGGAAAAAATAATATGTTACTCATAAACCAAGATAAAGAAGAGGAGAAAAGAAAGGAAGAGAAAGGAATTAGTTTCATCAATGCCTCTCCTTCTCTACAATCTCTTACATGCTTGAGAGGATTAAATAGTCAAGCCAACATAATGGAAGTAATAGATTAAACTTGTTTTACTATTTACATTAAAATTGTACCTGTTTGATCTTGTGATAGACAAGCCTTCACACATGTATTCTAAAATGCACATATAAGCCAGGAACTTTAAACTTTCCCTGCTCCAGATTTTTTTTTTAATGAGACCTGTTAGAACAAAGTAGATTGATGTAGGCATTATATAGTAGTAATGGGGTATTGCGATTAGTTGGATGACTGCTGGAGCTCTCTAGTTGATAAAAGCAGAACAGGTAATAATTTCATTGCTTGTGTTAATGAGAGCTTTATCCTTCAAAAGGTGAAGAAAGCAATAAACATATCTGCTCTTCTGGACCTGATTTTCAGCATCCAGAAGGGACAAATTGCTGAAAAAGAAAATGAGAACTTTAGAGGAAAGAAAACATGCCTAAAAGGTTTGGTCATAAATTTTAGGTTTTCACTGGTCTTTGATGGGAAAAAATATATCTTCCTTCTTACTAACCTCTACCTAAAATTTTAACAAAAATATATACATTCTGAGAAGGGTTCATATGTTTCGATAGATTGTCAAAGAAGTTCATAACACACATGTAAACTATTTAAGAATCTCTTAGTATTTATGATAAATATTCTAGTCCTACACTTTCAAGAAGGTATTAAAAGATTCAGAGGTATGATTCAATGAACTAAAATTCTTTAGGGGACATCACGAGACTAGACCTTAAGAATGAAATTCTGAAAATGCAAAGATAAATGAACCGTATAAGAAGAAAATTTCTAATTGTGAAAAAGAGATTTGATAAACGGAGAACTCATTATATGACTTAGATTTTTAAACATTTTGAGAAGAAAACCCACACTGCCAGGGTTGTTATGAGCATCAAAGGAGATTTTATACACACACACACACAAACTCAATATTTTGTAAACCTTAAGGTGATACATATAATTGTAAATATACATTCCTGAGAAACTCTGAAGGATATCTGAAAGAACATGAAGACTCCAGAATAAGAACAGAGCAAACTTTGTCCATATTATCAAAAAACAAAAGTGGAGAAAGTGGAATCTGCACATTTTTCTTCAACCCTTATCTTTTCTCTGTGTGTTTCTTGTAAAGAACATTTTGTAGGATTCAGATTTTTAATCTATTGTGCTATCCTATTCCTTTTTATGGGTGATTTTTCATAACCTACTCACAGTCATTGTTATGATTACTATGTATTTCTCCCTACACAATTTTTCACTTTCTCTGTTTCTCTCTCTCTCTCTCTCTCTCTCTCTCTCTCTCTCTCTCTCTCTCTCTCTCTTTCTCTTTCTCTCTCTTTTAATCCTGTCCATCAAAAAAATATCCTGTCCATCGCAAGTGTTTTGCTTCTATTACCACTGCCTCCCCAAATCACCCTCCATCTTATCAATCCTGCTTCTTCTCCAAAGAATACAGGATACTGTAGACTTTCTATACCCAACTGACTGTGGATGTTATTCTCTCTCTGAGCCAATTCTGATGGGAGTAAGGTTCAAGCCCTATCATCCCCCAACTTCCCTTCCAATTTAATAAATGTTTCTTTCTCATATAAGATATTTTCTCCTATTCTACCTCTCCTCTCTTCTCCATAGTTAATATTCCTCTTCATTCCTTAATTTTTTTGGGGGGGTATATCATTCTATCATATTCAACTTACTTACGTGCCCCCTATCTATGTATGCTCTATTTAGTGGCTCTAATTGTGATGAAGTTCTACAGAATTACAAGTATTTTTTCCATCTAAGAATATAAATAGCTTAATCTTATTGAATTCTTTATGTTTTCTCTTCCCTTTTTGCCTTTTCATGTATCTCTTGAGTTTATATTTAAAAATATTTTCTGTTTTGCTCTAGTCTTTTCATCAGGAATAATTGAAAACCCTCTATTTCATTAAATATCCATTTCCACACACACACACCCCCATCCAAAAAAAGTATACTCAGCTTCCCAGGATAGATGACTTTTGGTTTTAATTCTCATTTGCTTTTTTGGAATATCATATTCCATACCCTCTCATGCTTTAATGTAGTTATTGCTAAATTCTCTATAAGCCTCACTCTTGTAGTACTTTCCTTGGCCTAGAAGCTCTATAATTTGTCTATAATATTCCTGAGAGTTTTTATTTTGTAATCTTAGAAGGTGATTGATGGATTCCTTCAATTTCTATTTTTCTCTCAGACTCTAGGATATCCGGGCAGTTTTTTTTTGATAATTTCTTGAAGATGATTTCTAAGCTCTTTTTTTCTTGGTTTTTAGGTAGTACATTAATTCTTATATTATCTCTCCTGGTTTTATTTCCCAGTTCAGTCGTTTCTTCAAGGAGATATTTCACATTTTCTTCTATTTTTTAAAATTCTTTTGACTTTTTTTCTTGATGTCTGATAGAGTCATTAGCTTCTACTTACCCAATTCTATTTTTTGAGGCATGATTTTCTTGAGTGAGACTCTGTAGCTCCTTTTCTATTTGGTCAATTCTATTTTGTAAAGAGATCTTTTTCTCAGTGGATTTGTGGACCTCTTTTTCCATACAGCCAATTCTGCCTTTTAAAAATTTCTTTTCTTCTTTGTATTTCTGTATATCTTCTTCCATTTTCCAATTCTGAATTTTAAAATTATTTTTTTAATTAAAAACCCTTACCTTCCATCTCAAAATCAATACTGTGTATTAGTCCCAAGGTAGAAGAGTGGTAAGGGCTAGGCATTGGGGGATAAGTGACTTGCTCAGGGTCAAAGAGCTAGGATGTGTCTGAGGTCAGACTTGAACCTAGGACCTCTCATCTCTAGGCCTGGCTCTCAATCCACTGAGCCACCAAACTGTCTCCTCCCAATTTTGCTTTTTATTTCTATTCTCTTCATTAAAATTTTGTGCCTCTTTTACCGATTGTCCTATTCTGTTTTTAGGGTATTAATTTTTTCATCATTCATTATGCCTTCTTTATGAAGCTTTTTACTCTTTTTCATTATTTTCCTGTATCACTTTCATTTCTTGTCCAAATGTTCATTCTACCTCTCTTAATTCATTTTTAAAATCCTTTTTGAGCTCTTCTAGTAATCATCTTTGGGTTTGTGAAAATTAATCTTTTTCTTTGAGGTTTTAGATGCAACAGTTTTGACTTTATCTTCTTTTATAAAATCAAAAATAACTTTCTATGTTGAAGCCTTTAAAAAAATAAAAATAGAAATAGAAATCATTTTTGAGCTCCAGGAATTCTTTTTGGTTCTGACACTATTTCACATTTTTCTTCAAGGCTTTTCATGTACCTATTTTGACTATGTCATGCTCATCTAAGTTTGTATTTTGGTCTTTGCCGTCCCCATAGCAAATTTCTATGGGCAGATTCCTTTTTTCTCATTTTCCTAGCCTACTTCTTGACTTAAATTTATGCCAAAGTTGGGCTCTGCTCCAGGGGTATAGGTAATATTCTTCAAAGGATCTTGGACATGGGGCTTGAGGGGTCCTGACTGTTTGGAAGTTTGTGGAGGGGGCCACCAGGCCTGCCTGACTGAATATTTATGCTTGTATTTGTGCCTTGCCATAGGGGCCTAGCTGGTGAATTTCCTGGGCACCACCTATGGTAGATGATATTCCCCTTTTACCCCACTGAGCCGGAGCTTTTCTAATGATCTTCTTAGTTGTCCAGAATGGACTTGCATAGAGAAATAGGAAACTAAATTATTTGACCAGAGTCACAAAACCATTCATTGTGTGGTAAAGATTTAGCCAAAAATCAGTATTTTCCTGACCTAGAAACTAGTTCTCTATCCACTGTACCACATTTTTTTGAAAATTGTACATCCTATCTTTTATCTTGCCCCCTAGTTGACAAGAAGCAATTTTAAAAAATCCAGAGATGGGTGAAAATAAAGAAAATGCATATAGCTTAAAGAGGAATCTCTTAACTTTTTAAATTTTCCATGATTCAGCAAATAGACATATAATTTGACAATGGAAGACTACTTAAATTTTTAAACAAGAGTTGACCTCTAATGAATAATGAATGATTCATTAATTTGATATTTATATAACTAGTAAGGAACCACACCTTTCTCTTTTCCATAAAGTGGAGAATGGATGTTGAAATAGGTCCACATTGATAGATATGGTGGTTATATGAGTTGGCTTGCTCTAAAAATGTTTTTCTTTCTAACAAAGAAGGGTTCATTCTGATGAGAGGGTAAGTTAAGATGAAATGACTAACATAAAGATGAAAGGCCACCATAAAATGTTAAAATTCTGACCAAAAATAGGAAAATAAAACACAATACTGAAAGACAAAAGAAATGTAAATACATTTAACAATATATTCCATGAACCACCTACTGAATATCTATTAAGGATTTCAGAAAGAAAATTTTTCATCATAAATATAACACTATCTCCTATCAACAAAATATTATTTCATTTATACATCTTAATATGTCCCTATTACTGCTATGACCTGCTATTTTATTGGTATAATTAAAGACACTTTTTAAGGAGATTTTAATTAAACCATTATAGTATTTGGTAGGATAATGTTCTATGGAAAAGCTATCACATTAGTTAGCTATCACAATCCTGCTCTGAACCATCCTTCATATGTTATCAGCGCAAAGCACCCTTGCTATCACAGAGCTATTTTTTTCCCCAGTAGACTCCTTTACTCTGTCAACCCCTGCCTTCAACAGGCACATCACATAACCTCAGGGCATAGGAGAAATGGACAATAATACCTCTCAAAAATATTGGAATTCTCTAACTTTTTCTTCATTTTTTCTCGTTATTTGGTAGAAAATATGAATTTGCTCCCCATGCCCCCAAATCCCTATGCCTCCTCTTTACAAAAGAAAAATTTTGAGAAAGTACATACATTGTAAGAGAAAAACTCTACAATTCTGGAATACCTGGGTAAAAGCATATACAATATAGCTATGAATTGTGGGCCCCAGAGAAGACAGAGGTTCTAGGAAGGCATAAGGTATATGAATGAAAATAGAGATGGGGCAGAGTGATATGAAAAGGAACAATCAAAAGATAGTGATTATATACTTATTTTAAAAATCACAATTTTGCCTCTGATATGTTCTAGTCATAATAATATTCTCTCTGTATGTACATACACATGTAGGTATGTATATACCTAATTATAAAGATAAACATTAAACTTTGAAAGCAGACTTAAAATCATTCCTTTTATTATTCTCCAAAGTATAGGTATTTAACTGTATTGTTTTAAAAATGAGGAAAATGATATCTGGTTCAAGTGCTTTTTCTCCCTATTTAGATCTTAATGATTTTTTTTTTCTTTTAGAGGTGGAAAACATAATTAGAAAGACATGTGTTAGTCATTAGTGTACATGATCTTAATGTAACTATTTTTTCTATAAATATTCTGTGTCTTACAGTTGCTTGTGGGATAAAATGCTAGAGGAATAAGGGAGGCTATTAATGAGGAAGCTAAAAACAACCTTTTGTTGGCTAACATCAACTACAGTTTAAAAGTCTTCAGCTTGTCAAAGGCATCCTCATTCTTCACACAAGGCATGCCACTCTAAACACAGATTGGTTTATTGTCCTTCGCGTTCAAAAACTGCACCTGTTCTCTTTTAATGGATTTTAAAAGCACATAATGCTGTAATTATCTACTGCATGAATTACGAGTATCCGCAGAACTGGTAAATAATATAGCATTGCAAAGTAAAATTATAGTTCAATGCTGATTTGCATGTAGATGACCAAAAATATGGCTCTTTCCATGCCCTTCATTTACTAGACAATAAAATTACTCTTTTTACCATTTAAAAGATACTTTTATTTTTAATTATTGGCTGACATGAATAAATTTGAGTTAGTTACACAGAGGGAGGGACCCTAAGTAGCAAGAGAAAGGGGAACAATATTTCATCAATTATTAGTTTTTCCACCTTTCTTTTATTGTACCCATAGAAAAGCACTGATCATGGATTAGCTATAGTGGGTCATCAAACTGAATAGGAACTAAGACGAATTTATTTCTGTTTTGAGTGAGAATTTATGATTTGTCCAATATGTTGGCCATAGAAAATTTTAATTTCCTGTGCCTCCAATTTGCAAATAAAACATATCTAAAAGATACACATAATTTAGTATGCTGTACTTTTAAAATCACAGATATGGTATCTGCATGTAAATATTTCTTTTTCTAATTTTTTCCAGATTAAATTTTGATACAATTTTTAATATTGGTTTTCTGACATTTTGAAATCCATGTTCTCTCCGTCACTCACACTCCTCTTCCCCCTCCCCAAGAAGGTAGTCTTATGGAGAAAACCAGTGGAGATAGCTTAAAACTATAAAAGTGGGTCCAGAAGGGTATGTAGGAGACAGGAATGACAAAAGATGGGGTCTTAACAAGTTAGGGAGACTGGGTTTAACTGCTTAAGAAAATGTCTATTGACAGAAGTGGCAGTTAGGCCTGTCACCCTGCACCATCTAGACAAGGGGCCTGTGGAAACTAGTAAGCAAATGATAAGAGTTTGTAACAAATTTAATTAAGGGCACTATGGTAAAGGATGGGAATAGGGGTTTCTACACTTCCAGACTAAGGGCAAACCACAGGGTCAGGGGAGGGACTTATCTACACTCAACTGAGACCTAAACAAGACAGGGCCCGAAGAATAGCGGGACTGAAGTGGGTATCCTCACAGCAGAGACCTGACACACTCCAGCAATGTTGTAGCTCCTCCAGGACCACTTGCTGTACTCTTTCAGGTAGGTAGATTCTGGGAGCTAACCCAGCCCAAGTTAATCTGCAACTCAGGTTGGGATTAATGGTCTCTACCAAAATCTCCCACAAGTAGATGAGAGTTTTCCTTCGGGATCTCTGGAAAGCTGGGTGCAAACTCTACTTCCTCTGAGGTCTCCCAGGGTCAGTTACGACTTGTCCCAACCACCATGGAATCTGTCCCAGAGAGCGAGCCCCACTTCCTGCTTCCCCATTCCATTTGGAATTCTCCAGCCCTTCCTGCTAGGTCTCCTAAATAATGACTATGTAATCCTCCCCACAACAGTAGGTAATATGATATGAACTGCCATATACTCTCATATAATACATATTTACATGTTCATCATGTTGTCAGACGAGACATATATTGCTTATATCAGGGAAGAATTCATGAAGCGAAGGAGCATGGTTCAATCTGCATTCAGACTCCATCAGTTCCTTCTAGGTGATAGAGATCTTTTTCATTGAGTCCCTTGGAATTGTCCTGGATCCTTGCCTCGTTGTTAATAGTTAAAAGCCATTCACAGTTGATCATCATACATAACTGTTTTACTGAGGACAACATTCTCCTTGTTCTGCTCACTTCACTTTCCGTCTCTTCATATGTCTTTCCAGGTTTTTTTGTGATCATCTTGTTTGTCATTTCTTATGGCACCATAATATTCCTTTATAATTATATACCACAACTTGTTCAGTCATTCCCTAACTGATGGACATTTCTTCAGTTTCTATTTCTTTGCCACCTCAAAAAACTTCTTGCTATAAATATTTTAGTACTAGTAGGCTCTTTCCATATAACTTTTATCTCTTTGGAATACATACCTATTGGTGGTGTTGCTGGGTCAAAGGTTGAACATGGTTCCACATTGCTCTCCAGAATGGCTCTATCATTTCAGAGATCACTCCATCAACAGTGTGTTAGAGTTCTATTTTTTCCACATCCCCTCCAATATTTATCATTTTTCTTTTTTGTCATATTAGTCAGTGTGATAGGTGTTAGGTTGTAACTCAGAATTGTTTTAATGTACATTTCTCTAATTAATAGTAATTTGGAACATTTTTTCATATGAATAAAGATGATATTAATTTCTTCATCTTAGAATTGCCTGTTCATATCCATTGACCATCTGTCATTTGGGAAAAATCTATCATTTTAATTATCATTCCATTTTCTTTCTCTCTCTTTTTTTAGCATTTTATCATTAAACTATGCTTTGATATTCCTTATTAAAGGGAGAAAAGTAGGTGTCTTATTTTTAAGAGAATTAATTTGTTATGGTAGCTAGTAGCTCAGTAGATAGAGCACCAAACCTGGAGATAGGAGGTTCTGGGTTCAAATATGACCTCAGATACTTCCTAACTCTGGAAACTGGCAAAACACTTAACCCCAATGACCTAGTCCCTACTGTTCCTCTTTGGAACCAATACTTGGTAGCATTTCGAAGAGGAAAGGAAAGGGTTTAATTTTTTTCTAATTAAAAATTAAAATTGTATATTAAAATGTATTTATTCATCTGATAAATTAATGATTTCCATATCAATTCTGTTTTAAAAAGAAGTAACTGAAAAAAAGGTAAATAGGTCTTTCAAAAGGCTATTAATAGGGTTCGGGGTTAAGATGGCGGCAGAGTAAAAAGCAGCTCTTAACCTCTCCTGACCAAAACACACAAGACTCCTCAAGGGGACATAAAAACAAGTCCAGACGAACGGAGGAACCCCACAACAGGGTGCAGCGTGGAAGGTACATGGAATCGGGACATTTCCATGCTATAAAGGGGTGAAACAGCTCTTACTAAATCGCAGGCTGAGCCACCACCCCACCCCCACCCCTACCACACACACCACCTATAACGCCAAAACCAGTTAAAAAGAAATAGAGCAAGTTTGGGGCACCCATCGAGTCATTGGTAGCTCCAGGGCCTGTTCCTGAGAGCAGCAAGATTTGGGACCCCAAAAAGCCAAAGAACGCACGCGAACTCTGAGCGTGGGAGCGAAGGAGGTGTGGGTGGAGGCAGACACAGCCACCAGCTAAAGCTCTGAAACCCTGAGTGGGGAACCAGCATAGACGGGTATACGACTGTGGAAGCAGCTCCCTGAGACTTGTAAAGGAACCTCCAGCAGAGGATCAAGCAAGGGAGTCCACCAGGGGGCTTGACCTTGGAAAAAACCAGAACTCAGACCTCAGGAGCCAAAAGACCGAGGACAGACCCCGAGCACGAGGATAAAGCTGAGAAGCTGCTGGGCTAATGATGGCTACCCAGACTCAGGAAGTTCAGAAGAGAAAGATTAACAACAAGAAAAAGAAGTCTTTAAAACTCGACAACTTTTAAACAGAGAAAATCCAGACAGCCGAGAAAACAGAGGAGAACAAACAAGCATCCAGACCCTCCTCAAATAAGGAAAACGGGTCACAAGCTATGGAAGAGTTCAAAACTGAGATTCCGAGGAAGATGGAAGAGATCTGGCAAGAAAATAACAGTTTAAAAGGTAGAATCTTGCAATCTAATAAAAAAAAGGAAAAAAAAAGGAAAGAAGAAAACCAAATTGACAGTATCAAAGATGAAAAGGGAGACCTCACCTCTAATGAAGGGGACATTAAGGCAATCATTAAAAACTATTTTGCCCAATTATATGGCAATAAATATAACAATTTAGGAGATATGGATGAATATTTGCAAAAATATAAACTGCCTAGATTAACAGCAGAAGAAATAGAATACCTAAATAATCCCATATCAGAAAGGGAAATTAAACAAGCCATCAAAGAACTCCCTAAGAAAAAATCGCCAGGGCCTGATGGATTCACAAGTGAATTCTATCAGACATTCAAAGAGCAACTAATCCCAATACTATACAAATTATTTGATATGATAAGCAAAGAAGGAGTCCTACCAAATACCTTTTATGACACAAATATGGTACTGATTCCAAAGCCAGGCAGATCAAAAACAGAGAAAGAAAACTACAGACCAATCTCCCTAATGAACATAGATGCAAAAATCTTAAATAGAATACTAGCAAAGAGACTCCAGCAAGTAATTAAGA
>NC_058133.1:87899071-88060076 GCF_016433145.1 Gracilinanus agilis | reverse complement strand
ATAAGAAAAACAACTGCTTGAACGCATGGGTCGGGGTGGACATGATTGAGGGTGTGGACTCGAAACTACCACACCAATGCAACTACCAACAATTTGGAAATTGGTCTTGATCAAGGACACATGACAAAACTAGTGGAAATGCACATGGGTAGGGGGGGTGCGGGGGGGGGTTGAAGGGGAAAGGAGGAGCATGAATCATGTAACCATGTTAAAAATGAATATTAATAAATGTAAAAAAAAAAAACTTTATATTACATAATTTTGCTAGTTAATATTTATGTGTCATGACAATTAGGTTATCAACTCCTTGAGTGCAGAGACCTTATTTTATGCTGTATTAATTTATATTCTATTACATCATATTATACTGTATTACATTGTATTCTTTTTCTTTCCTACATCCCACCCAAAACAATAGTATACAGAAGCTAAAATGCCTATTGAGCTAATGATTTGGAAAACTTTCCTTTACATTTTATTTGGTTGTTTTGCATAGAAAGCACAAAATGTAGCTAATTTTCTCATTTTTCACACATTACAAATTAATGAAATTTAACTTAATAAAATGTTAGACTAAGGAAAATTTTTCTAGGTTCTGTGGCTAAATAATTCCATTTTAATTCCTTATATCTAAATATCTATTTTAATTCCTTATATCTAAATATCCTTATATCATAATATCTAAAGCCTTAATATTAATCTAACTTTATCATCTGCATCCCAGGCTTGGAGTCAGAAGATTTGGAATCATAGACCATGAATTTATATACTACATTTGTTATTTCTTAGCTGCATGACTTTAGCCAAGCCACTTGACCTTTTTTAGTCATAGTCTCTTCATTCACACAATGAAAAGTTTATGCTAGAACTCTAGTGAAGTTGGTTCAAGTCTCATCTCCTAACACTTACCAGGTCTGTGAATCTGGCTAAACCATTTCCTATATGCTGGTCTTGATTTGTATTTCTTTTTTCAAAGATAACATAAGATCTTGGTGTTCAGAATACATTTTTAAATTTATTCTTCTTTTTTCCATATAATTCCTTTTATTTTGCAGAATTTCTACCTATGGCTCTTTGTTTTCAGTGATTATACCAGTAACATTCTGCCATTAACAGAGCTAACTATCAGTATAGAATAGTTTGTATAGGACTCAGTAGGAGGTTGTCTTTCTCGGCCTTATTTTGGCTTTGAAATACACTGGTTCTGTTCATGATCCTCCAATTAATTTCGGCCATAAGGTTTTTACCTTAGTTGACAATACTAAATGACCCCTTTTATTTCTATTTTCTCTAGTTTAATTTTAAGTTCAGTACCACTTGTTATAGTTTAACTTAATGTTTTTTTTTAGGTGAGGGATACATAATCTGTACGTGGTTTGTGTTAATTCGTGTTGTCTTTAATAGTTTTGTCCAATTCGTCCATTATTTATAAAATATATAATTTTAGGAAAACTCTATACTTTCAAAGCAATATACAGGTAAAATCCCATAAAAATGAATGTCATTATAATGAATCTTTTCCTATAATAAAGCTATTCCTGTCTCAGTGGATAAACCTGAATATATTGTGAGGGTATTTTTTATGTTTAAGGCAAATTCTCTAAAACACAACAAATACCTTTTTTTGATTCCTCACTATAGAAGTCATTTTTTAAAAATAATGCAATACTTGATTGTGTATGTTTCCCAGGAGACTTGTAGAAATAAAGGGAAATAAAAATGATCATGCTAGTTGAGCTAGTATAACAGGGTATTCCAGAAGCAATTCCAGTGGAAAGAATGCTGGATCTAGAGTCAAGAAGACCAGCATTCAAATTTAACCTTACACACTAACAGAGTGATTCTGGGCAAGTCACAATCTTTGTCTGTGTCAATTTCCTCAACTATAAAATGGGAATAATCATAGCACCTCTTTCTTAGAGCTATTGTGAGGATCAAATGAGATAGTATTTGTAAAGTGCTTAGCCACATTTGCACATGACATTAAACTACCAGATATAATGTATGAGTTAGTATACAAATAGTTTGGGCAGGAAAGAATATTGGTTTTAGTCTGAAAAATTCTAAAAGGGTAAAAGGATATTTAAAAAGGATAAAAGGACTTGAGTTCAGATTTTTTTTAAAAAATACTTCAGAAGTACAAGTTGGCAGTGGAACTGTGGCTAGATAGTAAATTAAATTAAAAAATAAAATATTTTGGTTATAATGAAATACAATCCAAATATGAATAATAATGATAATATTATAGCCAAAAGAGCTAGTACTTTTTTAAAGACTGAATTTCATATGATAGGAGCTTAAACTTTACACACAGTTTCACACAATTCCTATTAAAATGTGAGGTCCTAAGAACAAGAACTGTTGTGCATTTTTATTTGTATTCTAAGAGCTTTGCATGCTTTTCCATTCATTTGTTTGATCCTATAGAAATTTTAGAGCCTGTTGAAGAACAGAGCCAATTATTTAGATGGCACTTAAGTGTAGGTATTAATTAGCTTTTCTGCTCCTAAACTGGGAGTGTAAAAGTTGCATTAGTTAACATACTTTCAAGGAGTATATTTTGACAAACGATTATATCTAAAATGGATTTTAGCTATTAAAATTTGGGGGAAGGGGAACATTTACTTGGTTTTATAAAAGAGGAAGACTTTTTTTGAGTAGTAGTCTTAAATGATTAAACTTAAACCATTAGTGGGATAGTCGCTGCAAATATGAAGCACTTTACAAACATTCAATTTTTCTTAGACTTCTTGTTTGGCCAATTTAAGTTTAATGACACTGGATCTGCTCACTGTGATGGAGGAAAAGGGAATTAGGAGAGGATTTGCAACTCTCAGTTCCTCAGTCAGTAGAGATCTTATGTTTACGAGGTCGGCCACATTTTGCTTTGACTAAGAGTTTAAATACTGTAAAAGCAGTGGCAAATGGTTCCTTATTCAACAAAACATAAGTTGTAATAATCTTCTGAAGTCTTAGAATTACTGCTGTGGATTATGAAGTCCCTGAACCAAAAAATATCTCATTATAGTCATATACAAAATCAAACAAACAAAAAACAACCCAGAACCTGTCTGTCTTTTGGTTTGGGCTTTCAGAAAAGAACAAGTAACATCCAAACATATTAAGCAGTAGAGATCAAGTTTCTATAAATGGTGGTTCAATTACAAATATCCAACTCCTTTCCCAGGTACTGTTTATCCTTCAATCTCTTTCCAAGTAGCACCCTGGAAATAAAGTAATATGTATGCCAACTCAGTTTTGGAATCAGAAACTCTATTAGAAAATGGAATGTAAATCTAATTATTGTAACATGTGTTTTCTCCCTATGCAGTGATGAGTTTAGAAGTGAGTAAATGCTGACATTGTAAGAAAATTCTAGGACACCTTCCCCTAGGGGGGGTATTCAGCTAAGTTGTGGCCATGTTACTTTAGGATTTGATCTTACCAAGAAATAACCAAAAAGATAGCAGGTAGTTTTAGCTTACCTCATTGATTATGATTAGTGGTATTACAAAGCTCTTCAAATTAAAGTTGACATATTGCTCTGAAAGCTCATTTTCTCATATGTGTGACATGCCATAGTGTTTCTGAAATGTGTGTATTCCCACTTGCCAATAATGTTATTTTGTAGATTCTTTCTTTCTAAAAGCAGATGTCTACTTCAATCAACTTCCAGCTATTAATGGTGGCTTTTAACTACCTTTGTGAAAGGCAGGTACATCAAATTAGTGCTTTTTAGGAGCAACACACCATTTATTCTGTAGAAAAGCTTAGGGTGCTGGAATCCTTGGTAGTGTTACATCCGTTTAACTAAAAATTACCAAGTAGCTGCAGTATTGCGAATAGCTTTAGGGAACAGTTCCATTTTAATTCTGCTTTTTTACAGTAGGTAAGAAGTAATGAACAGAGACTAACCCCAGTAGAAGGAAATGGAAGAAATAGGTACAGTCTAAATAGATTAGCAAAGGTAAGATGCTTCTCAAAACCCACCAAATGACTGTCACATTTAGGCTTTCTAAGCTGGTACACTTGATTACATTTTCAGATGCTTCCTTGGAGGGACACATATACTCATTTCAAACTCTATTATCTTTCTAATGCAAAAAGAAAACTACATAGGGCACACATTGGCAATTGATCACATATACCATATTTTATGTGTGTTAAGGGCCATTAAACAAACTATTCTTAAATAAACAAACACTAAATAGGCCTAGTTAGAATTGCAGTAGGAAATGATCTGTCACCTTTGCTTTTTATGAGGTTTTAAATTGCCTTACAACAGTACATCAGCCAAAGCAATATATAATGTACACAGAAACCCACAGACACACATTATACATACATATTTATGATTTTAAGTTTTTGCTGTTCTTGTTCAGTTGTAACTGACCCTTTATGAAATCACTTGGGATTTTCTTGGCAAAGATACCCGGGTGGTTTTCCATTTCCTTCTCCAGCTCATTTTGTAGATGAGGAAACTGAGGCCAACAGAGTTAAATGACTCACATAGGATCAGAGAGCTAGTACATATCTGAAGCTAGATTAAAATTCACAAAGGCGAGTCTTCCCAATTCTAGGAACTGGATATATTCACTGTGCCTTCTAACTGCCTGGTTATGACTTGTGTCTGTCATGGCAGCTTATAGCAATTTGTATGGACAAACTATTCATCAGTATGTGTACCTATCTTTTCAACCTTATTATAGATTTTCCACCTTCATTAACTCTTTAGTCCAGTTAAAATGGCCTTCTTGCTATTTCTCATCTAGTCTCTCATTTCTAGATCTTTACATTAGTAGTTTGCCAATACTACAATGTGCTCCTTTTTCTCCTTCACTTCTTAAAGTTCCTGGTTGCATTCAGAGCCTATTTCAAATTCTATTATTTCACTCCCCACACTAGGATGTAAGCTCCTCAAGGTCAGGGACTATTTGATTTTTTTTTTACCTCTAACACCTAGCACAATATCTTTCAATAGTAAGTAAGCTTTAAGACATAGTTTATATAAAATATATATATACATATATATGTATATATATATTTAAATATATAATATAAAATAATGTCTCCTATGATGGGGAAGAGAAGAGAGGGAGGAATTTAACTGGTGTTTAGATGTAATAAACAAATATATACATACATTTAAAAAATAAAATAAAGAAGGCCATCATCAAATTTGAACAACTTAATATAATAGAAGTTTATGAGCTATTGTTTGAACTGTTAGGTTATGAAAAGGAACTAAAATCTATTTATAAATCTATTTATAAAATCTATTCTATAGAATATAATCTTTTCTAGAAATGGCATATTTATTCTCTCCATGGGTTAAAAAGTTATCCAGAGAAAAATAGACAAATAAATAAATGCTTGCTGATTTAAAGATGGATTAGTCTGAAAGGGTATATTGTTTTACATTCGAAAGGCACTGTGAGATTTTATATGGAGGAAGGACCTGTATATGAAATCTGCTTCTGATATTTAATAGTTTTGGGCCATGAGCAAGTCATTTAAAATCTTCAAATTTCTTTTACTTTTCCAAATGTACCTATATCAAAGAGTTGTTATAGAAGGTGAATGAGATAGTGTCTGTAAAGTACTTTGTTAATTTTAAATCTTTATATATAAAACTAGTTATCTATTTAAAATCTTTACCTTTATAGAAAATTAGACCTACTTAAAGAGGTTCTCCATATTAAAAAACTAATATCTAAATGCTAATGATAATCATGAAGAACAGCTATTATGATTCCACAGTAAACAAAGTCATCATTTTACTGTTTCCTTTAGGTCAGTATAAAATATCATAACATTCATTTCTGACTTACTCGTCCAACCTAAGGTATTTTTTCCTATTAATTTCACAGGGTTTGTAAACAAACTCAATTCCTGAGACATAAATTCTGTAGCCACCTTTAATTATAAGAAAATTTGTATAAGATCCTAGAGGAAGTTAGTGAAGAATTTGATAACACTATCTATTTAGTCCTAACATGAAATTCCAACCTTATTATCTTAGGCATGCTCGGTTGTTATACTTACTTCTTGATTAATTTACTAAGAAAAACAATGAAATTGGAATAAAAAGACAGGTTCTCATATTAGTTCTTACAGTTTTCATATAGAAGAAGCTGATTGAATCTTCTGCTACTTGGCTTCCTCGTTTGCTAAATGAGGTAACAACCAGTTCTAAGGTTCTATGGCCACAGAAGTTTGAACAAGAGTTTTATGTTGATGCAACATCATAGTAATGTTTTTAATAATCAAAATATATCAGTAGTACCAGATCATAAACTGTACTATAAAACAATATGGTACTGGTTATCAAAACAATATGGTACTGGCTAAGAGACAGAAGGTAGGATCAGTAGAATAGACTTGAGGAAAGTGACATCAGCAAGACAGTCTATGATAAACCCAAAGAGCCCAATTTTGGGGACAAAAATCCACTATTTTATGAAAATTGCTGGGAAAATTAGAAAATAGTATGGGAAAGATTAGGTTTAGATCAACATCTCACACCTTACACTAAGATAAATTCAGAAAGGGTGAATGCCATGAATATAAAGAAGGAAACTATAATTAAATTAGACAAACACAGAATAGCTTACTCGTCAGATCTCTGAGAAAGGAAAGATTTTAAAACCAAACGAGAGTTAGAAAAAAATTACAAAATGTAAAATAAATAATTTTGTTTACATTAAATTAAAGGGTTTTGTACAAACAAAACCAAATGCAACCAAAATTAGAAGGGAATCAACAAATTGGGAAAAATATTTATAACAAAAAACTCTGACAAAGATCTAATGACTCAAATATATAAGGAGCTAAATCAATTGTACAAGAAATCAAGCCATTCCCCAATTGACAAATGAGCAAAGCACATGAATAGGTAATTTTCAGATAAAGAAATCAAAGCTATCAATAAACACATGAAAAAGTGTTCTAAATCTCTTATAATTAGAGAAATGTAAATCAAAACAACTCTGAGGTACCACTTCATACCTAGCAGATTGGCTAAAATGACAGCAGGGGAGAGTAATGAATGTTGGAGGGGATGTGGCAAAATTGGGACATTAATGCATTGCTGGTGGAGTTATGAATTGATCCAACCATTTTGGATGGCAATTTGGAACTATATCCAAAGGGCATTAAAAGACTGTCTGCCCTTTGATCCAGCCATACCACCGCTGGGTTTATACCCCAAAGAGATCATAGATAAACAGACTTGCACAAAAATATTTATAGCTGCACTCTTTGTAGTAACAAAAAAAACTGGAAAACAAGGGTATTCCCTTCAATTGGGGAATGGCTGAACAAATTGTGGTATCTGCTGGTGATGGAATACTATTGTGCTAAAGGAATAATAAGCTGGAGGAATTCCATATGAACTGGAAAGACCTCCAGGAATTGATGCAGAGTGAAAGGAGCAGAACCAGAAGAACATTGTACACAGAGACTGATACACTGTGGTAAAATCAAATGTAATGGACTTCTGTACTAGCAACAATGCAATGATCCAGGACAATTCTGAGGGACTTATGAAAAAGAATGCTACCCACATTCAGAGGAAGAACTACAGGAGAGGAAACACAGAAGAAAAACAACTGCTTGAACACATGGATTAATGCGTATAAGATTTGGGATGTAGACTCTAAACAACCACCCCAGTGCAACTATCAATAATATGGAAATAGGTCTTGATCAATGACACACCCAGTGGAATTAGGTGTTGGTTAAGGGAGTGGGGGTGTAGAGGGAGAGAAAGAACATGAATCATGCAACCATGGAAACATTTTCTAATAAAAATATAAAGCCAGTAATCAGAATATATCCAATCAAGTAGTTAATTTATCTCAAGTGATTCTTATGAATGTGTTTATCTGATGAGTTTTTAAAATATATTTTTATTGAAGACAGACATTTATTTTGATTGATTAGGTGCTTTGATATCTTCTCATCAGAGGTAAATATCCTATCAGCTTTCCTTGTAGCTAAAGTTCATCTTCCAGAAGTATTTATTGCTGGCTCTCACAATAGTGCCTCAGTTTGGTAGGGTAGAAGAATATAGATAGAACAATTTTGTCAATGCTTTTTAACCTAAGTATACTATGATATATTTGCTTATGAGAGAACCATGTTGCAACTACTGATTTGTGGTAATAAATTAAAGCTTATGAACCTTACGGGAAAACATAATGTTTCAACATGATTTTCACCCAAACAATTTAAGGCAGTGATATAGGATGACAAGTATCTTTCAATTTAGAAGGAGGGAAATGGGCTAAACCTCCCTAGATCATTTTCAGAAGTGATATATGTGAGAGGAAAGTGAAATAGAAATCATGCCATAAATCATTTCTCAAAAGAATATGAATAATGCCATAAAGACATTGAAAAGAAACCTGAAAGGCTTTTGACTCATCAAAAGAGGAAAAATATGCATTAGAAGAGAGAGCAGTATTTATTTATGACTTCTCATTCACTGACTTTGTTTCAAGAACCTGAATAACAAATTGTTATCCTGACCTTTTTTGTGCAGAAACAGAGGAATCATAAAAATGTGTAGGCTACTCCACATTGACTCGTGAGACTACTTATTTTAAAAATACATGTTATAATTTTACTAAAAAATATTCAGTAAAGTAGTCTTTCTAACTGGCATCCTATCACTCTATTTAAGGAATTGTAAAAAGTGAAATTTGAGAAATGTATCAAACTACATTTCCTGTGGTCCAACGGGTTTCCGTTTCCAGTCTTTGGGCTTGGGAAGGCTTACGTCTTGACGCAGGGAAGGGTTTAAATCTCCTGGGTTAGGAGGAAGTGGTCTCTTTTGCGAGTAGGCCATGGCCAGGAAACAGGAGACAAAATGGAGGCGGCAGTTTTGAATGCTTACAAGCGCGTGGTCTAATGATTTTATCTATCAGCATGGCTTTAATTAAAATACTAATTTATATTATTATATCAGCCTTTATCATTTTTAATATTAACAGGAATACACATCCTGAAATGGAATAATAATGTCAATTTAGGAATCTTCTCTGACATTCCATAGTACAAGATGCAGAATGTGGAAGGAAAAATTTAACCATAATGGAGGAGGTTAAAAATACACACCTAATAAAAATCTTTATGTTGGTTTCACTGATACTTTCATTTTTAGTTTAACAGCTTTCTCAGTTCACACCTTCTGTCATATTAACACTGGCAAACCACATATAATATCCTAGGTGGCTCATCATCATTGCTAATATGCTGCATATTTTTTATCATATCCCTAACAGAATTATATTTACTCTTCATTTTCCCTCTCTTTGGTGTCCTCATTCATATTTCTGTCCTGGTCTTTTGAGGAGAGAGGTCAGCAGTTTGATCTTTGGAAAAGAAACTAAATATTCCGTTTATTGTCTCTGATACTTTGGCTACAATTGGCTATGTCTGGGAAGGCAAAGCTTTTAAAAATCATCATTATTATTCTATTCATATTTTCCTATTATACAAATCTTTGCTGTCTCCAACTATGTGATTTTTACAAGGATTATAGAGAAGTATCTTTTTTTACAGTCTTGATAAGATATATGACAATGTTTCTTTCAAGAGAACAGACTCATTTTGAAATAATATCTGTATGGCGGGGGATAGGGAAAGATACAGAGTAAGCCCGTGCTTTTGGCTATTAGAGGAAGTAACCTTAACATCAATGTGGTTTAGTGCAACAGTATTTCTTGAGATCATTTTAATCTGTGGTTTTATTCACCCCAGTTTGTTGTGAAAAGATGATTTTTAAAAACTGGAGAAGAAAAAGTAAGTCAGTTATACAACAAATTGGATAAAAGGAAACATCATCATTCCCACTGATTTTATGTTATTAATAATATCCTTTCTAGAATTAAGACTGGCTTGGATGTTTCAGTTTCCTGTCAGATTATCTTTGTCTTGCCATAGAGCTTTGACCAATTCACTATTACTACAGTCATAATTTAAGAATAAATTTGTCATAGATCAATATGTAATAGGGAGGAAATTTTGACCCAAAGAATCACAGAAATTTGGATTTAAAATAATTTTTAGAGATAATGGAATTGAACCTTATACCCACTGTAGTTATCCTCTTTTCACAATACATAATAAAAAATTCCATTCCTTTTCTTTTTTTTTTTAAACCCTTACCTTCCATCTTGGGGTCAATACTATTTATTGGCTCCAGGGCAGAAGAGTGGTAAGGGTAGGCAAAGGGAGTCAAGTGACTTTGCCCAGGGTCACACAGCTGGGGAGTGTCTGAGGCCAGATTTGAACCCAGGACCTCCCGTCTCTAGGCCTGGCTCTCTATCCACTGAACTACTCAGCTGCCCCCTCCATTCCTTTTCTTAGCGAAAGCCTATTGGGTGAGTCTGATAACTATGGTATAAATAAGGAATCCATGAGAATAGCTAAATCAATACATATCATTCACTAATATATACTCAAATAAGAAGAACAATATGTTTTAGGTTGCAGAAGCCTGGAACCTAGAAGATGCCTGTGTCTCACATTGTCCTTAATAGTGACAAAATCATTTAGGATATCTCACTATTTGCCAAAGTCTTTGCTCACCTCCTTAGAATGTTTTCTCAAATGCCTGTCCAATCTGGATTGGTAGGCAAACCAAAACATTTCCAGAAAATTCTCTCCACTGCTTTTCTGTGTTGTTCTAACAGCAGCCAGGTGATAGAATGATACAGTGGATAGAGTCTAGTAGATTCGGACTCAATTCGAATTCTCAAAGAGTTATTAGATAAATGATCCTGGGTAAGTCACTTACCCTCTATCTGCTTCAGTTTTCTCTACTGTAACATAAAGGTAACAATAGCACCTACTTTACAGGGTTGTAATGAGGATCAACTGAGATAACATTTGAAAACTTCTTAGTACAATGCCTGACACATAGCAGAAATGTAATAGATACTCATTCTTTTTACTTCGTATCTTACTATACCTAAGACTTAACTAGTAATTCTATGTGGCAACTGCTTAATTATATGGTGGCTTTCAGAATTAAAGAGAATGCTAATCCCTATACTAATATATTTATTCTTTATCTAAAACATCTACTTCGTTTCATTATTTTGAGAGGATAAAGGTAAATATGTCAGACTCTGAATAGAACATCAAAAATGATTTTTAGAGACCAAATGGTAAAAGTGAGCCTGACATCTCCTTTACAAAATATTTTAAAATGAATTTAGTATTAAGAAAATAATAATAACCCTGGACCAATAAATGTGAGGAGTTAACCATATTTTAGTAATTTGCTTCTATCTTTGTATTTCATGTATAAATTCTAAGAGGCCAAATAAATTAAGACAATATGAACATATTATGACTTATTGGTGAAACAAAGTCCATCACAAACTTTTGATAAAGAAGGAAAAGTAAATGGTTGCATAGATGGTTATTGCATGTTGTATCATTGTGCCATATTGAAAGCAGCCTCCTACAAAAATGTGTGCTTTTAGTGTTTAAAAATATTTTCAAGTGAGTTCACCAAATTACCCCAAATAATTTGATTAATATAAGTGATATGACACCACTCCATGAAGAAATTTTGATATTCTGTAGAATAAACATTATTGAATGTGGAGGCAGAAGACTTGAGTTGCAATTTCATCTTTGATATTGTCTAGCTGTGGAAGAAATTCAAATCCCTGAACCACTACAGATCTATTTCTTTAAAATTAAATGGATATCTTAATATTTTACATATTGCATTATCTAGCTCACATAGATGTTGTGAGAAAAGTGCTATATAAATGTGAGCTATTAGAGTTTTATACATGGTTGCCAACTGCCTTGGCTGGACTCTAGACTTCACTGTCTTTAGTGTGAAGGAATTACCTACTAACTGATCATTTTACTAAAAACTGTTTCCAATTTGCTCATCTATTATGAATAAAGAAAATATATAAGCATTTTTTCTATGAAGATAAACTATCACCAAAATACAACTATGTATCTTCATCACCAAAATATAACTAAACAACTATTTATCACCAAAAATTAAATACACATATCTCACAGAAGATAAATCTAGGTTGTTGATACCTGTTTGGATATTTTATCTAAACTCCAAAACAAATAAACTAGCTGGAGCCCATTTATTCTTTTCAGAGGAAATCAGATATTGCTTCACAGAAAAGGCATATCATTAAAATAGAATGACAAGAAAATAACTAGGAATTGAATTAGATACTAAAATGCTCCATGAGCCCATTTCTAAATGTATGTCATTCCCATAAATATTTCGTGGGGAATATTAGTCTCAACTCCTGATTAACCACTATTTTTGCAACAACATAGTAGGAGCAACAAAGGATCATGGATTTAGATCTAGAATAATTAGAGGTTATTTAATTGATTTTGTTACAGACAAGGAAACAGAGGCCAAATGATAGTACTCTATTAAAGCTCAAACATTATAAATACCATGTTGAATTTAAACCCAGTTCTGTTGACTGAAAAACTAATGGTTTTTCCACTCTACAACTACTTCCCCAGTGCCAACATGTTATTAAGTTTCCACAGTTTTTGGTAACAGAGTGATTTTGGGGACAAGAACAAAGTGTTGGAAGCATTGGATTTCTTTGCATAAGACCTGGCTGTTCATAAAAGCTCCAATTTATTGCTTTCACCAACATCAGATAAGTTTAGTTAGTCAAGACACATCTGACATTTTCTTGATGTTTCTCCTCAGATAATCACCATGCTTTCCCAAACCTATATTTCATCTTAGTGAAGTTACCCTATTTTTTTTTTTTTGCCATGCTCCAAGCTTCCAATACTGCAAACTCATGCATAGCTTATGTGGGGGATATAGTTCCAAATTGAACATAGAATCCATGCCATCTGGACAAGTCCTTTTTATAGGACAGTTGTTTTTTTTAAGTTTCTAGAGGTTATAAGAAAATAATACTTCTATGAAAGCCAAGGGTCATAAGGAGTGAAATTTTATCTTATTGTCTTTGTTGCAGAGTAAGAAGTCTATGAAAATTAAAAAGGAAAAAGAAAAATTTGTTGTATAAGAAACAGACTCTGATGTAAATTCTTCAACAGATTGTCAGATGAACTTTTGGGTAGGGAACACATGCTGGGAACATGTGAAGATGGAACAGTCATCAAGGAGTACATGTGAAAGTGATGCATATGGCCAGAGAACATGCGTGAAGGGAGGGAATATCTGTGAGCAGGAAATATTCATGTCCAGGGAGATTTCTATCTCTAGTGTTATAGAGCCACTGGTGTCCTCTGGTGATGTCATCAGGCAAGCTTCTTTCTCTGCTGAAATAGTTTTCTTCTCACTGCCCTCTGCTGGGAATAGTTTAATGGCTACTTTAGGCAGTTTTTCACTACCATCTTCTGGTCATTGCCTGCAATGCAGCATCTTGAGGGTCTCTGCTGCTTTCTGTTCCCTTTCTGCTAGGATCACTGCTAGTATTATATCTTTTCTAGTTGTACGAGTGAGGTATGTTGTTTTAGCCAGTATTATAACCATGTGCAGAAAAAGAATCAGAAAAAATTGACAAATGACCTTAGGCTTATGTTCTTAATCTTACTATGTTTCTACCACTGCAGTTCAGTGTACCTTTGTCTAAACTCATAAATTGTATTGTTCTCATTCAATGCTAACATTTTAAGGTTTATGATTACTTTCCATGTATTATCTATATGAAATATTAATTTAACTCATTAATCACTAATTTAGGTTACCTTCAAAACATCCACATGACTCCGTTTAGCTAAATTGCAAAGGATCCTGGTAGAATTAATACAAATCAGCTTGGCAACCAGACTAAAAAGGCCTAGGTTTGGAAAAGTGGAGCAAATGAACTTTATCCTACTTTTCACCAATACTATCGTTGCTATGCTCCCTACACATCTGAAATTAATTAATAAATTAATAAAGTAATAAATCTGAAATTAATAAACCCATAAATAATATGTCATTTTCTAAATGGATCCTCCACAGATCAACCCAGAATTGTCACTGAAATGTATATTATCTTCATAGCCTTTTTTATAACTTGATCATTTCCTACCTACCTTTCCAGTCCTACTTAAATTATTAGCCTCACACTTACTGTGTCATCCAGTGACACTATCCCTTTTGTTCTTTTTTAAAAATGTTCTTTGATGATATTCTTGAACATTTGTTTTTCCAAAATAATTTGTTATTATTTTTTTTCTAGCTTAAGGCTGACTAGCAGTACCAGTCTTTAAATCTTTATTATAAAGCAGTTATTATCAAAACTATCTGACACTGGGTAGGAAATAAAAAAGTAGATTAGTGGAACAGAATACAGATATACAATACTTATAAAATATTATAATAAGCTTCTATTTGACAAAAAATAAAAATCCAAATTTTAGGGATAAGAATTCACTATTTGGTAAAAAATAAAAAAGTTGGGAAAACTGGAAAGTAGTCTAAATTAGAGCAATATAGTTCTTAGCCAATTATAGTTAATTAGAAAATATTGCTAATTAGACAAATTACCATAGTCTAAACTAGACATATTAGACCATTTTCGAAGGTAAGATCAAAATGGATATATATGACCTAGAAATAAAGGGAAGTATCATAAGCAAATTGGAACAGGGAGCGTATTACCTATCGGATTTATTTATCAGAAGAACTTATGAATAAACAAGAACTTATGAATAAACAAGAGATAGGAAAAATTCTGAGATGTAAGACATAATTTTGAATACATTAAATTTAAAAAGTTGTGTACAAATAAAACTAATGAAACTGAGGTTAGAAGGAAAGCATTTATACTCAGTTTCTCAGATAGAGGTCTCCTATTTCAAATATATAGAAAATTTTGTCAAAGATATAAGAATATGAGTCATTCACCAATTGATAAATGATCAAAAGATATGAACAAGTAGTATTTGAATGAGATATTAAAGCTACCTATGTAAATTTAAATGCTCTACATCATTATTGATTAGAGATGTACAAATCAAAATAACTCAGAGATGCCATCTCACACATATATCCAGGCTGAAATTATAAAGGGGCAAAATGATAAATGTTGGAGGAGATGTGGAAAAATATGGAACTAATGCGCTGTTGGTGAAACTGTGAACTATTATTTAACTGGTGCACTCTGGAATTATATATAAAGAGTTATAAAGCTATATTGGCTCAGCAATACCACTATTAGTTTTATTAATTAAAATGGTCAGGAAAAAATAAAAAGAAAAGAATGTATGAGTTCTAAAATATTTCTAGACAGCTCTCCTTGTATTTTCAAAAACTTGAAACTGAAGGGTGAAGAGATGCCCGTCAGTTGGAGATTGCCAAAAAAACAGCTGTACCGTATTATGGCATGCGATGGAATCCTGTTGTGCCATAAGAAATGATGAGTTAAGTAAAACTTGGAAAGTCTTACATGAAATTATGAAGAGTGAAATGAGCAGGATCAAGAGAATATTATATACAGCAACAGAAATTTGAAGAATAACTTGCATATTTCTTTCTACCTCCAGAGAGAGAACTGATAAATAGAAGGGGGGAAAAAGTAAGATAGTTTTATAGATGTATTTTTTGTTAAATAATGTCTTCTGTAATGGGTAAAGGGAGCAGAGGCAGGGAGTTAAATGGGTATTTTAATGTGAGGAAAAAAACTAAATTTAATTTTAAAAAAGATGTGACATCTAACTCCTGGCATTTTTACTGGTCATTCATCATACCTGGAATTATTTCCCTTCTAATCTCTAACACTTTGCTTCCCTGACTTCCTTCAAGCCTCCATTAAAATCTTACCTTTGAGTAACCTTTCCTGATTAACCCTTAATGTTAGTCTTTTCCCTTTGTTGCTAATGTCATCCATATCTCTAAAGCTTTTCTTTCTTATCTGCCTCCTACCATTGTTAACTTCCTTCAAGTCTAAGCTAAAGTCCAATGTTCTTCAAGAATCCTTTCACAGTCTCTAGTTAACCTTAGTGTTGATCTTTAATTCTAAGATTAAACCCAATATATATTCTGGATCAATTGTTTGTACATAATTGTTTGCATGTTGTTCCTTTAGATTTTGAGTTCCTTAAGAGTACAATACCTGGCACAACAGAGACATTTAATAAAATGCTTGCTAGCTAGCTTTTTTATGTTTAAAAAATGCTTTGAATTTTCATGCTCACTATCTGATGAAAAATGTAAAAATTTTACCCATGTGGTTGTCATCACATCATAGAATCTGAAAGTTGGATAGGACTTCAACTGCCATTTACTTAAAGCATTGCATGAAAGGAATCTCCCCAATTACCTGACAGAGGGCTGTCTACACTTTTGGTCAAAGACTTCTAAGGAGAGGAAACTACCACCTCTTCATGGGAGGCAGAGGTCTTTTAGAGCACTGTGTTCAACTGAGATTATCAGTTTTAAAAGGATTTTGAAAAACTTGAGAATGTACAAACAAGATCTGTCGTCACTGAGCCAGATCACTTCTTTCCAGAAGTGGAATGAACAAATACAGACTCAGTTTTATTATAGTGTCCACAATCATTCTCTAGATTGATGATAAGAAGGTCCTTCTCTTTACAAAGGCCAAACTCTCCTTTGATCCCCTGGTGTGTTGGAACCAGCTACGTAGGCCTAGGATGATGGACTGTCAATGTTAAAGTATAAGCATTTATACCTTAGAAATCAGGAAATACTAAAAATTGATTATTTTGTTAATTATCCATACAGAAGAAAGTGACAAAGAAAATGTTAACTGTACAGATTAAAATTGAAAATGTTTCATGTGAGGAGCAGCTAGGTGGTTCACTGGATTGAGAGCCATGCCTAGAGATGGGAGGTCCTAGGTTCAAATCTGGCCTCAGCCACTTCATAGCTGTGTGATTCCAGGGAAATCCCTTAACTCTGATTGTGTAACCCTTACCATTCTTTTTCCTTGTAACCAATACACAGTATCAGTCATAAAATGGAAGGTAATGATTTTGAAAATAAATAAAATGTGTCATGTATTTTTATTGTGGAGAACCAGTCATTAAACTTTTACCGATATATTACTCCCCTAATCCATCCCCTCCAATATTCTCAGCAGATCATCTTTATTAGTATCCTTACTACCTTTTAGAAAGATACACAATTATTAAATTTAAGACAAATACAGACACACACAGACAGATAGATAGATAGATAGATAGATAGATAGATAGATAGATAGATAGATATAAAGATAGGTATCTATAGACTGAGATAGAAATATAGAAATAAAAGAAAATCAGATATAGGATAGCTATTCCCACAAAAGTCCCTATTCTTAAGAAGCTTACATAATGGAAGAGATGTTATATACACAGATAGATACATACAAAGTAGATACATGAAAATCTTAAAGGACAAAAGCATTAACATCTTAGGAGAGTAAGAAAGGCTTCTTTTTAAAAATTTTTTTAATTAATTAAGAAAAATTTTCCATGGTTACATGAATCATGTTCTTTCCTCTCCTTCCTTCACCCCTCTCCCATAGCTGATGAGCAATTTCACTGGGTTTTACATGTGTCATTAATCGATACCTATTTCCATATTATTATTTGCACTAGAGTGATCACTTAGAGCAGGGGTTGGCAACGTATGGCTCTCATGCCATATCTGGCTCTTTTGAGGGCCAGATATGGCTCTTTCTGCAGGAGCCATAAAGTCAATTTTTTTTCAGCCACTGTTACAGGAGCGTGCACTGTGAGAACTGTACGGCTCTCACGAAATTACATTTTAAAAAATGTGGCGTTTATGGCTCTCACGGCCAAAAAGGTTACAGACCCCCTGACTTAGAGTCTATATCCCTAATCATATCCCCATTGACCCCTGTGAAGAAGCAGCTGTTTTTCTTCTGTGTTTCTACTCCCACAGTTCTTTCTCTGGATGTGGGTACCGTTCTTTCTCATAAGTCACTCAGAATTGTCTGGATCATTGCATTGCTGCTAGTTCAGAAGTCCATTACATTTGATTTTACACAGTGTATCAGTTTCTGTGTATAATGTTCTCTTGGTTCTGCTCCATTCACTCTGCATCAATTCCTGGAGGTCATTCTAGTTCACATGGAATTCCTCCAGTTCATTATTCCTTTTAGCAAAGTAGTATTCCATAACCAGCAGATACCACAATTTGTTCAGCCATTCCCCAATTGAAAGACATACCCTCATTTTCCAATTTTTTTGCCACCACAAAAAATATGGCTATAAATATTTTTGTACATGTCTTTTTCCTTATCATCTCTTTGGGGTATAAACCTAGCAGTTGTATGGCTGCATCAAAAGACATACAGTCTTTTAACGAAGTTTGGACATAGTTCCAAATTGCCATCCAGAATGGTTGGATCAATTCACAACTCCATCAGCAATGCATTAATGTTCCAATTTTGCCACATCCCTTCCAACATTTATTACTTTCCCTTGCTGTCATGTTAGCCAATCTGCTATGTGTGAAGTGGTATCTCAGAGATGTTTTGATTTGCATTTCTCTAATTATAAGAGATTTAGAACACTTTTTCATGTACTTATTGATAGTTTTGATTTCTTTATCCGAAAATTTCGTATTCTTGTCCCTTGCCCATATATCAATTGGGGAATAGCTTGTTTGTTTGTTTGTTTGTTTTGTACAATTGATTTAGCTCCTTATAAATTTGAGTAATTAGACCTTTGTCAGAGGTGGAAAGAGTTCTTGCAGAAAATTTTACTCATGAATTTTGAAAGAATTTAAAGATTTATGAGTTAGAGAGGAGGAAGGAGTACATATTAGGCATGCAGAGACTACTAGTGCAAAAGCATGGAGAGAAGATATTGAATGTCTTGTTTAAGAATGAATAAGATATTAATACTGGAATGGGATGTATGAAGGGGAATAATGGAAATATAGTAAGAGAACAGCCTTTGTAATTTTAAATGAGCAATAAAAGTTTATATCTAATCTTAGAGGACATTTTTTCACTTTACCTGCCCAGCTGCCCAATGGGAGTGCTTCCTCCCTCCTGTCTGGGCTAAGGTGGGTGGCTCACATGTGGCTGAGCTGAAGAGGAGCAGAAAGCTCAGGTCACTCCCCTTTCCCTCTCCATGCATATACTTGAGGACATTTTTTCACTTCACCCTCCCTTCTGACCAGCAGCTCAGTGGGAGGCTTTCTTTCTCCCCTGTCTCAGATAAGGTAGAAGGGTGACTCTGGGTAAGGCAGGGCATAGCACTCTTTCTCTAAAAGGTTCGCCATCACTGCCCTAAGACATGAACTCATTTTGATTAAGCTTAGAACTAGGATCCCCTTATTAAAATTTTTTTTTCATAATCTCTTATCAATAGGTTCGGGGCATAAAAACTTTAAAACACAGTTATAATGAAAAACAGGATGCTATGACATAGATTTTAGAGATCAATATTATTAAGTAACCAGAAAAAGTATTCAAAATTTGCATGTCCATTTATTAGGATTAGTATGTATGACCTTGGAGTCAGGGAGGCATATAGTTGGGTATTTTTTCTATTCTGCACACACAACTTTCCCTCTCATCTGTCCAAAATTTATATGAATTTTAAGACCGTTTCAAATCCTAAATAGGAACAATTTTGTTTTCCTTCTCAGAAATCTAATTATACTAGCTATGTGACCTTGGGCAAGTCACTTAACCCCTACTGCCTAACCCTTACCACTCTTCAATATTGATTCTAAGGAGAATGTAAGGGTTTGTAAAAAAAGAAATCTAATTACAGATTTTATACAATTGACTGATTTAGCAAGCAATCATGAGTTACTTTACAATATCCATTTTATGGTTACCTTTACTTCTCATTTCCCTGAGCAACTACCCCATTGCCTCAAACTAAGACCCCATCCTAGACCATGATCCAGATTTTCTTTCTTTTGCATCACTACTTATCTCAGACTTGTTTTTAGTTGTAAGTTATAGCTCTGGGTATATAGATTAATGAATAGCTAGGACACTTATGAATGGAAATAATATATAAGGAGTCTGAGTAAGATTGTGTTTGTCTTTCTAACAAGTAATTTTTTTAAATTTATTTTTAATGATATGTAGAAACTATTTTTATGATTGTTTTCTGATATTTTAAGATTCAGTTTTCCTTCTTCCTTCCCTTGCCACTACTTTCCAAAGGTGGTAGATTGTCTGATACAGAAAACCAAAGTTTTCATGCAATCCATATTACTCATATCACACATAAAATAAAAATTCAGGAAACAAAATGGAAGATGGAATACTTTGATTTGCAATCTTTGGCTGTTCCATCTTTGGTTGTGGATGGCCTTTTTCATCATGAATTCCTTCCTGTCATCTTGGAAACTTGCTTTGCTGTTAACAGTTTAGTCTTCCACAGTTGATAATCATATAATACTTTTATTTCTCTATATATATTGTTCTCCTGCTTCTGCTCATTTCACTTTGCATCAATTCATATAAAATTTTCTAGGTTTTTCTGAATGCATTCTATTTATCTTTCATTATAGCACAATAGTATTCTATTACAATCATATAATTCGACTTGTTCATCCATTGGCCAAGTGACAACACCTCACTTTCCAACTCTTTGTCACTACAAAAAGAACTGCTAAAAATACTTTGGTACAGGTTGGTCCTTTCCCCTTGCCTCCATAGACTCAGTAGTGTTATTTCTGAGTCAAAAGTTGTGCATAATTTTATGGCTCTTTGAACATCCTTCCATATTTGGCTCCAGAATGCTTGTGTCCATGCAGAGTTTCACCAACAGTGTATTAGTATCCCAATTTTAAACATCCTCTCCAACAATTATAATTTGTTTTTTTGTTCAGGTTAGCCAATCTGAGAGAGATAAGGTGGTATCTCAGATTTGTTTTAATTTTAATTCCTCTAATCTAATATTTCCATGTTCTCATAATTTGTTGATATTGTCACCCATTATTTCTAGATCAGGTATACATTTTTACTTTATCCCAGTATATGGTGTGAGCTGTTGTTCTATGCCTAATTTCTGCCATACTTTTTTCTACTTCAGCTAGCAGTTTTTATTTTTTTTTCAAATAGTAAATTATTTTCCTCAAAGCTTCCATCTTTAGGTTTACCAATTGCTAAAGTGCAATGGATATTAACTGGTAGGTATTGATTACTTCATATATTCTATTTATCCACTATTCCATTTTTTAGCCAGTGACACATTATTTTGAGGATTACCACTTTATAGTATAGTTTGAAATCTGGCACAGCCAAACTCCTTCATTCATATATTTTTTCATTTATTCTTTTGATTTCTTGAACTTTTGTTCTTCAAAATGAATTCTGTTATTTTTTCCTACTTCTATAACATAATTTTTGGATAGTTTGATTGGTATAGAAAATAATAAATTAATTAATTTAGGTAGGAGTATTGTTTTTATGATACTGGCTTGACCTATTTATGAGCAATTAATACTTTTCTAATTGTTTGGCTCTGACCTTATTTGTGTGGAGTGCTTTTTAACAGTATTCATATTGTTCCTGGGTTTGTTTTGATGGGTATGCTCCTAAGTATTTTATATTTTGAGTGGAATTTTCTTTTCTATCTCTTGCTGTTGGACTCTATTGGAGGTAAATAGGAATGCTAATGATTTATGTGGATTTATTTTGTACTCTGCAACTTTGCAAAAGTTGTTAATTATATTTGTTAGTTTTTTGGTTGATTTCCTAGGATTCTCTAGGTATACCATCATATTACAGGCAAAGATCAATAGCTTTATTTCTTCATTGTCTAATCTAATTCCTTCTCTTTCTTTTTCTTCTCTTATTACTATAGCTAGCATTTCTAGTACAATACTAAATAATAGTGGTGATAAAAGACATCCTTGTTTTCCATTGGATTTTATTGGGAAGGGTTTTAGATTATTCTCATTATAGATAATGCTTTCTAATGCTTTTAGTTAGATGCCTTTATCACTTTAAGGAAGATTGCACCTATTCCAATGTTTTATAATTTTTAAAAATAAGAAATGAATGTTGTGTATTTTGTCAAATACTCTTCTGCATCTTTTGAAGTAATCATATAGTTTATGTTGGCTTTGTAATTCATATGGCGAATTATGCTGATGGTTTTCCTAATATTAAACTAACCCTGCATTGCTCATATAAAACCCACTTGATCATAGTCTATAAATTTTGCAATAAAATTCTTTAATTTCCTGCAAGCATATTGCTTAAAATTTTGCACCAATGTTCACTAGGGAAAATTGGCCTATAGTTTCCACAAAGCTATTTTAGCTCTTCCTGGCTTAAATATCAGTACCATATTGGTATCATAAAAAGAGTTTGGAGGAATTCCCTTTTCCCTATTGTTCCAAAACATTCATTTAGTATTAGAGTTGGTTGTTCTTTGCGTGTTTGGTAGAATTCACTTGTGAAACCATGTAGCCCTGGGGAATTTCTTGGGGGGGGGATGTTTTGATGATTTGTTCAATTAATTTTTCAGTGATGGGGTTGTTTATTCTATTTCCTCTTTTGTTAATCTGTGTAGTTTATATTTTTGTAAGCATTCATCTATTTCACTTAGGTTATCAAATATTTTATCATAAAGGTGGATGAAATATCTTCCAAAAATTGCTTTAATTTCTTCTTAATTGTTTGTGACTTTATCTTTTTCAATTTTGATACTGGTAATTTGTTTTTCTTCTTCCTATTTTTAAAAATCGATTTAACCAAAGGTGTGTCTATTTTATTTGTTTTATCATTAAACCAACTGCTTGTCTTATTCGTTACTTCTATAGTTTTCTTACTATAAATTTTATTCATCTCTCCATAGATTTTCATAGTTATGAATTTGGTGTTTAATTGGAAAGTTTGTAACTTTTTCCTTTTTCTAATATTTTAGTTGTATACCCAATTCATGGATCTGCTCTTTCTATATTTTATTGACAAGCATTCAGTGATATAAGCTTTCTCCTAAGTAGAGGTTTGGCTATAAAATTTTTGTGTGTTATCTCCTCGTTATAATTTTATTTAATGAAACTGTTCATTTTTTCTATTATTTGTTTTTTGGCCCATTCTTTCTTTAGAATTAGATTATTTCATTTCAACTATTTATTAGTCTTTCTGCTGTCCTTTTGTGAATATAAGTTTTATTGCATTATGATCTGAAAAGCATGCATTTAATTTTTCTACTTTTTTACATTCGTTTGTGCCCTATTATAAGGACAATTTTTGTGAAGGTGTCATGTACTTCCTAGAAAAATCTGTATTCCTTTCTATTTCCATTCAGTATTCCTCAGAAGTCTGTTCTATTAAACTATTCTAAAGTTCTATTAATCTCCTTACTATAATTTTATTTTTATATTTGGTTGGATTTATTTATTTTTGAGAGTGAAAGGTTGTCACTAGTAATGGGTTTTTTTTGTTTTTTATCTTTTATTATTATTTTATTTTATTGTATAATATTTTATAGAACAAATTTTTTCCATGGTTACATGAACTGTTATATTTAAGGGAAGTCACTTGTATCTATTTGAGGTGGTAGAAATGATGTACAGAGAGGAATAAGATGACACTTCTCCTTTATAATAGTTGCCCAGGCAGGATCCTTCAGGTCAAAGAGGTTTATCCCTTCAGGACCCACCTGGGGTTAATTGATATATTGATATGGGCTCTTCAGCTAGGATAACAACGATATTCTGACTGTGTTGTCTCCCTTCCCAAACAAGCTTTGAAACTGATTTAGGAAGGTATTTTAAGCTTTAGATATTAATAAGAAGGATAAGGGTAAAGGACTGGGGTAATAGGAAACCCTACTTTAATTGTTACTAATGAAACTCCCAACTGCTGGCAAATGAAGAAACAATGTTAGCTTCCCTCTGGTTCAGCCTGGCCAGGACTAAACCAGAGTAGGTAAACTGCTGGGAAATCTTCAGCTTCTTCTTCTGCAGATCTTAGCCTTAACAGTTGAAATATATCCACCCTTTTCACCCCAAAAAATCCCACCCCTGCTGACCTCCCATAATCGGCATGCATTTCCACTGGTTTCTTCAGGTGTCATCAATCAAGACCTAGTTCCATATTATTGATAGTTGTACTGAGGTGGTCGTTTAGAGTTTACTTCCAAAATCATGTCCTCATCAACCTATGTGTTCATGCACTTGTTTTTGTTCTGTGTTTCCACTCCTGTAGTTCTTCCTCTGAATGTGGGGAGCGTTCTTTTCCATAAGTCCCTCAGAACTGTCTTGTAACATTGCAATACTGCTTAGTAGAGAAGTCCATTACATTCAATTTTACTACAGTGTATCAGTCTCTGTGTACAATGTTCTCCTGGTTCTTCTCCTTTCACTCTGCCTCAATTCCTAGAGGTCTTTCCAGTTCACATGGAATTCCTCCAGTTTGTTATTCCTTTGAGCACAATAGTATTCCATCACCAACAGATACCACAATGTGTTCGGCCATTCTCCAATTGAAGGGCATACCCTCGTTTCCCAGTTTTTTGCAGCATAAATAGCTCAGTTATAAATATTTTTGTACAAGTCTTTTTCCCTATGATCTCTTTGGAGTACAAACCCAGCGATGCTATGCCTGGAGCAAAGGGCAAGCAGTCTTTTAGTGCTCTTTGGGCATAGTTCCAAATTGTCACCCAGAAGTGTTGGATCAATTCACAACTCCACCAGCAATGCATTAATGTCACAATTTTGCCACATCCCCTATAACATTCATTATTACTCTCCCCTTCTATCATTTTAGCAAATCTTCTGGGTGTGAGGTGATACCTCAGAGTTGCTGTGATTTGCATTTATCTAATTATTAGAGATTTAGAACACTTTCTCATGTGTTTATTGATAGCTTTAATTTCTTTATCTGAAAATTGCCTATTCAGGTCCCTTGCCCATTTATCGATTGGGAAATGGCTTGATTTTTTTGTACAATTGATTTAGGTCCTTGTATATCTGAGTAATTAGACCTTTGTCAGAGTTTTTTGTTATAAATATTTTTCCCAGTTTCTTGTTTCCCTTCTGATTTTGGTTGCAGTGTTTTTGTCTGTACAAAAACTTTTTAATTTAATATAATTGAAATTATTTATTTTACATTTTGTAATTTTTCTAACTCTTCCTTGGTTTTAAAATCTTTCCTTTCCAGAGATCTGACAAGTATAATATTCTGTGTTTGCTTAATTTTCTTATAGTTTCCTTCTTTATATTCTAGTCATTCACCCATTCTGAATTTGTCTTGGTGTAGGGTGTAAGATGTTGATCTAAACCTAATCTCTCCCATACTGTTTTCCAAATTTCCCAGAAGTTTTTGTCAAATAGTGGATTTTTGTCCCAAAAGTTGGGCTCTTTGGGTTTATCATAGATTGTCTTGCTCATATCACTTACCCCAAGTCTATTCCACTGATCCTCCCTTCTATCTCTCACCCAATGCCATATTATTTTGAAGACCACTAATTTGTAGTATAGTTTAATATCTGGTACTGCAAGGCCACCTTCCTTTATATTTTTTTCATTATTTCCCTTAATATTCTTGATCTTTTGTTCTTCCAAATGTTATGTAGAGACGGATGCATGGAATCCCTGCAAAGATACAGGGACAGCCTCACCCAGAATTCCAGGGGACCCCCCTGGAGAACTTTGGGTGAGGGTGCAGTTGAGAAGAGTTGGCAGTTGCTTTGTGGGGGTTGAGGTGAGCAGACACTCTGCTTACTGCTCCTGTTTTGGGGGGTTCACCTGAGTGGCCATTGTGGCATAAGCCAGTGTGGTTTCTACTCAGGGGTTAGCCTGTTTGTTAGAATTAATCCTTATCAATATCAACATAATAATTATTTAGTGATTTAGTGAATTAGATATATAAATTAACAAAAGAGCAAATTCAGCTAGGTACCTTCACCCCCTCCTGTGGGGGTTAGGGGGAAGGCAGCTTCAACCTAATAGATCAGAGTCACCTTTCCTTATGCAAATACCTTCATTAACTCCTCTAGTTTTCCTTTTTACTTCTTAATATAAGCTTTACCTTCAAATCTGTGCCTGGAAATTATTTGGGGGAATACTCACAACTCAAGTCTGGTCATCTAGTTTGAATCCTGTCAGCTGCCAGTTTTAAGAAGATCATTTATCCCAGTCCTCAACAGTTAGACAGCTAGCTTCTACATATTCCTCTATCAAACCTGTGAGGAATATAAATTAAAGAAAGGGAACATCATTGGGGTTCAGCCATAACAGAAACTTACCAGAAGAATCTTAGCAAGTCTCCATTTCCAACTGAAACAGCAACTACTGGGGGGAGGGGTTTGAGATCCAGGAGTGTCTAAGCCCCTCCTTTCTCACTGAAGCCTGTCAATCAGTGTTTGTAACTTGAAGGTCCACTGGCCTTGACACATTACCTGCTTCTTCAAAATATCTGTTATTATCATTATAACACAAATGAACTTTATTATAGTTTTTTTTTCTAATTCAGTAAAAAAGCTTGTTTGTAATTTGATAGGTATGGCACTAAATAAGTAAACTAATTTGGGTAGAATGGTCATTTTTATCATGTTAGCTCATCCTACCCATGAACTATCAATGTTTTTCCAACTGTTTAGATCTAGTTTAAATTGTTTAGAAAGTGTTGTGTAGTTGTGCTTGTATAATTCCTGTGTTTGTTTTGGTAGATAGATTCCTAAGTATTTTATATTGTCTAGGGCAGTGATGGGCAAACTACTGCCTGGGGGCCAGATGTGATCCCCTGAAATGTTCTATTTACACCTGTGACATTATTCTTAATCTGAAGAATACAATGAGTAGGATACAATACAATGAAACTTTGAAAAAGTTGCCTTGGAAACAGACTGACAGATGAGCATTTCCTTTCCTTTGGCCCCCTCTTTAAAAAGTTTGCCCATCACTGATCTAAGGTGATTTTAAATGGTGTTTCTCTTTCTACCTCTTACTGCTGTGATGTGTTGGAAATATATAGAAATGCTGATGATTTATGTGCATTTATTTTGTATCCTGCAACTTTGCTAAAGTTGTTGATTATTTCTACTAGCTTTTTAGTTTATTCTCTAGGATTTTTTAAGTAGACCATCATATCATCTGCAAAGAGTGATAGCTTAGTCTCCTCATTGCCTATTTTAATACCTTCAATTTCTTTTTCTTCTCTAATTGCTACTGCTAGTGTTTCTAGTACAATGTTAAATAATAGAGGTAATAGTGGGCATCCTTGTTTCATGCCTGATCTTATTGGGAAGGCTTCTAATTTATCCCCATTGCATATCATGCTTGTTGATGGCTTTAGGTATATACTGTTTATTATTTTTAGGAAAGGTCCTTCTAGTCCTATACATTCTAGTGTTTTCAATAGGAATGGGTGTTGTATTTTGTCAAAGGCTTTTTCAGCATCTATTGAGATAATCATGTGATTTTTGTTTGTTTGTTTGTTTGTTGATATGGTCGATTAAGTGGATGGTTTTCCTAATGTTGTACCATCATTTCATTACTGGTATAAATCCCACCTGATCATAATGAATAACCCACGTGATCACTTGCTGGAGTCTTTTTGCTAGTATTCTGTTTAAGGGGGCAACTGGGTAGCTCAGTGGATTGAGAGTCAGGCCCAGAGACAGGAGGTCCTAGGTTCAAATCCGGCCTCAGACACTTCCCAGCTGTGTGACCCTTGGGCAAGTCACTTGACCCCTATTGCCCACCCTTACCACTCTTCTACCAAGTAGCCAATACACAGAAATTAAGGGTTTAAAAAATAAAATAAATAAATAATATTCTGTTTGAGATTTTTGCATCTATGTTCATTAAGGAGATTGGTCTGTAATTTTCTTTCTCTGTTTTTGATGTGCCTGGCTTTGGAATCAGTACCATATTTGTATCATAAAAGGAGTTTGGTAGAACTCCTTCTTTGCTCATTATGTCAAATAGTTTGTATAGTATTGGGATTAGTTGTTCTTTGAATGTTTGATAGAATTGACTTGTGAATCCATCAGGCCCTGGTGATTTGTTTCTTAGGGAGTTCTTTGATGCCTTGCTCAATTTCTTTTTCTGATATTGGATTATTTAAGTATTCTATTTCTTCTTCTATTAATCTAGGCAATTTATATTTTTGTAAATAATCATCCATATCACCTAGATTGATATTTTTTTTTATTATTCCTATTGACTCCCAGAGGAGCATAGGGCCTCAACCATCTCATGCCAACAGACTCTGTTCTGGGCAACTTCCCCCAACTGGGCATCTGATGCCAACGGACTCTGTTCTGGGCAACTTCCACCAACTTGGGCATATCTTTGCCAGGTCTGTTTTGGCCTTCCAACTTTTCTCCTCCCTTGTGGGTTCCATATTTTTTTTTCATAGTGTCCTGACTGATGGGATACTGAATTGTTCTTTCCCAGAGTCTGGTATTGGAGATCTTTTCAGGCCATCTGGTGTTCAAGATTTGACGTAGGCCTGGAGTTTGTTGGCTTTTGCCAGCACGCGTCGTGGACTCTGTTGGAGAGCAATCTTCCAGACTAGGCAATCGTTGGTTTTGTTGGTTTAATGAGGTTGCAGTTTCTATAGCAAGTGAGATTTTTACGGGGTGAGGTTACTAGCCTCGCGCCCAACCCTCCTCCTTTTTCAGCCGGGCTTGGGACCATCCTTGGCGGAGTTAGATTGATATATTTATTGCCATATAATTAAGCAAAATAGTTTTTAATGATTGCCTTTATTTCATCTTCATTAGAGGTGAAGTCTCCCTTTTCATCTTTGATACTGTTAACTTGGTTTTCTTCTTTCCTTTTTTAAATTAGATTGACCAGTACTTTGTCTATTTTATCTGTTTTTTCAAAGTACCAGCTTCAAGTCTTATTTATTAATTCAATAGTTCTTTTACTTTCAATTTTATTCATTTCTCCTTTGATTTTTAGCATTTCTAATTTAGTTTTCATCTGGGGATTTTTAAGTTGTTCACTTTCTAGTTTTTTAAGTTGCATGCTCAATTCATTAATCTCTGCCCTCCCTAAATTATTAATATATCAACTCACTGATATAAATTTTCCACTTAGCACTGCTTTGCCTGCATCCCATAGATCTTCATAAGAAGTCTCATCAATGTCTTTGTCTTCAATGAAATTATTGTTTCTATGTTTTGTTCTTTAACTAACTTATTTTCCAGAATTATATTATTTAATTTCCAATTAGGTTTTGGTTTGCCTCTCCATGTATGCTTGCTAGTAACTATTTTTATTGCTTTATGATCTGATAAAGTTGCATTTATTAATTCTGTTTTTTTGCATGTTTGCCATGTTTCTATGCCATAGTACATGGTCAATCTTTGTGAATGTTCCATGTGCTCCTGAAAAGAATGTGTATTCCTTTTTGTCCCTACTTATTTTTCTCCATATATCTATTAACTCTAATTTTTCTAGGATTTCATTTACCTCTCTGATCTCTTTCTTATTTATTTTTTGGTTTGATTTATCTAGATCTGAGAGGGGAAGATTCAGATCTCCTACTAGTATACCTTTATTGTCTATTTCCTGTTTGAGCTCTGCCAGTTTCTCCTTTAGAAATTTAGATAATTTGGTGCATACATGTTGAGTATTGCTATTTCTTCATTGTTTATATTGCCTTTTATTAGGATGTAATTACCTTCCCTATCTCTTTTAACCAGATATATTTTTACTTTGGCTCTGTCAGAAATCACAATTGCAACTCCTGCCTTCTTTTTCTCAGTTGAAGCCCAATTTAGATAGTAATGTTTTAGTATCTATTTCTTCCTATAATTCATGTAACTTTTCCTTTACTAACTGGGAAGCTATAGCATTTGGTATATATATGTTTAGTATGGCAATGGTTTCATTGCCTGTGGTGGTTTTTTTTTAACATGTACTTTCCTTTCTTATCTCTTTTGATTAGATCAATTTTTACTTTTGCATTGTCTGAGATTATGATCATTACTCATTTTTTTTTACTTTATCTGAAGAATAGTAGAATCTGCTTCCTTACTTTCACACTGTGTCTGTATCTTTGCTTTAAATGTTTTTATTTTTTCCCTTCTAGACTGCATATTGTATAATTCTGGTTTTTAACCCACTCTGCTATCCTCTTCTGTCTTATGGGTGAGTTCATCCCACTTTTATTCATAGTTATGAATATTAATTGTGTTTCCCTTTATCTTATTTCCTCCTTGTTTACTACTCTCTCTCTCTTTTTAGCTTATCCATGGTCACAGATGTTTTGTTTTAGATGATTGACTAACAGATTTGCCCTGATTTTTGTCTATCTTCCCATTCCCTTTCCTCCCCACCCTTCCCTTCTCCTACTTCCCTATAGGATGAGGCAGATTTCTTTAGCTGATGCCATATGTGTTTTATTACCTCTTTAAGTGAATTTTGATGTGTATAAGATTCAAGCACAGTCTTCCACCCCATTCCATCTTCTCCTATTTGCCCCTTTATTATAGTTAGCTTGTCCCTTTCTTTCTCTCTCCTTTTCTCTTCTCCACATATATGTCTCTTCCCAATCTCTTGATTTTTATTTTTGTATACAACCCATCTTATTCAGCTTCCTTCCTTCTTTCTACATATACTTCTTTTCTTGGTTCAAATAGTGATAAAGTTCTTAAGAGACTTAAGTGATTAAGTATCCAAAGTACTTAAGGTATCTTACATATTTCAAGTGCCTTAAATATCTCAAGTATCATAGAAATCTTAATTATTTTGAATATCATCTTCCTAGGTATGAATGTACCTAATTGAAACCCTTAAATATTCACTTTATCTTTTTATTGTTACCTTGAATGTTGAATTTGCTCACCAAATTTTCTTTGCAGCTCTGTTGTGTTTTGTTTTTTTTGTTTGTTTGTTTTGGTAGGAAAGTCTAAAATTCCTCTATTTCATTAAACTTCAATTTTTTCCCTAGATGATTATGCTTAGTTTTACTGGGTCTATAATTCTTGCCATTGTCCTAGAACCTTTTCCTTTTAGATTATCATATTATATACCTTCTAATTCTTTAAAATAGAAGCTGATAGGTCCTTTGTAATTATGACTGTGGCTCTATGATATATGAATCATTTCTTTTTGGATACTTGTAGTACTTTTTATTTAGCCTGAGAGATTAGCTTTAATATACCTGGGGTATTTTATTTTGGGATCTTTTTTAGAAGATGATTGGTGAATTCTCTCAATTTCTGTTTTACCCTCTTGATCAAGGATATTAAGGAAACTTATACTGGTGGTTTCTTGTAATATGACACCTATGAGCCCCGTCTTTTTTTTTTAATTATAGCTTTTAGGTATTCCATCATTTCCTAGATTATCTGTTCCAGATCAGTTTTCCAAGTCAGTTGTTTTTCCAGGGAGGTTTTTTAGATTTGCTTTTATTTTTTCATTCTTTTCATTTTGTCTTATAGTTTCCTGATGTCTTTTGGATTCATTTATTCAATTCTTATTTTTAGGAAGTTATTTTACTTCTTGAATTTTTGTGTTTCCTTTTCCATTTTGCGAGTCCCATTCTTTAAACCAGTGGTTCCCAAACTTTTTTGGCCTATTGCCCCCTTTCCAGAAAAAAAAAAAAAAAAAACATTACTTGGCACCCCCTGGAAATTATGAAGCTATTTACTGAACTCAGAATAGAATGTAATACAAAAAAAGTGTGGCCATTACCGCCTCCCTGGATCGCTACAGCACCCACCAGGGGGTAGTAGTGCCCACTTTGGGAATCACTGCTTTAAACAGTTTATTTGTTAAACAAAAATTATTTTTTTGCTTCCATTGCTATTTGTTCCATGCTATTCCTTAGAGAATTGTTTTCTTCAATATATTTCTGTAGGGGGCAGCTGGGTAGCTCAGTGGATTGAGAGCCAGGCCTAGAGACGGGAGGTCCTAGGTTCAAATCCGGCCTCAGACACTTCCCAGCTGTGTGACCCTGGGCAAGTCACTTGACCCCCATTGCCTACACTTACCACTCTTCTGCCTTGGAGCCAATACACAGTATTGGCTCCAAGACGGAAGGTAAGGGTTTAAAAAAAAAATAAATATATATATATATATATGCATATATATATATATATATATATATTTATATTTCTGTGTCTTCATTTCCTTTTCTCCTATTCTAGTTTTTAGGGCACTGATTTCTTAAGTCATTCCCCCCTCCCTCACTGTTGTGTTTTCTTGTTAGTTCTTATTATTTTGTGCTTTTTCATTTATTTTCAACTTCTTCCAGGGCTTCTTTTAGGGCCTGACATCCTTTTATACTTTCCTTTGAGGATTCACATGTTTCCTTTTTGTCATTATTGTCCTCTCCTGAATTCATATTTTTATCATCCCTGTCACTAAACTAGTTTTTTAAGATCGGGGATTTTTTTTCCCTTTTTTTGCCATTTGCTAATTTTCTACTTATTTTTTCCCTTTTATTTTATCTATCTGTTGGTATCATTCTCGCTTCCTGGGGTAGAGGGAGCTCCACTCTAGGCTTGCAAAGTATTCTTCTTTGATACTTGGGTTAGGCCTGGCTGGCTTTTTCCCCAAGGCTTGTCTGACAAGAGGGTGGCCCTGCTGGTTTGATCTTTTGTCCAGCTAGAATAAGCACCCTACCAGGCCCCCTATTATTTTGGGGGCTGACCCACTTTGCCACTTCCTTTCCTCTATCAAGTGGCTTGGGCTGGGCAGGTCCCCTGCCCTATGCTCTGCTACATCAGGCATGCACTGTGTCAGTTCACTGCCTCAGCTGTTCACTGCTACATGGGAGTGGGTAGCTTTCATGCTCTCTCTGCCTTTGATACCCTTGCCAAGTGGCTTAGGCTGCTATTTCTTCCTCAGACTCTGTTGCCCTATGGGAATGAGTAGGTTTTCTGCCCCTTCTGCCTTTGCTATCCCAGTAGAATGGCTTAGGCTGGGCTGGTTCGTCCCTGCTGCTTCAATGCTCCAAATGCTGTGTTGCCACATGAGAGTTGGGAGGTTTCTTGCCCTTTCTAACTTTGCTGCTCATGTCAAGTAGCTTAGGGCTAGGTTGTCCTCACTGCCCTCTCTGCCTTCTATATCTCTGTCAAGTGACTTAGGCTGGGCTTATTATTCCAATTCTACCTTTGCCTGGGCTACTCTCTCTTCTTACTCCAGTGAGACACATTCTCCCTGCTTTCCTTTGTTTTGAGCCGATTTATTTTCTTTTTCATGTTTTTGTGGACAGTTTGAGGAGTTCTCAACATGAAACTCCCTCCCTAAAAAGTGCTGAAATTTCTCAAGTAGTATTGCTGATGCAGTATGGTACAGAATGAGGAAGTGTGAAATAATGGAAAAAACAGCGTTTAAATCACATGCCTTCGATTTGAATCCTGCCTCTGTCACTACCTGTGTGACCTATGACGATTCTTTTAACCTCTCTATGGCACAATTTTATGTATGGAATGAGACCATTCTAATATATGGCCTCTGAGGTCCTTTCCAGCTGAAAATGTATAATTCTCTATCACTAACAAGTCTAGAGATATAGGCAGTATTTATGATGCTATATTTTCTTTTCATTCTTTCAATAAGCACTTGCTAAGTATTGTGCTAAGTGCCAAGGAGATAACTATAAAGGATGCAACAATCCCTGTCTTAAAGTACTTAAATTGTTATTAATTCTCTTCTGAAAATAACTTTTTTATTCCCCCATGAAAGTCTTCCTCCATTAATTCCATGTGAACTGGAAAGACCTCCAGGAATTGATGCAGAGTGAAAGGAGCAGAACCAGGAGAACATTGTACACAGAGACCAATACACTGTGGTAAAATCAAATGTAATGGACTTCTGTACTAGCAGCAATGCAGTGACTCAGGACAATTCTGAGGGACTTATGGAAAAGAACACTACTCACATATAGAGGAAGAACTACAGGAGTAGAAACAGAAGAAAAACAACTGCTTGAATACATGGGTTGAGGCGTACATGATTGGGGATGTAGACTCGAAACTACCACACCAATGCAACTATCAACAATTTGGAAATAGGTCTTGATCAATGACACATGTTAAAATCAGTGGAAATGTGCATTGGCTAGGGGGGGAGGAGGGAGGTTGGAGGGTGAAGGGGAAAGTAAGAACATGAATCATGTAACCATGGATAACTTTTCTAAAAAATAAGAATTATTAAAAAATAAATAAATAAAGACTTCCTCCATTGCCTCATCATGGTGGGCTGATTGCCCTGGATTCTCTAAGACTCTGTTCTAGGTACTATCAAGCTGGAAAGGCCTTTAAAAGAGTCTGGCAAAAGAAGGAATAGCTAATATTTATCTAGTAAAATTAGGCTTATGAAACACTTTATCAACTGATTGATCAATCAATCAAGCAATATTTTATTTTTATAATTTTAATTTTTATAGAATTCATTTTGATATGATTTTAATAATTATTTTCTGACATTTTGTAATCCATGTTATCTTCCTCCCTCCATCTGCTCATTCCCCAAAATGCAGGTAATATGATATAGGTTGTAGATGTGTAATCATATAATATATATTACATGTTGTCATGTTGTGAGACAATACATATTGCTTACACTGGAGAAAAATTCATGGAGGAAATAAAGTGAAGAATGGTATCCTTCAATCTACATAGAAACTCTATCATTTCCTTTTATGGTGGTGAATAGCCTCTTTCATTGAGTCCTTGTACTTGTTCTGGATTCATGCCTCATTTATAGTAGTTAAGTCATTCACAGTTAATTGATATATTTGATCCTTACAGCAACTTTGTGAATTACATTGTTATTGTTCAGTCTCTTCGGTTATGTCTGATTTTTTTTTTTTTTACATTTTTAAACACTTAACTTCTGTGTATTGGCTCCTAGGTGGAAGACGAAGAGTGGTAAGGGTGGTCAAGGGGGGTCAAGTGACTTGCCCAGGGTCACATAGCTGGGAAGTGTCTGAGGCTGGACTTGAACCTAGGATCAAGTCTTGTCTCTAGGCCTAACTCTCAATCCACTGAACTACCCAGCTGCCCCTGTTATGTCTGATTCTTAATGACCTTATTCAGGGTTTGCTTAGCAAAAATTCTAGAGTGATTTGCCATTTCCTTCTCAACCTCATTTTACTGAGGAGGAAACTGAGACAAATAGGGGTAAGTGACTTGCCTGGGGCCATAGAGCTAATTTCTGAAGTCAGATTTGAACTCCGGAAGATGAGGCTTCTTAACTCCAGGCTTAGAACTTTATCTACTATGCCATCTTGCAGTAACAAAAGTTAGGAATTAACACCATTTAATAGATAAGGAAAACGAATTTTAAACTCAATGATTACACAATGAGTTAGTAAAAGATAAGTTTTTGAACTCTGTTAGCTATCTTAGACTGGATTTGAATCAGGTCTTCCTTGCTTCATGTTCAACAATGAGTGGTTATTATCACTACAAACATTTTTAGCCACAGCAGCTCCAAATATCATCCACTTAGCTTTATAGGGGTAAGGTTTCCATGAGTAGAAAAAGGTTTCATTGTTAAAAAAATTAAAAGTCCTTAAAATATATTATTTTCTAATTGTCTATCAGAAAAATGAAACTATGAAATATTTTATATCAATGTGTTAAAAAGAGGACAAATTCAAAACTTTATTTCAAACAGATTAAAAACCCAAGAATACTGAAGTTATTCTTTACATACTGGAAACTTTTGCTTTTTTTCCTTTGCTTATTCAACTTCTTGAATCAATACAACTTGTCTGCTACATGTTGGAAATGAAGGCCTAACTTTAAGCCATATTTTTTACTACACATCTACTCATCATTAGAAATTTACTTACTCAACAGAAAGATTGCTTTTTGTACTTCTCATGTTGTAAGCAAAAATTATAAACTGGCCAATCATTTTTCTTTTATTCATGATAATAGACAGCCATTTTTAAAAAATGTAATCATTTTCAGCAGGGGAGAATAATGAATGTTGGAGGGGATGTAGCAAAATTGGGACATTAATGCATTGCTGGTGGAGTTGTGAACTGATCCAACCATTCTGGAAGGCAATTTGGAATTATGCCCAGAGAGTGCTAAAATATGATCCAGCCATACCATTGCTGGGTTTGTACCCCAAAGAGATCATAGGGAAAAAGACTTGTACAAAAATATTTATAGCTGCGCTTTTTATGGTAGCAAAAAACTGGAAAATGAGGATATGCCCTTCAATTGGGGAATGGCTGAACAAATTGTGGTATCTAATAGTGATGGAATACTATTGTGCTCAAAGGAATAATAAACTGGAGGAATTCCATGTGAACTGGAAAGATCTCCAGGAATTGATGCAGAGTGAAAGGAGCAGAACCAGAAGAACATTGTACACAGAGACTGATACACTGTGGTAAAATTGAATGTAATGGACTTCTGTACCAGCAGCAATGTGATAACCCAGGACAATTCTGCGGGATTTATGGAAAAGAGTGCTACCCACATTCAGAGGAAGAACTACAGGAGCGGAAACACAGAAGAAAAACAAGTGCTTGAACACATAAGTCGATGAGGACGTGATTTGGGATGTAGACTCTTAATGACCACCCAAGAGCAATTATCAATAATATGGAAATGGGTCTTGATCGATGACACATGAAGAAACCAGTGGAAATGCGTGTCAGCTTCCTGGGAGAAGGCGGGGGGTGGGGGGGGCGGGTACAGAGCAAGAACATGAATCATGTAACCATGGGAGAATTTTTTCTAAAAAATAAAAAAAAATTTTAAATTAAAACTGTCATTTCTTCCTAGTTATTTAACTGACCATGAATTGTTATTAAGCAGAATTATACGATAGCTTTTTATCCCTTAAAACTTATATGTATATTTTAATCCTTAAAACTTGTAAAATGCTCTTAGTTTTCCCTATCCATTTTTCTCTCTCATTAACAATGATCTAACTACCTCTTATAAAGGATTTTGCTTCTCTTAATTTATTTGAAATTTACCATCAACATTCATGTATGTATAAAGCAAATAGTTTTAATTCATTTTTTCAAGTATAAGAATTAAAAAAATAAACTTGTAACTTTGGATCAATTAGTTTTTTTGAGATATCTTGTTTCTAAATATATTGTATTATTTCAAAAATAAGTTAAAATTATTAATATCTATTTCACCTTCTCATTGGTTCTCTGCCAGGCACTTTAATATGTTTGAAAATTATAAACCATAAACCATAGATGATTCACAGCAAAAAAAAAAAAAAAGTTGTTTGGAATAAAGATTAGGGAATAGGAAGAAAGGCAATCAAGATTTTGTGTAGAATGAAGAGTAAAAGAAGAATACTCTATGCAGCTCTGTTTAATTTCCTGAGATGTAATAATGATAGGTCAGGAGGCTGAGGTCCCTGAAGGAAAGATGGAAGAAGGGTGCCAATTTGAAAATGATATTTCATTACATAGAGTAGGAACATTATTAAGAGGAAACTGAGTTTTCAAAGTGGAGCTACTATGAGCAAGGCAATTCTGCCATGGCTTGAGATAACGTTGAAAGAAGAGAATGACAAAATAATATTTGTTGTTATCTATCTGAAATAGGACTAATAAGCATCTTATGCTTTTAGAACTTGTTATCAATGACAAATTCCAATAACATGTTTAGGTTAAAATATTACAATCAGAAAAGAAAAAAAAATTAAAAGCTAAAATGAAAGTCTCTCCTAAAAAGTTATTTAACCTCTAAAAAGATTATGAAATTATATTTTGTGGGGTTTTAAAGCACTGACATGGATCATAGAGATTTGGAAAGTAATAAAGGTTTTAGAAAGTTGTAACTAGGGACTGTTTCCAGTGACTCTGAGGGGACTTAATGGTTAGAAAAGATAATGTTAAATTATTGTCAGATTATATTTATATATATATATATGTATATATATATATATATATATATACATGTGTGTGTGTGTATTCTTCAACACATGTTGAAGAACTGCATTGTATGTAGGGCTTTTTTTCATTCTAATTGTGCATAATGGAATTACTGTTTGGTTTTTATAAGTGTCACAATGAAATAATGCTGGCTACTTTGTAGTAAAATGATAAAAATTATACATTCACCAGAAAGCAATGTTTTCTCAATCTTCTCTGAATAAGTAATATGAAAAACAGTAGTGTAATATATAAATGTAAGTAAACACAATAGAGTTGGGATGAAAGTTAGCATTTTCCATTTGTTTTTGTGATAACAATTGAGACACCAACATCTATTGGAAAGGCAATTAAATTACTCCTTTCAAAATGTTGTTCCCTACCTTTCCATATGATTATCTTTTGTTATATAGCTAGTTGAACATTTTGTGAAGACAGAAGTTAAAATAATCATAATCCTTTGCTTTTTATTTTGTCATCTTTTTCTTCCTGTCTTCAAAGTTAATATATATGTATATACTTATTTTTATATGTATATATATATTTTTATTTCAAACTTTGTTTTTTTGCTTAAAAAAGCACAATTAAATTTGTACAAATATTCTATTACATTTTGGGGGCATCAACTATATGCTCTCTTTGTCTAATAAATTAAACATAATGAATTTGTTGCCCTAGGAAAAATTTAGCTTAGATGTTCAAGTTTTTCATTATATTGAACCTAAAATACATTATTCAACTTCTCCCCATTTCTCCTAGTACTTTGTTCTTTCCTGGGCTGCATTCTAGACTTTTTTCTATGTCCCCAGAAGAGGTAGTCCTACTCATGTTCAGCTTTCTCTTTTGTTGTGTTCCCCCATTACAATGTAAATTTCTTGAAGACTGAGATTATTTTTCTTTCTCCTCTTCATATCACTGATGCTTAAATGTATTGATTCTTTTCAATCGCCTTTGTACAATATGAGTCTCTAGCCTTCACATCATACTAGTTACACTCCTGCATATTTCTCTTTTGTTAGTGTCATTTTTTAAATGTACCCAGAACTTAAGGTGGTACTTCAGATTGTTCTATCCAAGAAAAAGACAAAACGAAACACAGGAAACCTTGCTGCCCTTATTCTGGGCACTGCATATAGCCTAAGTGATGGGGTTTCTTTTTTTGGATAGGTGCAGGAAATGTCATGTCATAGTGTTGACTCCTTCTAAATTCATGTTTTGCTACAACCCCTATGTATTTGTTCTAGGCACTTTATGTCAAATTGCTTCTATATTAGAAGTAATTTTTGAACACAAATTTAATAATTACAAATTTCTATCTTACTATATTTAGGCCATTATTTTATACACTCAATAATATTTTGGATGCTGTCTTTGTTACCCATTATTAGCTGTCCATTCCATATTTGTATGATCTCTAAATATGATACTACTTCATCTCGATCATTTATAAATAGTATAAATCCCAGATCTCCTACAATCCACCAGCATGGTCTTGGAAAATTTCCACACTACCAGATATTTCCTAATCAGAGTATACAACTCAATCATGCTTATTTACACTTCTCGAAAGAGTGTGATTCTAACTAGTTTAGCAATTTATGCATGATGTCTGGAGCACAGCCAAGTTTGATTCTTGTGCAGTGTCCCTCCAGTTTTCTCTAAGCCATTGTATCAAAACTAAAATGCAACAGGGTATTTTTTTTTTTAATTTTAAACCCTTAACTTCTGTGTATTGTCTCCTAGTTAGAAGAGTGGTAAGGGTAGGCAATGGGGGTCAAGTGACTTGCCCAGGGTCACACAGCTGGGAAGTGTCTGAGGCTGGATTTGAACCTAGAACCTCCTGTCTCTAGGCCTGGTTCTCAATCCACTGAGCTACCCAGCTGCCCCGCAACAGGGTATTTTTTGACTCTTACATTAACACTGAATTATGAGATGGTTTCTTAGGATTTAAAGGAGTCTAGCTCCCTGACAAATATAATGTGGCATTTAAAATTATTTTAAGCCCTGGGAGACTACATCACCCAGGACTCTCTGCTACAACTTCCCACAACACCTCCCACTTCCTTTGCCAGAGGTGGGGAGAAAGTATAAAAGAGAAAGTTTGGCACCTTTTTGCTCTCTACCCTGGAGGCTCTCTGGAGAGGCTGACTGATGCTAGTCTACCCTGAACTCTCTCTTAGCACCTCTTTTCCCTACTATCTACCCTCCTAGTTTTCCCTAGAGCTTCCTAATTTAAATAAATTTCTAATTTAAATAAAAACCAGCTATTCTAAACCCTAAAGTAGCTCTCTGATCTTTTATTTGAGCCCCAAAGGGCTCTGGTCAATTTCCCAGGCAGGAACTGGGGACTACCTTCCTTTCCCTTCCTCTACCTTCCTCTCTCCTTTCTCCCATCTGTCCTTCCTCCTACTTTCCTCCCTTCACCCCCTCACAATACCATTAAAAATCTAAAAATGTAATGGAAGGAATAATGATTATGAAAATCAATAAAAATCAGTTGTATATTCTTCTATCTAGGCCAGGACTATGTAAAAAGATGTGTATGAAAAAATGACGTGTCCTAATCTAGAACTACTTGAAATCTCCAACCAAAGCAAGACTGAGAACCAAACCTATGCCCAACATGGGGAGATGTAGGGACCCATCTGTGGCATATCCAGGAGGATGGAAATGGAGTCTGGTTCACATCTTTGACTCTAATCCACAAATTAAAGTTGGAGATAAGAGTAAACAGAAGAAAAGACCAAATAAAATGAATGAAAATATTTTCAACTGAAATAAGCCCAATAAGCAAACCCAAAATAGGAGAGTAACTTTTTAACAATAAAAATAGAATTCCAGAAAAATAAACTTTCTGGATATTAGACTACAAAAGTAAATGAGAGAAATAAAATTGGAGCTTCAAAATGGAATACTTAAGGGGGAAAAAATATTACCAAGAAAATCATAATGGACCAAACAATAAATTATTCCATTAGAAAAGAAGAAATATTAAGAACAAATAAGATTGCTTTTTGACTATTCCCTTTAAGAATTTTCTATCAAAGAGAATCCTATTACTTGCTCTAATTATTACCCTAATCCAGTCATGGTAAATCAATCAAAGGCACTTTGCCTTTGTCTCCTCATGGTCCCAATTAGTTCAAGGAGAATTTATTTCCTGGTGTTATCTGTAGAGAGAGGAATAGAACATCATTTTGGAATTGATAGTTAAAGATATAATGATAAAGATTTCTCTTCCAGGTTAGTTATAATGCTTCAGACTATAAGCATTTTGAAATACTTTCTTTAATTTTTTTTTTTTCCCATCCTTCTCCTCAACCTCTGCCCCTCCCTTATTCTACTTACACTTCTACTTGCCTGTAGGGTAAGGTAGGTTTCTATAACAGTATGTGGGTCTTTTTTTTTATTATTTTTTATATATATTTTTCCATGGTCACATGATTCATGTTCTTACTCTCCCATCCACCCCACCCAAAACCCCACCTGCCCCCCCGTAACCAATGCACATTTCCAATGGTTTCTTCAGGTTTCATCAATCAAGACCTATTTCCATATTATTGATAGTTGTACTTGGGTTGACATTTAGAGTTTACTTCCCAAATCATTTCCTCATCAACCCATGTGTTCAAGCACTTGTTTTTCTTCTGTGTTTCCACTCCTATAGTTCTTCCTCTAATTTGTGGGTAGTGTTCTTTTCCATAAATCCCTCAGAATTGTCCTGGGTCATTGCATTGCTGCTAGTACAGAAGTCCATTACATTCGATTTTACCATAGTATATCAGTCTCTGTGTACATGTTCTCCTGGTTCTGCTCCTTTTACTCTGCACCCATTCCTGGAGGTCTTTCCAGTTCACATGGAATTCCTCCAGTTAATTATTCCTTTGAGCACAATAGTATTCCATCACCAACATATACCACAATTTGTTCTACCATTTTCCAATTGAAGGGTGTACCTTGTTTTCGACTTTTTTGCCACCACAAAGAGTGCAGCTATAAATGTCTTTTTCCTTATTATCTCTTTGGGGTATAATCCAAGCAGTGCTATGGCTGGATCAAAAGGCATATAGTCTTTTAAAGCCCTTTGAGCATAGTTACAAATTGCCATCCAGAATGGATGGATCAATTCACAACTCCACCAGCAATGCATTAATGTCCCAATTTTGCCACATCCCCTCCAATATTCATTACTCTCCCCTGCTGCCATTTTATCCAATCTGCCAGGTGCGAAGTGATGCCTCAGAGTTGTTTTGATTTGCATTTCTCTAATTATTAGAGATTTAGAAAACTTTCTCATGTGCTTATTGATAGCTTTGATTTCTTTATCTGAAAATTGCCTATTCATGTCCCTTGCCCATTTATTGATTAGGGAATGGCTTAATTTTTTTGTACAATTGATTTAGCTCCTTGTATATTTGAATAATTAAATCTTTGTCAGAGTTTTTTGTTATAAAGATTTTTCCCCAATTTGTTGCTTCCCTTCTAATTTTGGTAGCATTTGTTTTGTTTGTTCAAAACCTTTTTAATTTAATGTAATCAAAATTGTTTATTTTACACTTTATAATTTTTTCTAACTCTTGCTTGGTTTTAAAATCTTTCCTTTCCAGACATCTGATAAGTATTGTATTCTGTATTCACCTAATTTACTTATAGTTTCCTCATTTATGTTCAAGTCATTTATCCATTCTGAATTTATGTTGGTGTAGGGTGTGAGATGTTGATCTAAACCTAATCTCTCCCAAACTGTTTTCCAATTTTTCCCAGCAGTTTTTGTCAAATACTGGATTTTTGTCCCAAAAGTTGGCCTCTTTGGGTTTATCATAGACTGTCTTGCTCATGTCACTTACCCCAACTCTATTCCACTGATCCTCCCTTCTGTCTCTCAGCCAATACCATATTATTTTGAAGACCACTAATTTGTAGTATAGTTTAATATCTGGTACTGCTAGGCCACCTTTCCTTATGTTTTTTTTTTATTATTTCCCTTGATATTCTTGATCTTTTGTTCTTCCACATGAACTTTGTTATATTTTTTTTCTGATTCAATAAAAACTCTATTTATAATTTGATAGGTATGGCACTGAATAATTAAGTTAATTTGGGTAGAATGGTCATTTTTATTATATTAGCTCGTCTTACTCATGAACAATCAATGTTTTTCCAATTGTTTAGATCAGTGATTCCCAAAGTGGGCTCCACTACCCCCTGGTGGGTGTAGCAGCTATCTAGGGGTGCAGTGATGGCCACAGTTGCATTTGGGGGCAGTGAATAACTGTAAGGGGGTGGTGATAGTATGTGACAGGGGGTGCTAATTAATAATTTTTCAGGAAAGGGGGCAGTAATCCAAAAAAGTTTGGGAACTACCTGTTTAGATCTAGTTTTAATTGTGTCAAAAGTGTTTTGGAGTTGTGTTTGTATAATTCCTGTGTTTGTTTTGGTAGATAGATTCTTAAGTATTCTATATTGTCTAGTGAGATTTTAAATGGTATTTCTCTTTCTAACTCTTGAAGCTGAGATATGTTGGAAATATATAGAAATGCTGATGATTTATGTGCATTTATTTTGTATCCTGCAACACTGCTAAAGTTGTTGACTATTTCTACTAGCTTTTTAGTTTATTCTCTAAGATTTTTTAAGTAGACCATCATATCATCTGCAAAGAGTGATAGCTTAGTCTCCTCATTGCCTATTTTAATACCTTAAATTTCTTTTTCTTCTCTAATTACTACTGTTAGTGTTTCTAGTACAATGTTAAATAATAGAGGTGATAATGGGCATCCTTGTTTCATGCCTGATCTTATTGGGAAGACTTCTAATTTATCCCCATTGTATATGATGCTTTTTGATGGTTTTAGATATATACTATTACTTATTTTTAGGAAAGGTCCTTCTAGTCCTATACATTCTAGTGTTTTCAATAGGAATGGGTGTTATATTTTGTCAAAGGCTTTTTCAGCATCTATTGAGATAATCGTGTGATTTTTGTTAGCTTGTTGAATGGATAACCCTCATGATCATTTGATGGGAGTCTTTTTGCTAGTGTTCTATTTAAGATTTTTGCATCTATGTTCACTAGGGTTCATTGGTCTTTAGTTTTATTTCTCTGTTTTGCTTCTGCCTAGCTTTGGAATCAGTACCATATTAGTATCATAAAAGGAATTTTATTCTTTGCTTATTATGTCAAATAATTCGTATATAATAATTTGTATAGTATTTGTATATTATAGTATTTATTAATATACATTATAATTATATAATTTACATTTATTTTTATTATAGTATATTATAGTATTTGTATAGCATAGTTCTTTGAATGTTTGATAGAATTCATTTGTAAATCCATCAAGCCCAGGCAATTTTTTCTTAGGGAGTTCTTTGATGGTTTCTTCAATTTCTTTTTCTGATATGGGATTATTTAGGTATTCTATTTCTTCTGCTGTTAATGTAGGCAATTTATATTTTTGTAAATATTCATCCATATCACCTGGATTACTATATTTATTGCCATATAATTGGGCAAAATAGTTTTTAATGATTGCCTTAATTTCCTCTTCTTTAGTATCTTTGATACTGTTAATTTGGTTTTCTTCTTTCCTTTTTTTTATTAGATTGACCAGTACTTTGTCTATTTTATCTGTTTTTTTTTTCAAAATACCAGCTTCTAGTCTTATTTATTAATTCAATAGTTCTTTTACTTTCAATTTTATTCATTTCTCCTTTGATTTTTGGTACTTCTAATTTAGTTTTCATCTGGGGATTTTTAATTTGTTCACTTTCTAGTTTTTTAAGTTGCATCCCCAATTTGTTAACCTCTGACTTCCATAAATTGTTAATATATGAACTCAGTGATATAAATTTTCCCCTTAGCACTGCTTTGCCTGCATCCCATAGATTTTGGTAAGAAGTTTCATCATTGTCATTGTCTTCAATTATTAATTATTTCTATGACTTGTTCTTTCACTAACTTATTTTGGAAAATCATATTATTTAATTTTGAATTAGTTTTTAGTTTGCCTCTCCATGTATCCTTGCTAATAACTATTTTATTGCATTATGATCAGATAAGGTTGCATTTATTAATTCTGCTTTTTTGCATTTGTTTGCCATGCTTCTATGCCCTAGTACATGGTCAATCTTGGTGAATATTCCATGTGCTGCTGAAAAAAATGTGTATTCCTTATTGGACCTATTTATTTTTCTCCATGTATCTATTAACTCTAATTTTTCTAGGATTTCATTCACCTCTCTTATCTCTTTCTTATTTATTTTTTGGTTTGATTTATCTAGATCTGATATGGGAAAGTTGAGGTCACCCACTAGTTTAGTTTTGCTATCTATTTCTTCCTTGAGCTCCACTAGCTTCTCCTTTAGAAACCGGGATGCCATACAATTTGGTGTATACATATTGTGTACTGATATTTCTTCATTATTTATACTGCCTTTTATCAGGATGTAATTACCTTCCCTATCTCTTTTAACTAGCTCTATTTTTACTTTGTCTCTGTCAGAAATCACGATTTCAACTCCTGCCTTCTTTTTCTCAGTTGGAGCCCAATAGATTTTGCTCCAGTCTTTCATTTTTACTCTGTGTATGTTTACCTGCCTTTTGTGTGTTTCTTGTAGACAACATATGGTAGGATTTGGGTTTCTAATCCACTCTGCTATTTGCTTCCATTTTATGGGCAAGTTCACATTCACATTCAGAGTTATAATTATCAACTGTATTCTCAGACATTATGATTCTCTCTCCTTATCCTGCCCTTTGTTCTTTCACTATTTCCTTCTATACCAGTGTTTTGTTTTTAATCAGTTCCCCTAATTCCCTCACTTATTGTACTTCCCTTTTTCCCCCTTCCCTTCTCATCCCCCTCTTATTCTTCTTTTGGGTCTTTTTAAGCTACCCTTCCTCCCTCTCTAGAGTTGCTTCCCTCCCCACTAGTCCTTTTTTTTTTTTTTATCCTTCTACTTTTCCATAAGGCACAAATCAGTTCTCTGCTCCAATGGATCTGATAGTTCTTCCCTCTTTAAGTTAATTTCAATGCAATTAAGAATTAAGTATTCCCTCCCTTCAACCTCTTTACCCTTCTGGTGTATTGGTCTTCTCACCTGTTCGCCCCACACACTTCTTTATGGAATATAAATTTACTCCATTTTGTCTGTTTTCCCATCTCTCTTAATATTATCTCCCTTTTTATTCCCTCTAGTTTTATATATATTTATACACATACATACACACCTATACATATATATGTACACATACATATATATCTATATATCTTGATATTTCAGGCTATACAGTTTGTCACTGTTCCCTCTATTAAATTTCTTCTAGATACCCTGTTGATAATAACAATTTTTAATATTTACCAATATCTTCTTTTCTTCTAAGGATACAAATCAATTGAACTTATTGGGTCCCTTAAAGAAAAGGTGTTTTTTGTGGGGGGAGGGGTTCCCCTCTATCTTAATTACCTCATGGTGATTATCTTGAATTCTGTGTTTGGGCAGCAAACTCTCTGTTTAAGTCTGTTTTTTTCTTCATGAATACTTGGAAGTCTTCAATTTTATTAAATGACTATACTTTCCCCTGCAAAAATATAGTCAGTTTTGTTGGATAGTTGATTCTTGGTTGCAGACCCAGTTCTCTTGCTTTCCAGAACATTATATTCCATGCCTTCCAGTCCTTCACTATAGATAAAGTCAGATCTTGTGTTATCCTAACTATGGTTCCCTGGTATCTGACTGACTTCTTCTTAGCAACTTGTAATATTTTTTCTTTGGCCTGGTAGTTTTTGAATTTGGCTATAATACTCCTAGAAGGTGTCAGTTGTGGATTAGATGTAAGAGGTGATCTGTGGATTCTTTCAATTTCCACTTTTCAGATGTTCTAGCAGACCAATAATTCTTAATTTGCCTCTTTGAGATTTGTTTTCAAGATCTTTGGTCATGTCAATTAGGTGCTTTAGATTCTCCTCAAAAAAAATTTTTTTTATTTTGTCTTATATATTCTTGTGCCTTGTGAAGTCATTTGCTTCTAGTTGTTAGTTCTATTTTTTAAAGACTGAATTTCATTCAGTCTTTTTGGTCATCATCCTCCTTCTGGTCTGATTTTCTTTTGTAGATCATTTTTTACCTTCTTGGCTTCATTTTCAAGCTGGTCAATTTTGACTTTTAAGACTTTTTTTCTTATTTTAGTTCATGTATTTCCTTTTTCCAATTGTCTTCAGCCTCTCTTGATTGTTTTTTGAGTTCCTGAAGTTCTTGAGTTAATTGAATTTTGAGATCTTTCAAAGCCTGTGTCCAATTTGCTGGAGCTTTCTCTTTCTATTTCATTTGCTCTTTTTTTACTTCCTGGAAAGAAGCTGTCAATTGTAATTTCTTTACTCATATTTTTTTTTCCCTTCTCTGTTCTGCTAGGTTAAGCAGATGGATTTAATGAGCTTTGATGAAAGATCTTCCCCTCAGCTGGCAATGGAGATTTGTAGTTACTTTCTCTGCAGTCTATGGGGGAGGAGTATTGGAGTTTTCCTTCCCTCTGAAGATTTCATGTCTGTCCATTTGATGGGATTAAGCCTGGACTGGGTTAGTCTGTAATTGCTTAATATGCCCTGAGGCTAAAACCTCCAGAGAAAAAGGGGGTGGTGGCAAGATGGAGTGTTTTCTCTGAACTGCCCAGCAGTAGGATCCCCATGCTCTGTCTTGCTGTTAGACCTGTTTTCCTTTCCTCTTGAAGCACTTTGTTTTCTATCTTAGTGTGGTAAAGCATGCAGGTCTGAAGTTTTGCTCCATCTAAGCCTCCATCTTCTGAGCATTTCTTTCTGTCTTTCTCCCCCAGCCACTTCCCTGGTGTCTGTGTCAACTCCTTGAGTCCAGTGCCAGCAAGGCCCTCTTTCCAGGCTGGTATGTTTGCCAGCCTGGAGATTTCAGGGGCCACTGCAGACTCTGCACAGCCCATGGGGGAGAGGTCATGGGATTCCCCTTCTATACCCTCAGACCCAACAGTTTAAGAATTCAAGTCTTTTTCTTGGTGTACATCTTGAGCTGTCTAGCAGTAGGGTCCCCCTGGTCTGTCCTGCTTTCAGACTGATTTTCATTCCTCTCAAAGTGTCCTGTTTTCTATCTCGGTGTAAAAGGGTGTAGAGGTCTAAAGATTTACTCCATCTAAGCTGCCATCTTCCCAGAACTCCAGTATGTGGGTCTTATTCCCACTTTGAGCCAATTTTGGTGACGATAAGGTTCAAGCATAGCCCATTGCCCCACTCTCATCTTCTCTTTTACTGTATTTACATCTTATAAACCTTTTAATAAGAGATAATTTACCCCTTCTATTTTTTTCTCTTTTCATGTGTTTCTCTTGTTTTGTTTGAATCAGCCCATTTTGCTAAATTTCCTTTCTTTTTTACATAGATACTTCGTTTCACTGCTCTAATACTGATAAAGTTCTTAAGTACTTTAGTTATCTTGTATTCTTTCAGTGCTTTACATATCTCAAATATCATAGTTATCTTATTTCATTTATCACCTTCCCAGGTATTAATGTACTCAAATCAACTTTACTGAAACTCTTTAATTTTCACTTTATCTTTTTATGCTTCTCTGGAATGTCAAATTTGCTCATCAATTTTTCTTTTCAGGATTGACTTCTACTTCACTTCAAAGTTTGGAAAACATCTAATTAAATATCCTAATAACTTATTTACTTTTAATTTTAACCCCATTTGACTGTGGTTTCTTGAATATTCCTACAATTTTGCTAAATCAAAGAATGATTTCCTTTCTTGGCAGTTGAAAGAAATAAATCCAGCATTCTAAGGGATAGTTTTAATGTCTCCTGTTAAAATAATTTCTCTTAAATTAAAGTTTATGGAATAACAACTCAAAACATTACATAATACCTCCCATCTTATAAGAATCATTTAAAGGACAATTTAAAGATTTATAATTTCTAATTAATTCATGGTACTATAGATTCTCCCTTATCTATCTCTCTCTTTTTCTCAAAACATTCTCAGTGTTCAAGAATATAAGGGGGGAAAGCCAGACAAAGTTCTAAATCAAAAAATCACAAGACACATAAAGATTTTCTTTCTGAAATCCTAGCTTGTGTACTATTATTATTGTACTATTGAACACAGATGGACCAAAACACAGAGACTGACATCAGTTAACACTTTCCCATAACTCACACAAATGCAGATGCAGACAAACAAATACATAAAACATAGAAGAAACTAAGGCTTTTTTATTTTGGAGCCAACTTTGTTTAAAGAATTTTGTCCTGATCAAAGATCCTCCAGTTTCTGGCCAATAAGTATGGGAGTTGTTTTTATTAACCATGATTAAAACTAAATGATACTTACACAAAAATAACAGAGATCTCTGTTACCTACTGATACCTCCCATTGAAGGTTTCCTGGAAGTTGGTAATCCAAATGCATATGCCCTGCCACCTGCTTCCTTTGGCAGTTTCTTGTTGCTAATCTAAATTCCCATTACCAAAGTAAAGGACCAAAGCAAAAAGCCAAAAGCTCTCCCAAGAAGAGACAGACAAGTCCTCCCTTCAGTCACAACACCAGAAATTCACTCTCTTAAATTAAAAATTTCCCTTGTATCAGAAAAAAAAGGGTCCTCATAAATCAAAACTAGACAAAGATTGCTCACTGCAATCTGTGGGACCCCAAACTGAGTTAGCAAATGCATCTCTAAGTACCATACTTTTGCTGGACCCACAGCATGCCACCAATGCTCTATCCTGTACACTTGAAAACCAAAAGAGTCAGTGTGCTCAGTGAATTTGTTTATTTCCTTTAAAAAGAGAATTAAGACACACATGGAGGTTTGCATAAACCCAAACCTATGGAAGAGAAAGAGGTTACAGGTTTGATGATGTTTTGAGGAAGAAGGGAGAGAGTCTATAGGTATAGTTAACAAGAAAGAAACTTCAGCCTAGAAACAGATGTTCATCAGCAACTTGGAATGTCAGAAAGGATGTTACTTTGATAACATGGAAAAAAAAATGACTTATTATCTGTAGGGACTGGTGAACTTTCAGGACTGGACTGAACTATTCTTGATTAGAAACACTGTGGAGTCACTTCCAGGGCATGCATCACTGCCTTTTCCTGATATTCCAAGTCAATTCTAAATATCACAGAGCCATTAGAAACCTGTTAAACTCTTAAAACATCATATATCAGAATAGCTACATAATAGCATATCTGAAAATATGGTAATTGGTCTTATGCTCCAAGACCTAAATAGCACCTCCATTTTTAAGATATGAAAAATAAGGAATTATTTTCCTTGATTCTTTAGTTCTAAGCTTGACATCATGACTAATTTGCTTTTTTAAATATGTATCAGAAAAAAAAATGTTCAAAACTCAAATAAAATACATTAAGCATTCCTTTGAGCTTTCTACATATCATCTCTAAACTTTAGATATTCTTCTATTAGACATCTAAGACAGAAATTATTATTTATAAGGTCCTTAAAAAACAAATGGATTGGGGCAGCTGGGTAGCTCAGTGGATTGAGAGCCAGGTCTAGAGACGGGAGGTCCTAGGTTCAAATCCGGCCTCAGACACTTCCCAGCTGTGTGACCCTGGGCAAGTCACTTGACCCCCATTGCCTACCTTTACCACTCTTCCACCTATAAGTCAATACACAGAAGTTAAGGGTTTAAAAAATTAAAAAAAAAATGTATTGGATAAAAGTGTACTACCTCAAGTAATATTCATTTGTCTATTTAGCTGGATAAATCTTCAAGATTTAAATACACTGATTAAATATATATATATATATATATATATATATACATATATGGATGTGTATGTGTATTTCTTCTTTTTCTTCTGTTTATCTGTTTTACTTTCTATTCATCATTGCTCTAGCACTAATACCTCCTGATGCTGAGTTTGAAATAAATGAAAATTAAGCATTTATCTGTATACCTTAAATTATTTTAAGCATTTTGTTTGATACAAAAACTATATTTTCTATCTTGGGTTCTCATTTCACTATATCTTAGGTGTTTTGTTGGAATAAAAAAATTAAATCAAGTTGCAAACTAATGCTATGCTATAATACTAAGAGATGATTGCTGGTATTTCTTTAAAAGTAGGTATTTTTAGGATAAAACCAAAAATTATTTCAGACTTGACTCACATGCGTGTAACCTTCTTTACAGTTATATGGGTTATAAAATCTCTCCAATGTGAAGCTATAAGCATCTTTTTTCTGGTCTTTTAAAAAACTACTCTGAAGAGTCTATAATAATTAGTTTAAGGAACTAAAGAAATTTAGCCTAGAGAAGATTAAGGAAGACACAATTATTTGGAGATTAATCATGTAGAAGAAGGATTAGACTTGTTCTTCTCAGGCCCCCAAGACAGAATTAGTGCCATTGGGCAAAAGTTTCATGGAACTAAATTCTATCTCAGTGTAAGGAGAAACACTCAAACAATATCAGCTGTTCGGTAGTGGAATTGCTTAGTAGGCAGGGAGTTCTTCATCCTTGGGGTTATTTTATCTAACAACTAACTTTTCAGAAGGAAAGCTGAATTTAGAATGAAAAGAACTGTACTGTAGTCCTGATTTGCCTATTAATTCCTGTGACTTTGGATCCCTTTAGACCATTTTTTTTTAATCTACAGGAAAAACAAAAAACAAACCAACAAAAGAACATAACAGATAAGAAGGTTGGACTAATTGATCTTTAAAGGTCTCGTTCAGTTCTTACTCTTTTGTAGAGATGGTTCTTACTTCAGGTATAAGTTAGACAAGCTTGTCTCTGAAGTCCCCATCAACCATGAATCTGTGATTTTGTGGCCTCTAGTCCATAGAGCTTACTTTATAAGATCAAAAAGGAGATTATTTCATTGTAATTATATTCTCTTTATGCTTTCATTTTTTTTTTTTACCTAGATCTTCGACCTACTGGTTAACCCGAATCCAGTCATTTCTGTACTGCAATGAAAATGGCCTTCTTGGAAGCTTTTCTGAAGAAACTCACTCTTGTACTTGCCCGAATGACCAGGTGGCCTGCCATGGGTTCCTCCCCTGCACTGTAGGAGACGGTTCTTCATGCCTGACCTGTGCTCCAGATAATCGTACCCGCTGCGGAAACTGTAATACCGGATATATGCTGAGTCAAGGGCTTTGTAAACCGGAAGTGGCGGAATCCACGGAGCACTATATCGGTTTTGAGACTGACCTGCAGGACCTGGAAATGAAATATCTTTTGCAAAAAACCGACCGGAGAATCGAAGTCCACGCCATTTTCATCAGCAACGACATGCGCCTTAATAGCTGGTTTGATCCTTCCTGGCGCAAACGAATGCTCCTTACCCTAAAGAGCAACAAATACAAAGCAAGCCTTGTCCACATGATTCTGGGTCTCTCTCTGCAGATCTGCTTAACTAAAAATAGCACCTTGGAGCCAGTTTTGGCTGTTTATGTCAATCCTTTTGGAGGCAGCCACTCTGAGAGTTGGTTTATGCCTGTGAACGAAAACAGCTTCCCAGACTGGGAGCGGACTAAGTTGGACTTACCCCTTCAGTGTTATAACTGGACGCTGACTCTGGGCAACAAGTGGAAGACTTTTTTTGAAACAGTGCATATCTACTTGAGGAGTCGCATCAAGTCAAATGGTCCAAATGGCAACGAAAGCATCTATTACGAACCCCTGGAGTTTATTGACCCTTCCCGCAATCTGGGTTACATGAAAATCAACAACATACAAGTATTTGGCTACAGCATGCACTTTGACCCGGAAGCAATTCGGGATCTGATCTTGCAGCTGGACTACCCCTATACTCAGGGATCCCAGGACTCAGCACTTTTGCAGCTGCTTGAGATAAGGGACCGTGTAAATAAACTCTCCCCACCTGGTCAGCGTCGGCTCGACCTTTTCTCTTGCTTGCTTCGTCATAGACTCAAATTGTCCACTAGTGAGGTGGTGAGAATTCAATCTGCTTTGCAGGCCTTTAACTCCAAATTGCCAAACACAATGGATTACGACACAACCAAATTATGTAGTTAACCATAAATGTCAAGCACAACCCAAAACCTTGAAGGAGTTTTTACAGTGCTTTTGTGGAACAGTTTATGTTTGGAAGAGTAAATTTAAATTGTCTTTTCAATATCTGTCTTATATCAGTCAATACCGTTGGATGGCAATTTACACATGAACTTGCTGACAATGAATATATTATACCTGCAGTTTTGGTTTATGAATGAAATAAATACTGACACCAGTCTAGAAGACATTCTACTTTTTACAATAAATTTCATTTGTAATTTTATATGTTCCGTGGCAATGCTTTTGTGCATTACATTCTCTAGAGGGAACATAAAAGGATACCAATAAAATTTTGTAGCTGAACAGTTATTAAAAAGAAGTGCTGTGGGATTCCTTTCCCCCCCCCCCCATGAAATGACTTCTATTTTGATATAACTTTGTTAGGGGTTGGGGAAAATACATAGGTTTTTTTTGTTTATTTTTTGTTTTTATTGGAAACACTGGAAAGGTTTCTTGCCTGATGCAAATTGCATTCTCTTTCCTAATCCTTATGGAAAACTGAAACATTGGTAAAATGTTACATTCTTCAGTAATATTTTCATTGTTGATGGCTCAAAAGTGGTTTTCTGTTTCAATCACTCAAATTCGTAAATTCTTCCTAGAGATATAATATCCCCAAACTGCTCAAAATAGCATTTCCCAATTCAAAATCACTCACTGTTTTAGAAATGAGGCTATTTCTTCTTCCTAAGTAAACACATATGCAAAAAAGAAAAAAAATCATTGTAATTATAAGCAGAGTGTATGGGGGAAATTAATTTCTTTAGCAGCATCCTTAGTAATTTACTTTGTAACTTCTAGTAACTAGAAGTGAACATTAATATTAGACATTTTAAATTTAATTAAAATAGTATTTACTGAGTGCCTCCCATTCAATCATTTTGCTGACATCAATAAAATAATATAAAGAACATTTATATATTATAATTTGTTAGCATAACTTAAATATTTAATTAAATAGTCCCTGGGGAAAATTCAGAGCTGGGTAAGGATGTCACTACCCTCTAAGGAGAACTACCATTGCTAAAAACATATTCAATAATTTTTTTAACATCTTATGAGGAAGTTACCTTTTATTATAACATCGATTTCCATCTAAAGCCTTGATGTAGACACTAAATCAATTATTCATACATATATAACTTGGAAAACAATATTTGATAGTTAATTAGGTTTTTAAGCTAGTATCTACATTTCTATGAAACATATTGATGCAACATTTGTTTTTAATGAATATTGAGATATCTTTTTTTTATTTGTCTGTATGAATATTGCTTTTACATTATAAATTAACCATAAGTAGTATCTGGCTCAGCTCCTTTTCCCTAATCACAGATAGCACTCAGTGGTAATGTCTTGCTTCTTTCATTGTTGGCCCAAATAAGACAGGTTTGAGTAAATTAAAAAAAAAAAAAAAACCTCAGAAAATAACTAATTAATATTTCTAAGGGAAGGCTAAACCACTTGCTTTTACTACTTTAACCTAAAGGAAAAATAAAGTAGTATGTTCTGCTTTCTTGATTCAAGAGAAGATAATTCCCTCAATAATAACTCCCTAAGATAAAAAAATTTTAAACGTTCATTCTTGGACACTGTGGTTCTACAATGCTAAAACATTCTGGCAAAACATTTTTAACTCCCGAATTAACAAATATATAATGATATTGCACCAAAAATATGCTGTAAGTTCCATTTTCTGATAATAGGTAAAATCTATATTGAACATCATGTTTAAAAATACTTTATGTTTCTTATTTCCTTTGATCCCATTGTAAGTTACTACAACCATTATCCTCCCTATTTACATTTGAAGAAACTAAGGCTATAAGAAATTAAAGTGTCCAAAATCATAGAGCAAATGAGTGTATTGCTAACAACCGGTCCAGCATTCCGCCCCCTATTCCACACTCTAAATATTGGTGCTGAATGAATGACACTATAGAGAAACAATCTGAGATTAACTAATTAAACTTCATCTCATTAATTATAAAAGTATACAGAGAAAGAAGTGATTTCTTAAAATATTTTAATTCCAAAATTGCTGAATCGACTTAAGTGATTGCACTTAGCTACTAACATTACATTCTTACACTTATATTCTCCAAAACTTTTTTACATTCTTAAATACTTACATTCTCCAAAAAATTTTTAATAATTAAAATTTCAATACATTTTAAAAGAAGCCTAATTGATAAGTATTTCATTTTTAATTGAGTTGTTCTGATGAGTTTATTTAGGTATCATAAAGAAAAATGGAATATTTCCCAATTCCAATAAACCAATTTAAAAATTCCCTAACTAATCCAACATATGCCCAGTACTATGTCTTCATTATTATGAAAAAAAATTTTAAAGTAATATCTTTACCTTCAAAGAGTTTATATAATCTGGTGGTGTGTTGAGGTTCACTATATGTAAAGATATGAATATATTACTCACCATTTTTTTTAAACCCTTAACTTCTGTGTATTAGCTTCTTGATGGAAGAGTGGTAAGGGTGGGCAATGGGGTTCAAGTGACTTGCCCAGGGTCACACAGTTGAGAAGTGTCTGAGGCCAGATTTGAACCTAGGTCCTCCTGTCTCTAGGCCTGACTTTCAATCCACTGAGCTACCCAGCTGCCCCCCCTCATCATTATTTTTGTTGGTGTTAACTTCAATAAGAATCGATTCATATTGTATAGAAGGATCATGTGACTCCAGTTTGCATTAATCTCTAATATACTAAAAATATCAACCAATAGCTTGTTTCTCTTCTGGTGACCAAAATCTAGAGAATTAAGAAGCATTCATTACCATCTTTTCAATAGCTTTTTTTTAATTTACAAATGTGATATTATGACAATAAATTCTTAAAAGATAGAATCAGAAAAATACTCAGTGACTGAAAATACGATGAACACAACGACTTGCACCCCAAACAACAGTAGCCTTTTAGTTTCTCTGAAAAAAAAAAAAAGAAGTTCTAATATTCTCCTAGAGATCCATTGTTAACTTAAAATAAAACTACTATTCTTGTTCATAGAGTCTTCAGGGATCATCCTTTATACTCAGCACATCTGTCCCTATCCCAGCTCTGGTGTCAGCACCTGCCTTATCAAGAATCACACACTGGTTTTTCAGATAGCTAAATAGAGCCTTAGGTTATATATAGATAGGCTACCCCTGGCTGCTACCAGTAACAATATAGCCTTAAAGATCTTTCTGCCTCCTCAGCTTTTGTTTCAAATTTAAGTTAAACTTAAGTATAAGAGAAGTATATTGGTATAGTGTAAAAAACAGTGGACTTCAAATTCGAAAAACTAAAGCTTTTAACATAATAACATTTTTTAACCTAATAACTTTTAACCTTTTAACCTAATAACATCTTATAACCTAATAACATCTTATTAGGGCAAGTTACCTGACTTCCCAGATCTGAAGTTTCTTCACCTGCATAGCTCCCCAAAATTTTAAATGTGGAGAATATGTTTTTTAAGTCATAACATTCCCTGTATATGAGAAATTTTGTTATGGAAAAAGGCTATATTTTACTCCATCCTTGATCTTGTGTTTGTTTTGTCCTACTAAAAAATAACAAGCAGAAACAAGGATACTTTCGTTACTTTATTTTTTGGTATTTCTTTTGAAGGACAAACAATAGGGAAGTTAATCATGAACTTGTATTGCATTTATTTTTTCAAAGATGGTGCCCAATTTTTAATCATTGCTTTTAATTAAACCTAATTTTATTTACTAATTCAATTAAATAATCATTCCTTAAGGAGCTGCAACATGACAGGAGCATCCTGTTAGATGCTGGTTCAAAACGTAGGAAAACAAACAATTCATATATTCAAGAACTGACTATTCAGTATGTACTTTTTTATTTATTTAATATCCCTGACCCAAGAAAGGATTCTTGTGTGTGTGTGTGTGTGTGTGTGTGTGTGTGTGTGTGTGTGTGTGTGTGTGTGTTCTATATCTCCCTACCAAGTATAAAATGAAGATTCTGGGAACTGAATTATCATGTGTGACTGTCCACACTAATTAAATTAATTATGCTAATTTTCCATTTTACTTCATGTTAATCTAGGTAACATTATGAAAAAGCACTAGTTATTTTAGTGAAAGATTAAAATAGAGTTTTGCTTCCCCTTTCACAGACAATCAGTGAAAAAAGCATTCAACTTAGATTTGGATTTGTTTTCATAGTCTATGCATAATTGTTAATTAGTATATTTTAGTTTCAGTTTATTTATCTGGAAAAATGGGATAACAACAGTACTTAACTGTCAGAGTTGTTGTGTAAATTAAACAGAATAATGCTTTAAATCAAACATCTAAATACCAGTTCTTATAATGTGATATGATGCTTTAATTACATTGTATTTTTTTCATTGTTATTAATAGCAAGTAGAAATAGAATCTCAATTCATATTAGAATCAGTTGGTCTAAATAGAAGGGAAAGTTAGTGCGAGTTAGAATAGCACCTCAGTTTTTGTCAAAAACTAATAACATAACTTTAATCACTAATCTGCTGCTCAAAGTTCCCAAAATTATGTTAGCCTGGCGGATATCTAAGGTCTCCTTCAGCTAGAATATTTTATGATCTTTTGAAATTCACATCATGACTTTTATATAGACTAGTTTTCAAATCTAGAATGATGCATTTTTCTCATAAATAGATTATTCTAATTATATTCAACACTGGCTGGAAAAATCAGTTTTTAATTAGGGACGTGAGTTTGTTTTATTTTAAAAACTAAATTCTATCATGGAAACTTGCGAATAACTTTCCCAGGACATTAATGGTCAAAGAAAATATGAGACCACTCAAATAATTTACATTGATGATACTTCCTTATCTAAATTCAGTCTTCCTGCTGGCTTGTCTCATCCCTTTTCATATTACTCAGTAAATGAATAATAGTCTAGTTCTGGCTTTATAAAGTGTCTTCAGAGTTTCCCCACCAACAAAACTACTCATGAATCCCAAACCAAGTTGGACACAGAATATAGTATATTTTTCATTAATAACTTATATCCTACTCTGAACCATAAGTCAGATAAAATTTTCAGGATTGTTATGGCTATTTGATTCTTTCGGATTCTTAGAAAATTAGGCCAGTATTAAAAGGAACTGATCAGTCTGCCAAAATAATTATTTTCTAATGTGAAAATGACTTTATAGTCACTAATTCACATGTTTGTTTTCTTTCTGGAGTAAGGTCATTAGTATCTATAAGTTCTTTGGACAAGATGATGTTCCCAATCTTAATTATGATAATTGATTCCTGAATGGATAGCATTCTCAAATTGACTCCTGGATTTTTATTATGCATCACATTTATATACTTATTATTACATTTCCTCAACAATTAGAAAATATATAACTTCTGCAGAAAATATTTTCAAACTGGAAAATATAAAGTTAATAAAATACTCCACATTTTGAGAGGTTTTTTAATTATGTAAAGAACAAGATAAATTACACAAAGTCCTCAGAATTTGTTTTCTGACCTCTCTTTTTTTATACAAATATATATCAGGTGCTGAGAAAAATTATTATTTTAATTTCTGTCTAAGATAACTCTGCAATAGGTCTGTCAGGAATAGGCAATTTGAAGTCTTACTTGAATTTATATTCTTTTCACTATACTCTATGGTCACAAAGACAGAAAGAACTCTGTATAATCTTGCTTCTGTGTGACTTGGACAATCCACTTACTCTCAGTGCTCAGGACAGTTTTCTAAAGTTTTAAGTTTTATAGAAGGTACCCACTTGCATTGGCCAAGGAATTTTTCTCACCCATAAGTTCCATACACCAATGAAATCATAAGTATATTCCCTATTGTTTATGTTACTAGAAAATGCTAGAGTTAGTGTCCAAACTCTAATGATGATTATATAAATTTAATGTTCTCATTAGTATAGTTTGTGACATATTATATTTCTAAGAAGTATTGCTTTTTGAGGACAAGAGTGATTTTCATCTTTGTGTTCCCACAACTTAATCAACTGCTAGCATTTATATATATATATAGTTTTATAAAACTCTTTAACTTAAAAATATCATATCCACTGACATACTCACATCCACATTTTTATAAAACTAGAATTCTTAGAGGCTATTAACCTTCATGTCCCTATCCTATTTTTGACTATACAATTACAATCCCATTTTTGTTTACATATTTACTTAAGCAGTATGGTTAACCTTTTCTTTTTAGAAACTTTTAGATTAGATCAGATTTTTTCAAACTTTCGTATATCTTCTTTTGCTACATCAGGCAAATTTACCACTTTATTCTTTTCATTTAAGTAGCCAGTTGAACATTTTTTTTCTTTAAAATATGTTTAGCAATTTTTTTTTTAGTTTACTGATTCATTTCTTAGATGATCTTATCCTACCTACCATTGTTTCTCTTTAATTGCTTTTCACTTTACTATTTATGGCTTGTCCCTACTGTTCCAACAGAGTCAGAGAAAAGCAATCTCATTAATTACTTGTAAGAAGTTCAGACAAACTATTTGGAGGTAAAGGAAATTTTAAAAATCATTATCTAAAATGAGAATTTCAACTTCTATCTATTGTTCTTTTCGCATGTTAGGAATAATTTCATTTTGGACATTAGTCATTAGCCAATTGATTATGTGTCATCAAATGAAAAACCCTACAAAAAACTTTCAAAGGGTCATAAAATCAGAAGTAGTACCTTAACAAAAATAAAAAGAACATTATTTTAAGTAATAAATATATTCTAAGTAATAATAATAAAAATAGTAACTATCCTTTATCTAGTGCTTTAAAATTTGCAAAGCACTTTAAATATATAATTTGGTTTTGAACAACCTTGTGGGGTAGGTGCCATTTTTATCTCTATATTATAGATCAGTGGTTCCCAAACTTTTTTGGCCTACCACCTCCTTTCCAGAAAAAATATTACTTAGCCCCCTGGAAATTCATGTTTTTTTTTTAATTTTAATAGCAATTAATAGGAAAGATAAATGCACCTTGTGGCCATTACTGCTCCCCTGGATCACTGCAGCACCCACTAGGGGGCGGTGGTGCCCACTTTGGGAATCACTATGATGAAGTAATAGACTGACAAAGAGGAAATGACTCATGCAATGTCATACAACTAATACATAACAAAAGGAAGAATTTTAAATTATGTGTTCCTGACTCAGAGTCCCACATTCTACCCACTCTGGAGCCCAAGTGTTTACTACAAGGACATCAGACCATCTCACAAAACAGAATCATTTGTGAGGATATACATTGGATGATTCAATTCTTAAAGCAAGACATTAGTTTTTTCACAGCAAAATATATTCAATCAAATTCTATCAACATTCATTAAGTTTCTGCTTTGTCCAAGATGCTGTGCTGGGTGCTGGGTATGCAAATACATGAATGAAAATGTCCTTCTTTACCTTCAAGAATTTATCACTCTATAGAAGAGGTAGGAGTAGGGGCATATGACATATATAAAGATGAGTAAAATACAAAGAGAAGAATGAGGAAATATCCATATGAATTTGTTTCAGATGGGATAGAAAGATTTCTTCTGGGAGACCAGAGAAGACCACATGAAAGATATTATTCCTTATATAAAATAATGAAAGACATCATCAGGGATGTGTGTGGCAGAAAAGTAGGAGTACAAATTGTGTAATAACAGTGAAGGATACAATGGACAATCTAAATATTTCACTGTTATCTGTAAACTATTAAACGAATCATGACAAAGTCTTAGAATAGTGGTTATCAAAGTGTAGACCAAGCATTTCTGGAGCCCCTAGACTTGTGTTGGTGAACCTATGGCACATGTGCCGGGGGGGTTGTTCCCTTCCACCTCTCCATGCATGCCTAATGATGTTTCTCACAGGACCTGTCCCCTTGCCCAGCAGCCCAGTAGGAGCACTTCCTCTCTCCCCTGTTTGGGATAAAGCAGTGAGTTGGAGTAGGGAGGGATCACATGCTACATGAAAGTTGCAGTTTGAGCACTTGATCTCTAAAAGATTTGCCATCACCCTCCTAGACCCTTTAGAGAGAGTATAAGCTCAAAATTATTTTCATAAAAATACTAACGGGGGAAGCTGGGTAGCTCAGTGGATTGAGAGCCAGGCCTAGAGATGGGAGGTCCTAGGTTCAAATCTGGCCTCAGGCACTTCCTAGCTGTGTGACCCTGGGCAAGTCACTTGACCCCCATTGCCCACCCTTACCACTCTTCTGCCTTGGAGCCAATACACAGTATTGACTCCAAGATGGAAGGTAAGGGTTTAAAAAAAATAAAAAAATAAAAATACTAAAAATACCTCCCTTTTCCAACTACACATCTGTGAGGCTAGATTTTTGCCATATATTTCAACAAAAATTGTATATTGCAATAGAATGTTACAAAAGCAAATATGAGAATCAGTCTTTCTTCTATTAAGTGAAGTGATTTATAAAAATATATAAAAGAAAGCCTCTTCTCACTATTAAAAAAAAGATATTATTCCTTAGTTGAAACTAATAGGAAGATAAAGAAAATAAAAGGCAGGGATGAGAAGGGAAATGGGGCAACCTGTGAATACATAGAAGTGGAACTCCTGAGTTCAAGAAAGAGCTACTAAATTCAGAGTAGCAGGAATATAGAGTATAAAAAGAGCAATGAGAAAACAAGAAGAGTGGGAAGGAACAAAGGAGTCAGACTATAGAGATCCTTAAAGAGCAGACTGAGTAGTTGAAGTTTTATTCTGTAGGCCATAAGGAGTCACTGGAAATCTGGGAGATAAGATACATTGAGAAGATCAGTTTGGCACCTTCCTAAAGACTAGATTAGAAAAGGCATAGATTAGAGTCAGAGATAGGAAATGAGGAGGGTATTACAATAGTTTGGATCAGTGATTCCCAAAGTGGGCACCACCACCCCCTGGTGGGTGCTGCAGTGATCCAGGGAGGCGGTGATGGCCACAGGGGCATTTTTCTTACCATTAATTGCTATTAAATTTTTTTAAATTAATTTCCAGGGGCTCTAAGTAATATTTTTTTCTGGAAAGGGGGCAGTAGGCCAAAAAAGTTTGGGAACCACTGGTTTAGGTTAATGGTAATGAACACCTAGTCTCATGGTGACTGTGCGACTAGGAAGGAATCAGATTGGAGAACTGTAAGGTAAACAATTGATAAATCTTTGCAAATGATTGGATAAATAAAGTAGAAGAGGCTTGAAGACATTTCTGAGGTTTCAAACCTGAGGGAAGTTGGTAGATAATTATGTCAACAACAGAAATAGGGAAGTTTGAAGGGAAGATAAAAAGTTAAATTTAAGACATACTGAATTGAAGTCAGGGTAAAGTGCAAGACTATAGAAGATAAATTAGGTTTGATTCAAATGTATGCATAGGATATGGTCCACGTGGACCCACAGACTTGAGAACATTCCTAATACTCTTGCTCTGAATGGAAGGTGAAAAGTGAATGGCAATGGTCTGCCAAGTGAGCTTTCAAAGGTCTGCCAGCAAACAAAAAGCAATGCCCTCTGCACCACAAGGGGCTGTTCTTTTTTTGTAGACTTGGGAGCCACATAGACATAATAATTGAGCACATAGAAACTGATGAGATCATTGAGAGAAAAGAAAGAACCTTGTAGGAAATTCATACTGAAGGGAAGGGTATGTTGTAATGATGAATCAAAAAGACACACACACACACACACACACATACACACACACATACACACACACAAATAAAGAGTGCTGAAACTGGTAGGAAGATATCCAAAACAGAAAAGTGATGTGGAATAGGTGAGATCTCTAAGGGAAAGCAAAAAGAGATAAGAAATTTCAAGTATATCATATATTCCATGAAGTAATATTTCTTTTACCTATGCATATAATTTTATCTACTATAAGTGGGTTAATTCAATAAGGAGAATCTGTGGAAAACCATCAATAAGAATTGTGTGAGATGAGAAGGTATGGAGGGATCTGATCCTGTTGATAGAAGGAATCCCAGTATGACTGCGATCAGAGAGCCATCCATAGAAGCATTATCAAACAACTGTCCTTAATGTTTTCATAATTTACAAAACAAACAAAAATAGGACAGTTACAACTTCCAGTGGATCTGTTAGCCTAAATAAATGAAAAAAAATCATTAAAGCACTTTCTTTTTTGTCTAATGTATTTCCTTTTTAATATTAATTTATTATATTCCGGTGCTATATGAGTAATTGTTTCCAGAACAAACAAAATTTAATTAGTCCCCAAAATATTAATCACCTACTATGAATGTTTAGGAACTGAAGGATGAATTAGATTTCTGCCCTGCTCTTTAGGAATTTATATTCTTCTAGGGGAAATAGTATATATTATATACAAATAATATTAAAAATAGCAAGAATTAAATGCCAAGGTAATACCAACAAAAACCGATAAGAGATGTGAGAAATTATGAAGATATTGCTCCTGAGCTAGGGATATCAGAGTCAACTTCATAGAAAAAATTACATTGACATTGTCTCTTAAAGAATTCAAGGGTTTTAGTATTCAGAGTTGAGGGTAAGTATAATCTTTGTATAGTAAACAATAAGTAAGTGAATAGAAACCAGAAAAGAAGGAATGACATTCTCAACTGTGGTAAATATCACAGAAATTAAAGTAGGTAAGAACAAAAAGAAGGGCATTAAATATAGAAGTTAGGAAGTCACTGGTAACCTTGAAGAGAGCGATTTCAGTAGAAATGGAAGGAACATGGCGCATTCCAAAGGATCCAAAATTGAATGGATTGTGACTGTAGAACTCTACCCTATATTTTTGCAGTAAAGGTTTTAATCATTGGATTTAGATCTAGAGCTGAAAAGAATTCAGAAATAATGAAGTCCAAAAATGTCATTTTATACAGTTGGAAACGAACACAGAAGTCACATAGCTAGTAAGTTTCTGAGGCAGAATATCACTCCATATCCTTTAGCTCCAAGTCTAGCACTCAATCCAGTACCCCACATTTTACTTTATTTTATTTGCTTTTAATGGCACCAAACATTTTTGTAATATTAACAAAGAATCAATTGTCTTACTTGTATGCATTTTCCAAGTACCTGGTTTATCCATTTGTGTTTAATTTTATTTATTTATTTAGCTTAACCATAAATGCCTCTTAATTTTTTTTTTACCGTGATAGATCTGATTTGGGCTTGGAAAGGGTCTAAAATGAAACAAAGTTATCCTGGAATGACACCTTGAAAGCAATGTTTGTGAGCTATATTGTATACAAACTTTCGGTCAATTGATTATATACTCAAAGTCTTTTCTTGCTACATTCTAGTTTTTCGTGTTGTTCTATATAACTGAAGCTGTAAGAGAAGTGACCTCAGTTTACGTGAGATGTTGCTATACTTAACATTTTTTAAAAAAATTATTCTAATTAAACTAAACTTTTAAAAATAGTAAATGTTATGTCTAAGCCCATTACATTTTATTTTTCATAAGTACATTTATAGGACTCTGGTACATTAAAAAAATATATACTGTTTCCCCTTAAATATAAAAATGAATCAGTTAATGCTATGATTTGAATAATTTTGAGGAAACAGAGTTCTTGGTAGTCTAAGTTGAATAAATCATTATTTTTTCCTTTTATTTTGTCAAATATAGGCTTGTACATTGGTCACATATAACAGGTTTCAACGCCAAAGCTAAATAGAAATTAGAAATAATACTCTTTATACCTCAAAACATTATCCAGATCATTCAGACTTAACTGAACATCTGAATTATCCAAATAATGGTGCTAATTATCCACTCTCTTTTGTCACCCAAATCTTTTCTGAAGATTTAATTCAATTCAGCAAACACTTACTGAAGCCATATGTACAAGGCACTGAACTGGATACAATCCCTTTCAATCCTATATAAAAACAAACAAACATGGGATTTTTTGAAATATGTTAACGTTCAGCTCTTAATGGTTAGCATAGATTTCAGGTGTGCCCTTTTTATCTTACTGAGTGATACAAGGAATTATGAAACTTACAATTTATGCAACCTCTGACTTTTATGGTTACCAAAAGACCAAAAAGAAAAGTATAGTCATCCCATATTTGTCTTTATCTTTGAAACAAAACGATGTCCCATTTTCCATTATAGAAGGGGTATAATTCTTGGGCACTTACGACATGTTACTAAGATGAAGGATATGAGCATTCAATCACCTGAGACTGTCATGGAACTATTCCATCCTCTTTATTCCTGGGGTAAGGATGAGCACCAACTAAAAGACAGCTTAAATTTGAGCTGCCAAATCCCTTTCCAAAGTCCTTCCTCTGCACCACTTTGAAAAAAAATCATGTTAGCACTTCAGTGACTAAGAATGAAAAGCTCTGCTTGCCTCATTGTGCTTCATATATGTCATAGCAATCCCATAGTTGTCTAAGCACTAATTCTGCAGCACCGATCACATTCTCTTTATCATAAGGTCTCTTTTAAAATTCTTTTGAGTCCTTTTTTTATTCAAACATTCAAAGTGATATTTTCAGTTATATTTTGTGAATCTCCTGACTACTCATTGGCAGGCCATGCCAGGATAGGGTCACATTGCTTTATATTTAAAATGGATGTTTAAAACCTTAAATTTCACATGGACAATACAGGGTGAACTGGGAAAAAAAATAATGCTGTTATTGAAAGCACTTATCTCACCTTGATGCAGTTTTTATGATTCTGACTATAAATATTCTTGACAGTGTCTGGCTAATTAATAAAATTATTATTGAAATCTTCTCTGTACATAGCTCTTTATTTAGAATTATGTGCCTCACAATTAAAGTGTTTGAAAATTCTTGTATAGGTATGAGCTTATCTGGCCAAGGCCTGATTGCTTCTTTGGTATGACAAATAATTGTCCCCATATATGGATGTACAAACATACAGACATACCACAAATATCTTACAAACACTGTCTGAATAAAAGGTTTAGAAAGAAGGATAAGGAAGAGAAGGAAGCATAAATAGATTTAATAAAATCTTTGGGGAGATTATCTATCTATCTATCTATCAAGAGAGAAAGTTATCTTCCCCATTTCTCCATGATTCTGGCTAATTCAATCACAAATTAACCATGAAGAGGAAGACTATTACTATTCTCATTTTTTAAGATAGAAAAACAAGACTTCAAAAGACAAAAATCATGCTAAATTAAACAGAATTGTTAAAGTCTGAAAATTAAGCTCCATTAAATCACTCTGAGTTCCATATTCTGCTCATATTTTTAATATTGTTATCAAGATGAGATTCTCTCTCTGACTTTTAAAAAAAATTCAGTGAATGTTTAATTAACTTTAACAGGTTGATTTGTAGAATAAAGTCTGACACATGTTAAATAACACATATTCACTAGGATTGATGTATACTATATACTCCATTATAATTATTATCAGCAAAAGTAAGCAATATCATCAAATTGCATATTCAAGCTATAAAGCGGAATCTTTGCCCCAAAGATGCTTAGAAGCTAGATCGGTGGTTCCCAAACTTTTTTGGCCTACCGCCCTCTTTCCAGAAAAAATATTACTTAGCGTCCCCTGTCACATACTATCACCACCCCCTTACAGTTATTCACCACCTCCAAATGCACCTGTGGCCATCACCGCCTCTCTGGATCACTGCAGCACCCAACAGGGGTCGGTGGCACCCACTTTGGGAATCACTGAGCTAGATTAATGTAATCCAGTGTAATGCTATTCAAGTAATATTTTTCTTGTTATTGACTCATTTTCAGTCTTTTATGACCCCATTTGGGGGTTTCTTGGCAAAGATATTATAGTGGTTTGCCATTGCCTTCTCTAGCTCATTTTACAAATGAGGAAACTAAAGCAAACAGGGCTAAACAACTTGCTCAGGGTCATACAGCGAATAACTATCTTAAACCAGATTTGAATTCAGGAAGATTAGTATTCCTGACTTGAGGCCTGGCACTCTACCCACTGTACCTAACTGCCCCCCAAAATATTTATTATGCATCTGTTATGCCCAGGGCTCATTAGCCAGCATTTATTGAGCACCTACTCCATATCAAGCATGTGCTAAGCACTAAAGATACAAAAAAATGATAAAAATTCAATCCTTGAACTCAAGGAGTTCACATTCTAACAGGGGAGATAAATTACAACTATGTGTGTATGTGTGTATATATATATATACATATTTATGTATATATATATATAATTTACATATATTTATATGTATATGTATATACATATACCACATTCTCTCTGTCTCCTTCTTTCCTTCCTCCCTTCCTCCCTCCCTCTCTGTCTCCTTCTCTCTGTCTCTCTGTCTCTCTCTGTCTCTCTGTCTCTGTCTCTCTCTCTGCTTCTCTCTCTCTCCATCTGTCTGTCTGTCTGTCTGTCTGTCTCTCTCTCTCTCTTTGTTTTCTCTCTCATAAATGAAGTCTAATTTCAAAAGGAAAGCAGCATAGTGGGTGGGACCAGGAAAGGCTTTTGCAAAAGGAAAAATCTTAGTTAAGACATGGAAGAAGCAAGGGAAGCCAGGAAACAGAGCAGATGATGGACAGCATTTCAGAGACTGGGGGATAGTCAGTGAAAATGTTGAGTCAGGAAATGGAGTGTCCCATACAAGGAACAGAAATAAAACTGCTTTTGTTAAAAAAAAAAAAAAAAAAGAAAAGAAAAGAAGAAGACTGGAAAAGAAGTAGCATACCAGGTGGTGAAGGGCTTTAAATGCTGGACAGAAGATTTTGTATATGATGCTACAGGTGGTTAGGAAACAATGGTTTTTATTGATTGGGGGGAAGGAATGGCATGGTCAGATCTGGACTTTAGGAAATCGCTATGGCAACTAAGTGGAGAATAGCCTGAAGTTGGAAGAGATTTCAGTCAAGGAGTCCATTCATTGGCTTATTGGAAGTATTCCTGAAGGGAGGTGATGAGGGCCTATGTCATAGGGTCATCTATGCAAGAAAAAACAAAGGTAAAAATTGCAAGATTTGACAACTGTTTGGATATGTGGAGTAAATTCTAGGAAAGAGTTGAGGATAACACAGAAGTTATGAGCATGGTGACTATGGTGACTATGAGTATGGGGGTTCTTTTGATAGCATTTGGGAAGTTTAGAAGAAGGGAAGATTTGGGGGACTCAAGATTTATCTGTTCCAAATTCTATGAAACAAAAAGAGAATGCTCACTGATTATTTTAAGCAATTTTTAAACTGAGATTTCTGCAGTTCCTCTTAAGGAAAGGGGCACAGGTACCACTGTTCTTTGTGAGAAATGAAAAGAGGCCATACACTTAAGAAGAAAATAGAGAGGAGCTTTCCATAAAAAAAATTAAAATTAAAAAATAAAAAACCTATTTTCTCATATGGTGAAATGTATTCAGGCCATAGCATATTCTGATTAATTCTGCTGTTCAAGAGGTAGCTTGTAGGGAAGCCCTATAAACAGTCTTAAAGTTCCCTCTTGGGCCAAATCTCCATTAGTAGAGCAACAATTTGAAAGAATTATCAGAAACATTTAGGCCAGAAGGCTAGGTAATTCCAGAAAAATTAGACTTTTGTGCCTGAGTTACCCTAATCATTCCTATAATTCACTAATTTCCTTTTTCAGTAGAGACCTAGCCTTTGAAAGCTATTTACCCTCATCACCAACCTCCAAATCTCCATTGGAAGTTACTAAGTAAACCAGCAAAAATAGGCTGTTTAGACTAGAAAACCAGGCAGAATGAATCTATTTGGAAGTTCAAAGCAAACTTTTAATCACAGAATACAATTGTCCTTTTCCATTCACAAAATAAGAATATTGACTTGGGAAAATCCTGGAGTGCACAATCATTTCCTCATTCTCATAGAGGGCTGGTTCAACATTAATGCTGATATGTGTAGGCAGAGGATCCTTGACAGAGCATGATGCATTTGGCCTGAGCAAAATGTCTTCAGCTGTTATGAAAATAAAAAACAACTGTACTCCTGGTGCTATCACAGAATGCATCCATCTAAAACACACTAGTGAATTTTCGAAAACAGCTGTCATGATAGCCCTCATTTTCACCCCCAATTTTTTTTTTACTTCTTTTAATCATTTTTCATATATCATGGATCTTGGACTTCTCACTGTTTATCACTATCCTGATTAACAAAGCAAGAGAAAAAAACTCACATGGCTATATATATTCCCACCCAGTCTTGCTTCCAAATTCTTCCCACTCTCTAATTCGCTAATATTATCCTCAAAGTGTGATCCTGATAATAGAATAGAATAATCCATGTATGGTCTGAGCAGCACAAAATAAAACTAATAGCCATTTTCATTGAACTTTGAACTTTCATAGATTCAATCTAAGGATGCAAACAACTCTGGGGCCCAAATTATCCTCAATGATAATAATAATTATTATTATTGTTGTTGTGTTAGTATTTATATACTATGCAAAGCAGTTTGGAAATATTCTCATTTGATCCTCACAAGAACCATGTAAAGCACTTCTCTTCATTTTACATATGAGGAAACTGAGGCAAACAGAGAGAGGTTAAGTGACTTGCCCAGATTTATTAACTAGAGGCTGATTTGAACTCAGCTCTTCTTGATTTTGGTCACAGAAATTTGTCCTCTGTACCATCTAGTTATTTCACTGGTGAATATGTGAGTGTAAAATACCACAAAACATTCTATTTAGCTAGTGCCAGCCACAATTCACATTCTACCTTAGCCATCTTCTTGTTTTCAGCCTTGATGGATAGCACTTTGGACCACTAGATTACACAGACTCTACTCTGGGAGACAGTCAACTCAGCTCTAAAACTTTTTGTCTAGGACCCATACCATCCTCATTAAAAAACAGTAGGAAAAACTCACAAGACCCGATATATTTAGCTATCCCCAGCCTTGCTTCATCTTGTAGTCCATCCATCTTCTTGCAATTTGCCCTGCTACAACTTAAGTACTGTCTCCCCCTTCGATGTCTTCCTCTGAGAACTATAATCCAATCAATACTACTATTGCAACTGGAAATGGTATGTGAAAATCAGCTTCCCTGTAGTCTCACTTACCATCCCACCACACAAGCTAAAATATCCTCCCCTAGATACAGCTGCTCTTTATGTGTTGCTTTTCTATGTTGTAAAATGACATAGTCCAATATATTTAGATACTACTAGCTCCCCCTGGGCAGGAACTTTCTCACTTTGTACTCTATTTGTATCCTTAGCGCTTAGTATGATACTTGGCAGATGATAATCTCAATCACTTTTCATCAATTAATTCCTTCTTTCATAAGCAGATGACAGTCCTGCTGCAATCCACCTTGTTCAGACAATGTGTTTAGTTTGGGGTACATTTCTGGCAAACATGATTTAGGAAAGAAATTGGTAAAACTAGAAATTGCCCAGAAGAAGGTAATCAAGACGGTGAAGGTCCTCAAGGCCATGCCATAAAGGGATTATTTGAAGATGTTAGGAATGTTTCTCTGGGATACAAAAATACTCATAAGGGACATCATAGTCATTCTCAAGGATTTTGAAAGGTAGAGAGTTTAGACTTGATTGCTTGGCCCCAGAGGAACCCCTAAGGGCCAGATCTCTGAATCTGAAATAAAAGTAATGGGTGATAGCAGCAAAGTGGCAAATTTAAACTTTATGGCAGGAAAAAAAAGTCTATCAATTGGATCTACCCCAAACTGAAATGGTATGCCATGAGAGATAATAGGATCCCTCTTACAGGAATTTTGAAAATGAAGATTTGAATAATCATTTATTGGATGTGTTACCATGGGGGTTCTTTTTAAGATGGGGTTGGATTTCTGAGTTCTCTTCTAATTCTTAAATTCTGTGACTTTGTGAATAGTAAGTAATTAAAGGCATAAAAAGGTAGGTTTCAAAAGCAGAAATATTATTACAAATCACCAAAGAGAAAAAAAAAGATGTTCTGTGACTTTTGACATATTGTGCACTTCTGATCAAATAAAGTATGAAATGACTTACCCTTAGACCTCAATCCTATCATTGTACAATAACTTTTCTAGAAAAAAATAAATGCAAGAGAGGCAGCTAGATAGCAAATTTGGATAGAGCACCAGGCCTCGAGTAAGGAGGACTTGGATTCACATCTAGCCTCAAACACTTCCTATCTTTGTGACCCTGGTCAAGTCATTCAACTCCAATTTCCTAGCCCTTGCCACTCTTCTATTTTAGAATTGATACTAGGAAAGATGGTAAGGGATTTTTTTAAATAAATGCAAGAATTTTATTACCATATAATTTCATTTGTTTTAAGTTTTTCTCTCCTCTTTTTTGAATTTCATTTGTTTGTGTCAACTAAAATAGATTAAAATAAAAATTCCTACTATCATGGAATTTTAGAATCAGAAGAGACTTTGGAGATCATTCAGTTTAACCCCTCATTTTACAGAAAAGAGAAGTGAGGCCCAAATGGATTAATTGACTTGTCCAAAATCATATAAGTAGAGTTAGAGCAAAGAGGTACACCAAGGTACTCTAGCTCTAATTCTCTTGCTATGAAAATCCAATAGAGGATGCTATCTAGATTTATTCATCCCCTAATCATTTCACAATTACTCAACTGAATCTCCGAAGACGAATCCATCTAGCTGTACTAGTATCTCCATTCCACTCATAACCCTTTTCTCTCTCTTGTCAAAGATAATGTCAGTGTCAATACGTATTTGGCAGAGAAATGGTCAACTGATTTGGGGAACTACAAATATATTATTCATCTGCCCCTCTAAAAACTCTATAAAAAAGTAAATGACAAAGTTAATTGAATTTTCCAAGATACAAATATTAAAATATTATGTTTATTCTGTTTTCATTATTAAAATATATTTTTGATAGCTTGAACCAGATTCTGTAGTTTTTCAAAGAAAAAAATGTTAAGATAGAGAACATCTATGGATCTGAACTAATAAATGTAGAGTAGTGATTAAAAAGCTCACTTTCAAAGTATATTAATAGTTATTCATTTCCCTTCAATTACTTCATTTGCTGTATTGGATTTTTAGAAAATGTTAATTTGGTGTTTGTGCAAGATATCTGTATAAAAGTCCTGGAAAGTAATCTCCTCTAGCTACATGGAAATCACTACAGATTTAATATTAGCAAATCTCTTTTTCATACACTGAAAGAATCCCTAGAGTCCCTTAGCTATCTAGTCACTTTTCTCCCCAATTGCCACTATAATTTAACTCTGCTCTTGCCAATTAGAAATACTTATAAACTGTCAGAATGTTAGAATTCCATAAATAGGCAGAATAATATTTGAAAGTTGTAACAAAGTGAGGATCAAAATTATGGAGGAAGAATTTCTATGCAAATTGGAAGTTAGAAAAGGTCCATATAACCCAAATATATATTCCCCTGATCCAACCCCAATTCAATCAAGTCTCAGAATGGTTTTGTTCATCATCACTATGTCTAATGCTAGAATTAGTACTGACTCTAATCAATGTCACGGTATCAAGCACAAATGTGACACCACAAACTTTTAATTGACCTTCACAGGGCTTTATGTCCAAGAAGGGTATTTAGAAACAAAACAATGGGAAAATAGTGCAGATATTTGACAGTATAATCTAAACTTTCCCAAAGCCAGGAATGTTAGCAATATTTGAGTCTACTTTCCAAGACAAAAATACTATGGGTCCTACATAGTCTAAAAGTATTGGCACAGAAACTTCATTCTTCTTCCTTCCCAAGATATTCAACATTACATTACCACCATAAGCCCATAATTGTACTGGAAATGAAACTCTGTGGTAGACAGGTGAGGAGGTGGTTCTATAAAATGTCAGAAAGACTTAGTCTATTTGCCATCTCTCTCTGAAATATTAATAGTATTCACCTCTAATTGCTCTGTTTCCCTGCTCCACAGTGAAGATTCAGGGCTTCTCTGGGTGCTTCAGATAAAATTTCCTAGACAAATATAGGACAATGAATGAATGGTGTAAGGATAACATTAGTTATTGGCTCTTTTTATTCTTATAATGGTCAAATGAAAAAGCATTATTAGAGTCTTAATACATGCCAAGTACAGGGCTAATTTCCTGAATTAGATGTGCAAAAACAAAGATAGCCCCTTCCTTCTGTCAAGGAGCCTACATTCTTTTCTTTTCTTTTTCTCTGTCCTTCCTTTCTTTTCACTTCCTGTTCCTTCCATCCTCATTTCTTATCTTATTCTCTCCTTTCTCCCTTTTTGTTCCTTCCTTTCTTCCTTCTTTCCTTCCTTCTTTCCTTCCTTCCTTCCTTCCTTCCTTCCTTCCTTCTTTCCTTCCTTCCTTTCCTTGTTTCTTTCTTTCAACCCTTACCTTCCATCTTAGAATGAATTAAAATAGAAATAATAATAGTTCTAAGGCAGACGAGTGGTAAGAGGCAATAGGGGTTAAGTGACTTGTCCAGGGTCACACAGCTAGGAGGTGTCTGAGGTCAGATATGAACCCAGGACCTCCCATCTCTGGGCCTGACTCTCAATCCACTCAGCCACCTAGCTGCCCCCCAAAACCAATATTCTTAACAGTGAGGAATTCTACCCAGGGATATGAAACAATGACTCTTCAATGACTAAGGAACCTCTATAAATAGTTTTACCCTGACCTGGATTTTCTTTCTTCTGTTTGGCTCTAGAAAGGGAGATTTAGATACCCGGNTTTGTTTCTTTCTGAAATTTGTCCAATTCAGCCCTACTTAGTAGTCTTTTCCTGGTGGACTCATCACACTAGTGGCAAGCTTTCTTCAGGCACCTAACTAGTCTTAACCATACTATACTTTAGTACTCCTTACATTAAGCAGGCATCAGTCTCAGCCTCCTCTGGAAGAAGAGATCACTGCCTTTGGCTAGGAATTTATATTCTAAAGGTTAAAAGATCATACTTAAGAAAGTAGCAGATAGAGAGGGGCACTTTGGTACAGAATGTTTCAAGAGATAATGCATGGGACCATTATGAAGTAGATTGATCATCACATCTAAGAACAGTTGCAGGGTTGATCATAGTTCATGTTTCCAAAACTGAAGTGAAAGGAGGAAGAAAAGAATATAGGGAAGAGTAGCTACTAAGTACTTGGCAAGGAGGAAGTAAGTGATTCATGGATGGAGGCTTTCCTGAAATAATATTTATGAAAAAGTAGTCACAAATCAGTAGAATGATACTTAAGGTGATCACCTTTTTAGAGAATGTGGTCTGATTTGGGCAGTTAGGAAGTTGATGAAGCTATGAAGGAGGTTGCCAGAGAGGACAATTGCCATAAACTTATGGGTACAGTCTTCTTGAAAATATAATTTCTAATTAGTTATATAATGCCTTCACTCAAGATTTTTCTAAGAATCTAGATTCCACTTGTTTCATATTTCTCATCTCATTTGTATGATGACAGAATCCCTCCACTTTTTGTAAAAAACTGGGAGAACAGAAAGATTTGATGTAGGATATGCTGAACACTGAATGATGCTTTGAGTTCTTGAAAAATCCTATTTCATAAACCATTGATTTTTAAACACTAGATCATAGTAAATGATATTGAGTTGCAACCACCCAATGGGTGGGAAGGTTTATGTATAAACAGAAGCTGATCAATTAATCTTAATCTCTATCTTAAACAATGAGGACTTAACTGCCTAAACTCTGCATGGTATTTTCCTAGTTCTTGTGCTTTGGAAGGGCCTGGAGCCAATCCCAATAATGAGTCTGAGGCCAGCAATGCAAAATGCAAAGGGGACTTTATTGTCTAGCCCAAGCTAGGGTCTCATGCTGAAAAGCTGACAGGGACCCTGAGGCTGTTCTAGGGACCTGGTATTTAAGCAGGAGCAGGTACAAGGAAACAGATGTCTGTTCAGATAGCTGCAGGGTTGGAATTCCTGCAGATAAGCCTGAGGGAGGCAAGTGACACCCCTGGCCTTTATTTAGGATACTCCAAAACCTAGTCAGAACCTTGCTTCTATTCCAGGCAATTTGCATGGGAAAGTCATAAAATCTATCACTTCTGTTCAAAAATAGTATAAAGGCTTGCAGACTAAAAGCAATTTGGGTCATTGAATGAGATGGCACAATCAAGAGAAAAGACATCTATGACAAAGATTCTTCCCTAGAGAAAAAAGATAGATCTACTAGGGAGTCAATCAAAAATTAAAAAGAATTTCTTACTGCCTATTATATGTCAGATACCATAATATTTGCCAGAGACACAAAGATAAAATTGAAATACTTGCCCTCAAATAACTTACATGCTACAAGGGGAAACATCTTGTGTACTCATAAATATATTCAATATAAAGGCAACCAGGAAGTTTTATTGCATTTATATAGCACTTTAAGGACTCTCAAGTATTTTATTTGTTATGTCATTTGATCTTCACAACAGCCTTGTAATGAGGTGCTATAATTATCCCCATTTTACAAAAGAGGAAAATGAGGCTAAGGGATTTTGTGAGACCTTCTCAGGGTCCCATGCTTTGTAAATGTCTAAGACAGAATTTGAAATCAGAAGCTCTTAGTCCTGTGCTCCAGTCACTGAGCCATATCTTCCTAAATGTTGTGTTAGAGTTGGAGTTATAAAAATAGTAGTCAGATAGAAGCTCTGGAGGTTCAGAGTAAGCATCCTTGCTGGACAAGTCCTTTTGTGGACCATGGCTGAGTCTCCTCCAATCTGCTCTGTAGAAATATAGTATTGCTATTCCAGACCTTTTCTTGAGTCACTTTCCAGGAGACCATAAGGCTATTATCATGGGCAGAGGACTGGGTTTAGTACTCTGGGATACTCTGTGCTATTAGCTCAGAATGCTTGGTACTTAATTTGAAGATGCTGTCAACCCTTGTTCCAAAGTTCCTTCACTGGTCGTTTCTTATAGAGTAAATTTATGATCTTATATTACAGAAATGACCCATTGTAGTTTTTCCCTTGATTTCCTGGTCACTGTATGATCTGGTGCTTTTTTCAAATCATAATTAGATAAATTGCAGGGGGTGCTGTGTGACCCTGGGCAAGTCACTTGACTGCCATTGCCTACCCTTACCACTCTTCTGCCTTGAAGCCAATACACAGTATTGGCTCCAAGACAGAAGGTAAGGGTTTTTTAAAAAAAATTGTAGGGGGTGGTGGAGCTGGGCCATATTTTTTTTTCTCTCTATTGCACTAAATTTCTTTTAAAGACATGCTTACATGTTAAATTTCTATTTGCTGGTATGGAATTTAGGTTTAGTTATAGTTTATTTAGTAAACACAAAATAAAGATAATTAAGGTAAACATTCTGTAGGTATTATTACTTAAAGTCCATTACATAAAGAGGTATCCTAATCTTAATTAGGTTTTTCCATGGTCTCAACAAAACAAAACAATACAAAATGAAAACAAAACAAAACAAAAAATCCTTAATGGATGGATGCTTTGAGTTTCTTTGGTTCATAACGAAATTTTCCACTAAATAATCACATAAATAGAAGCAAATGAGTACAGTGTCAACTTTTTCTACCTTAAAAAAATATTTGCTTAATTATAGAAAGGAAATGTATAGAACTATTTAACATTTAAAGGTGCTTAAGCAAATAAATTGGCTTGACTTTTTTTGGAATTAACTGACTAAGAAGATATGAAGATAGGTTGAAGAAATAGTAGATATTTGGTTAGATGAAGAGCAGACAGGGTGATCATAGCTATCTATCTTCAAGAATGTGAAGGTATCTCATTTGGAATATGGATTGAATTAATACTGATTAGCCAAACTAGGAACAATGAGTGAATGTTATGGATCCCAGTTTTTTAACTTAATACAAGTTTCCTCTTCTTTGCTACTTTGTACTTCAAAACTCCTTGCTATTGTAAGGGTAGGTTCATTAAATAAATTAATCAAATAAAGACTCCCTTTATTTAAAGTTAATGATATAGTGCCTTATACTTTAAGGAGGTGAGAACACATTTTATCAACCCATTAAACACTTTAGACTAAGTGTGATATGTTCTTTGATGAAATGCAATGACTTGGTAGGAAGAATATTTGAGGTGGCTAAGAAATTTAGTCATATCCTGTGGGTCTTTATAAAATAGAAACTTGCATGTGAGACAGAAATTTCCCCCTAAACACTCTGAAAAAGAATTTCTTGTGTGGAAAGGAAAGTATTTTGAATTTGGACTTGGTCATCTCCTCCTCTTCTCCCATTCGTTGGAAGAATACTGGGTCCCTTAAAAGTCTGAGTGCAACAGACTCACCATGCTTTAGAATATTTTTTTGAGCATCTCGCCAAAGAGAGATAAAGACTTCAAGTAACCAGGAATCATGATTTTCCCATTTGCCAATTATTCTTTCTAAGCTTGAGTCTACTTTCACATAGACTCTGGTCCATTCTTGGGGGAGGTGTCACAGACTTTTTAGTGGTTTGCCTTGTACCAACTGTTTTTACTATATTACCTTAATAAGTAATTTTTTTTTAAAAGCTACTCACGAATTAATGGTTAAAAATAATTTTCAATGAATAATCATGGGTGAAAAAGACATCAGTATTGGCCTTTGAGCTAAAGTATTAAAACTACTCAAGGGTAGACCTAGGGTCATGAGAAATTATAGTAGCATGGAAACCTAATTCAGTGGTATAAGGGTGAGTGATGATAGTTGATCAAGAGAATATGTTACTATATCTTCCCATTCTCCTTTTTTCTTTTTTTAATTTGGAAGCCTTCTAGCTTCTCCCCTTTAAAAATTATACTTGCTGATGGTTTTAGGTCAATGCTTTGAATCATGTTAAGAAAAAAAATCAATTTATACCTGTGCTTTCAAGTGTTTTTAATAGGAATGTGTTGTATTTTATCAAAGGCTTTTTCTGCATCTATTGATATAATCATATGAGTTTTATTATTTTTGTTATTTATATTATCAATTATGTGGATAGTTTTCATTATATTAAGCCACCCCTGAATTCCTTTTATAAATCCTGTTTGGTCACAGTATATTATCTTTGTGACATATTATTGTAGTCTTCTAGCTAGCATTTTGTCTAGGATTTTTGCATCAATATTCATTAATGAGATTAGTTTGTACTTTTCTTTCTGTTTTGCTCTTCCTGGTTTAGGTATCAGTACCATATTTATTTTGTAAAAGGAGATTGGTAAAACTCCTTCTTTCCCTATTATTTTAAATAATTTATTTAATATTAGAATTAACTTATCCTTAAATGTTTAGTAGAATTCACTGGTAAATCCATCTGCTACTGATGTTTTTTTTCCTTAGGAAATTCATTTATGAGTTGTTCAATTTCTTTTTCTAAAATGGGTTGATTTTGTTCATTCTAATTCTGTTAGTATAGGCAGTTTATTTTTTAAAGTATTCTATTTCTTTTTCATTGTTAAATTTCTCACTTAATTAAACAATATAACTCCTAATAATTGTTTTAATTTCATCTTCATTTGTAGTATATTCACCCTTTTCATCTTTCCATTCCTCTTTTTAAAATTCTCATCTCTTTTGAAAGGGTGGTCTTTCTCCCAATCAAGTCCAATCCCTTTCTTTTACCTCTTGCCTTCATTCCCTCCTGTTTCTTTTATCAAATTGTCTAAATTATCTTTCTATCTCTCTTTCATTTTTACCCTCTGCAATGGTTCATTCAAAGTCTCATATTTTACGGAACAAAAACGATGACATTGAATATGAACTCCTTATTCTTTCTTCCTAGTCATCTTATTTCACTCAGTAATCTTCCCCATCTCTCTTATCCTTTGCTCATAAAGAGGTTGCACCTCTTCTTGCCATGACAAATTACCCTAGATTCAAAAGTGATTTAATTCCATTGTGCTTTTTCTAGTATATTGCTCTCTCTAACACTTCCACTTTCTCTTTATTCTTTAATTTCCTTATGTACTAGAACCTCTCTTGCTATTTATAAACACAATTTTAAATCCTCTGCTCTTAAAAAACAAAATCCTCACTTGATCCTTCCATATTCATTAACTGAGGTCCTATAAGTCTATACAACTTCATAGCGAAACTCTTTGTGAAAAGCCATTCACACTTGGTGCCACCATTTCTGCTCCTTTCATAGGCTTCTAAACCCTCTGTGACAAGGCTTCCAACCTCATTATTTGATTGAAACTATTCCCTCCAAAATAATCCTAATTACCAAATCTAGTACCATTTCCCCCTCAATCTTAATCCTTCTTTTTAACTTTGTATAGAATGTGACACTGTTAATAATCCTTTTACCCAGAATATTTTCTTTCCTCTTAAGAGTTTTCTGACATTTTATTTTTCCTCCTGGCTCTTCTGCTACCTATATGATCTCTCTTTTTTTCATTTCCCTTTGTTTGTTCTTGATCCAGGCCACACCTGCCAATCACAGATATTCCTAAAATGCATTTCTTGAACCTTGAAAGACAGCTGATAGTACAGAGGGTAAGATGCTGGGCCCCCAGTGCCCAGGAAGTTTTGAGTTCAAATTCTACCTCAGACACTAGCTATGTGACCCTGGGCAAGTTAATTAACCATTGTTTGCCTCCATTTCCTCAGCTGTAAAATGGAAAAATATTTTTTTAAGCACTTATTTTATAGTATTGTTGTGAAGTCTAAATCAGAAATAAGTGCTTAAAACAGTGCCTGCCACATAGTAGGTGCTATATAGATGCCTACTCCTTTCCTTTATAGCTTCATCAATTCCTGTAGAGTCAATCATCATTTCTATGTAAATGATTTTTAAAAATCTATATATCCTACTCTGACTTCTCTCCTGAGCCTCAGCCTCCCATTACTACCAACCTTTTGTACCTCTGGAACTAGATGTTCAACAGTGATTCCAAATTCAACATATCCAAAAGCATTACATGTCCTCCCCTTTCCAGCTTCCCTACTACTTATCAAGGACACTACCATGTTCTCAGTCACCTCAGCTCACATCCTGAGGATTAAATTTTACTGCCTTCTCATTCACTTTACATATCTATCCAGTTACCTGTAGAACATAATTTATATGTATCTTCACCCTGTAGTCTATGGTTTTTCTAAAATCATATTCTATCTAGGCTATTGCAGTAGCCCTTCTGGCAGACTCCCTACTTCTAATCTCTTCCTGATTCATTCCATCCTCAACTCAGCTGTCAAAATGATTTTGCTAAATTACAAGTCTGACCATGTCACGTCCCTATTCAATCAAATTCTGTAGCTCCCTATTGCCTCCAGTATTAAATATAAAATCTTTCATTTGGCATTTAAAACCCTTGTTATGATTCCAAGCTTTTTATACATCTTTCCACATATTCAATACACCTACACTAGCCTTTATTCTCTCCTCAGTTGTACCAGTGGGCTTTCTCTAAGATTCAACTCAAATTCCATATTCTACAGGAGTCCTTTTCCAGTTTCCCCCATGGAAAATACCTTTGCTCTGAGATTACTTTTCATCACTTATGGGCTGTGTAAAGATATCTCATATATTTATAGTATTTGCATGCTGTTAACTTTATTTGAAAATGAGCTTCTTGGGATCAATGAATATGTTTTTGCCTTTTTTGAGTCCCCCTTGCTTTGCGCAGTGCTTGGCACAGAGTAAACACTCAATAAATAGTTGACCACCTGTGTGCTTCCTGCAAACATTCCATAATGTGTTCTCCATCTTAAAAACAAACTTTCATTGGACCCAACTTCCCAGTCTATTGTCCTTTAACTCCTTCCTTTTTGATAAACATTATTTTCTTTCATTTCCTCTCCCTTCTGTCACTTCTTAGTTCCTTGTACATTTGGCTTCCAAATACATCATTCAACTAAAATGCTCTCTGAAAGGTAACCAATGAGCTCCCTTGTCAATACAATGACTTTACTCAATTCTCAGCTTTCTTGGTCTCTGGAATAATGACAACATTGCTCATCACTTCATTTCATGACTTCAATGATGTAATTCTCTTCCTAAATATACAATGACTCAAAACCATTAATGATCCAATCATCATTACTACTTATCTATTTCTGTTCAAGTTATCACAGTTATATCCCTTCCCCCACCCACACCCTAGTTTGCAACTTGTATAAACATTATTGCTCTTTTATTTTCTCTCCCCCTGACTATATCCAATTGTTTGCAAAGTCCTTTCAAATTCATCACTCACCAGTCACCCTTTCACAGTCACACTACAATTACCCTAATCCAGTATATCACCTCTTGCCCAGACTGCCCCCATAACTTCTTAAATAGTCCTCCTGCATTCATTCTGTCCTCTGCAATATTTATTCTCTTTTCCTCCACACAATTCCAAAAATTTTTTCTAAAGTGATTGCAAAGCCAAAGTAGTACTTAGTTATATCTCTGAATGTTTCATCAATAAAATAAAAAGTAGATCAACAAATTAGGTATATAAAAAGTACAAATTTACAATTTACAATTAAGTAACAAATTACAAAGGAGAGATTAATAAAATTGAAAGTAAGAAAACTATTGAATTAATAAATAATGTCAGGGGCTGATTTTATAAAAAAATAGTTTAAAAACTGGTTAATTCAATCAAAAAAAGAAGAAAAATAAATTATCAGAAATGAAAAGAGTGAGTCCACAACCAATGAAGAGGAAATTAAATCAATTATTAGAAAGAAATTGTACAAGCTAAATGAGTTTCCTAAGAAAAAAATTCCCCAGGGCCAGATGGATTAACATGTGAATTCTACCAAATATTTAAAAAACAATTCATTCCTATACTTTATAAACTATTTGGAGAAATAGCAGAAGGAACTCTACTAAACTCCTTTTATGACACAAATATGGTGTTGATACCTAAAGTGTTTGAGAAGCTTCAGCAAGTAGGGTAACCTCCAAATTGAATAGACTGTCTAAAAATATTATGAGACTAGACTCTTATCAGAAGACCCATTCCTTTGGACTGACCTATAAAAAGTCTTCTCCTGGGATTCTGAACTGTTTTAATTTCTTTTCTCTATGCCACCAATTACTATTGGATATATACAACATATTATTAATTATTAAATCACTTGTTCTTTTGCATGTATGGATGACCTCAATAGGTAGGGATAGAGAGTTATGTTAAATACTATTTTTTCACAATACTGTGTGGATAAGTCCTCTCTTAGGCCTCTATTTTACCTGAACTGAATGAGCTGAATCATTTAAGTTCTCTGAGTATCTATAAAAAGAAGAGAAGGTACGGGAATTTGGACCATAGGACATTTAAGGTCTCCTCCTAATTCAGTGTGATTCTATGATTATTCTTAGCAGTTGTATTCCTCTAGAAGACAATAGCCTTCTAGGCAAAGTAAAGAGAATTAAAGAAAGCAATAAAAAATATTGATGAGCCTAAAAATCAAAACTCCAGCCCCAAATATTTTCTGCTCCCTTACCTTCCCCCTATGACAAACCTAAAAATGTTTCCCAGCTGAAGCTATCTTAACACCTCCTTGAGAAATGTTTATTACCCTTCCTGGGAATTTTTTATTACCCTGATGCATATTTACCCCTTTAATGAATGTTTGGTCAGGTGCTTCCTGACCCATGACCCTGAAACCCCCTTCCCCAGATGCTTCCTGACCACTTGTCCTTGACAATTATGTATGTACCAACCCCCTTCCCCAAACCTTTCTATATAAACCTCTGGCTGAAAAGGCTTCGGGGTCAGAATGACCAATCTTCCTCTCTGCCACTGACCCTAGCTTCTCTGCTAGAAAATATATGGGCCTCTTCTTGTACATTGCAGTTTCAGTGTGATTCTTCCTGCTGCGACCAAATCTGGGTATTAAAATTGGGGTACAACAGTATAACTCATTCAGAATTAGAATTCTTGAAGAATGTTCTCCAAAGAAAAATTATCATGGGGTGAATCCTTCAAGACTTCTAGCACAAAAGTGGAAGCTCAGTCCTAAAGCTAAACTTCTTCTAAAATATTCAAAATTCTGTGATGATGTTTTGAAAGATACTAAATGATTCCTACTTTGGAATAGAAAAGGGGTACAGGTAGGAATCATGCTGTTTCAGACACTTTACGACCTTCATTTGGGGTTTTCTTGGCAACAATACTGGACTGGTGTGCCATTTCTTCAGTTCATTTTATAGATAATAATCGGAAACAAGCAGGCTTACATAACTTGCCCAGGGTCATAGGACTGGGAAGTTTCAGAAGCTAAATTTGAACACAGGAAGATGAGTCTTCAGGCCTGCCTCTCTATCCATTGTCACCCAGTTGCCCTGACAATAACAGGATCATGGATTAAAAGTTAGAAGGGATATCAATAGTAATCTAGGCCAATCTTCTCATTTCACATGTAAGTAAACTATAATCAGAAAGATTAAGTGGATTCTAATCCTCAACTTTTGCAACAGTAGGGCAACAGTACAAACACAATTACAAATTCTGATTTATTCCTGCTCAAAGGATCTTAATAAAAAATATTTTTTAACTTTCCATGATCTATTTTATAGAATTCATGTCAAAGTAAGTTTTTTAGTATATAGCTCATACTTTTCACTGATTCAAATTGTACTTCATTTTATCACTCTGAATTAGTCAGGTCTTAGCGTAGCAAGCCATGCTTTAAAAGAAACAAAAATACATTTTTAAATCCCTTGTCCCAAGGATTACAAAAACTTTCTTCATCAAGATTCTCTTTTTTACTTATTTTTTTTTTAAAATTAAAATTTTAATTAAAAAACTTTAAATTATATTTTAAGTAAAAATTTAAATTTTAAAAATGTTTTTAATTAAAAATTAAATTAAAAAAGTTTAAAAACTTTTCTCCATCAAGATTCTCTTTTTAACTTATTTTAAAAATTTCTAAATAATTTATTTTTTAATTTAAAAAAATTTTTTAAATCCTGAAATTTGGAATATTCAGCTAATCATAAACTTTTTAATAGTCAATCTTTTATTTGGCACAAAAAATAATAAATGTCCTAACCTCTCTTCACATATAAAAGTACCATCTGAGGATATAATTACTATGAACATGTAGATTCTTATTTCTTCCCTTATTTTTTTAAATTTAAATTTACTTACTTGTTTGTTACATTAAAATATCAAGATAACTCCCTTCTTCCCTCTCTTCTCCCCATTAGAGAAAGCATTATTTGGCAAAAAGACATATGTATATGTAAAATATGTCTTGCTTTTTTCTATTTACCAGTTCTCTCTCTGAAACTGGGCACACACAAGTCATTCCTCAAATAATATTTATTTGCTAAGTATAATGTCTTGGTTTTGCTCATTTCACTCTTCATAACTTTGTATAGATTTTACTCAGCATTGTGATGTATTAAGAGAGGAATAACTTCCAGGATTAAGGAGGTGATAATTATACTCTAGTCCTTTGTGAGAGGTTTATGTTTTATTTCTTGTACCATATTTTGGAAAGGTCATTAATAACCTAGAAAGAGTTCAGGGGACAGATTTCATGATAATGAAGGGTTTAGAGTCCATGTTACATAAGGATTGATTGGAGGAATTGAGCCTCCAGAAGAGAAGACTAAGGAAGGGGAGGTGAGGATATAATAATAAAATTAGTATTCTTGAAAGATTATATTATGGCAAAAGTATTATGCTTGATATGTTTGCTTTGAAAAGGCAGAAATAGAAATTGTGGGCACAAGACACAAAGTGAAAATTTTGTGCTTGTTTTGAGGGAAAAACATTCCAAGCATCAGAGCTCTCTGCAGATGGAGTGGACTGACTTGAGATGTAATGAATGAGTCCTTCCTCACTGAAGGTTTTCAAAAAAGTCAGGCTTACCACTTTTAGGGCATGTTGTATCAAGGATTCTTTTCCAGGAATGAAATACAGTAAATGGTTGCTGATTTATAGTCAGATTCATTTCTTGCTCTTTCAGTTCTAAAAATCTGATTCTATAATTTTCTTCTCTCCACAATTTTTTTTCCCCCAGCATGTTCTAGATGGACATTTTCTCTGAACTTTGTAAAATACACAGTGATATAGCAGAGTTGTTGTAAAATTCCATTCAGATGGCTCCATCCTACTACAGAATGTTGGTCCTTTTCAGTTGGCAGCAATATGCTGCCCTTTATTTTTCCTTTGTTTTGCATTTTAAAGTGCTTCATTAGCTTTGAAGATGTTTCATTAAGTTTTATTAAACTCATTAAGCTGAGAGAGTGAGAAGTTCCACTTTACACACTAGATGAGAGCCACTTCATTGAAAAAGCTTATAACCATTACTAGTTCATGCAACTGTTCCAGATTATTTTTCTACAGTCAAATGGAAATTGAAGTTATGCACTGAAAATTTACCAAATAATTAGTCAAAATGTTTTTATCGGATACCATTTGCTGAGAACTGATATTCCTGAATAATTCCAACAATGCCTTCTCTGTTCCATAGGCCTGAGTCCGTATTGTACTTATTCTGCCTACTTCAATTCTTTCCAAACCATTTTGTACAGTAGTACATATTACATTTTTGTTAAGCTACTACAATTTGCACTGCTGAAAGCCAACGCTAATACTTCTTGTGTTACTGTGTTACTATCCACAGTTCTTAGGAGCAAGAAGTCAGGTATATTACTTTTTAAATTATATTTATCATCCTATATGAAACATAGAAGTGTTAAATTGACTGTCATGTAAAATGTTACTCAATTTTTTTCCTTTTCCATGAAAAAATGAGGCTATACAAATACATATAGAATATGTTTATTTCAGAGAAATGGTCAAGGAAGACTCAAAGTAATGTATTCCTATATATGTTTGCAGAATGTGATTTTGAACCTCAAAAAATTATTGTGATTACTATTCATTTTTAGTTAGTTACATGGGCAATAATGACATAGAAAGTATTTTTAAAATATTGTTAAAGCTTGTGATGTCCTAGGTAAAGAAATTCAACACCTTGAAGTCACAGAAGCTGATTTCATCAATACAGTCAAAGAAAAGCAAAGTCTTCAGAAAATAAATTAAATTGGAAGTAGTAAATGATTACTTAAGAAGATTGTGTCCACGTATAGGATTTGGATGTCCAGACCACCACTTAAAATACAGAGATGTTAATACTTTTGGATAAGAATGGAGGATACCTAGCAAAGGTTGATATTTTCATTTTATTTCTTTTGGGATGGAGTCTTGCCATTCATTTTGCAAGACAAAATTGAAAAGGAAAGAAGAGTATGTGAATTGTTGGTGTATGTCTACTAGTCTGGATGCATTGGTTATCTTGGGAAAAGAATAATAGTGAAGGGACCAAGGGATTCAAAAGAGACAAAAAAAGTACCTTAACTTCAATCTACAATTTTTTCAAATAGTTCTTAACTCTCTGCAGTTTGGCTTCTGATCTCCTCCTTCAACTGGAACTGTTTTGTCCCAAGTTACCAGTAATTTCTTAATTGAAAAATCTAATAACCTTTTCTCAGTCTCTCTACTTTATGATACCATAAGTTTTGAGACACTCACTCACCCTGTAATTTCTGAGACTCTCTTTTCTATAGATTTTCATGAAAGTTCTCTCCTACTTCTGCTGCCTATATTACCACTCCTCAGCATTCTGTGCCAAATATTCAACCAGTCTGCACATGCAAAACATAGTTGTCTCCTAAGTCTGTGTCCTGGACTCTCTTCTCTTTTTTATATTATTTTGCATGTCAATTTAATACACAATAATTGATTCAATTATCATTTCGGTACAGATGATTCTCAGGTCTATCTATCCATTCCTTAAATCTTTACCGACCTTCAATCTCACTTTTTGCAATTGTCTACTGAATATCTCAGACTAGATATGCTTTGGACATCAAAAATTCAATATGTCTAAAATGGAACTCATTATCTTTAGTGTGCTTTTGGAAGAAGTGACACTGACCTTACATCTCTTCACTCTCTCATTGTTCCCTATGCCAGGTATTCTCTCCCTCCTTTGCTCCAACTACTGATTTTCCTGGATTCTTTAAAGTCCTACAAATAATCTTATCTTTTATTGGATGCCTTCCCCAACCCTTTTCAATTCCAGTGCCTTCTCTCTATTAACTATTTCCTATTTACTCTGTATATAACTTGTTTTGTGTACATTTCACATGTTGTTTCTCCCATTAGAGTGTAAGCTCCTTGAGGTCAGGGATGATATATTTTTTATTTTTATCCTTTTTGTATACCCAACACAACACAGTGCCTTACACATAGCAGGCATTTAATAAATGTTTAATGACTCATTTCTTTTTCAACCCTCTTCTATTTCTAATTTTCCTATTATTTTTGATTGTCTTCTCAATCAGCCAGACTCAGAACTTAATTTTCATCTTTGTCTCTGTCTCTATCTCTTTTGTCTGTCTGTCTCTTTCCTTATACCCATCTCCAAGTCAGTGGGTACTGAGTTTAAAGCCAAGGACCTTGTTTGAAAAGATCCACATTAATTACTTCTCATCAGGATTAATCATGTTGACAGGTCCTGTTAACAGTGCTGTTTATTTTCTTCCCACCTTTTCTGCTCTGCTGTCAAATGGAAGATTTTTATTGTTCTTGGGGGAGCAATCCTTCTCTATGACCAGCTGCTATGAGAACAATTTTTCTTCTCTGTAGTCTTGAACTGGCCTTGCTTATTTTGTTGTAAATGAAATGGCACAAAATACAGCAATTAAGAGTCCACTTTAATTTCATTTGTAATGAAGCAAAGAAACCAACCAAAATACTCGACTTAAACAAACAAAAGCATTGGAGCAAAAACCAAGTCTAATGGCATTTTGAGGATTTTACAAAGGCCAACCAAGCAAAAAAAAAAAATGTACTTATAAATACAAAGCTTTAATTGGCAAGAATTCTTTTACTTTTCTTAGTGGGTCATGCTAGTGAAATTGTATGGATTTTACTTAAAGTTTATTAAACATGTTATGAATGATTGAATGAAAAAGAACTTATGTGTTTACTATGTGCCAAGCATTGTGCTAAGTGTTAAAGATACAAATAGAAAAAGCAAAGGCAGCCCCTGATCTCACGAAACTCAATTATCCAAATGGAGAAATTGGTGTTAAAAGGTGATAAATTAAATGCTGGAATGTCCTAGAAGTCAAGTAAACAGACATAATTTAAATATTAATTCTTTGTCAGACACTATACTAATTGCTGGGAATACAAATACAAGCTCAAAGAAAGTGAATCCATCTACAAGAAGGTTATATTCTAGGGATGCCAACACTTTAAAGGGAATTGGAAAACAGATGATAGGGGAAGGGGATATCAGATGAAAAACTTGGACAAGAGGAAAAAATGGTTGGCCTGGGCCATTCCTCAAGGAGGGAGGACCTACTGAAAATAAATGTCCAGAAATAGTTGCATGAATTTGCCTCAAATTGTGTTAGCACAATTGACTCTTAAGACTGTGCCAATTTAAGTAGGCAATGAAGGTTTTTTCTCTTCTCATCAAATGAAAAACAGTCTATATGCATTTTGAGGTTGAACCTTTATGGGAGATAGTAGAAAGAGCTTATGACTGACATTTCAGGAGTAAACTTGTTGGTAAATTAGGTAGAATGACATTTTTCCTTTTGATGTGCATTCATCCACCTTTTGACTGATTTTGTGGTAGATATGAGAAAAGCCTAGAAAATGAGTCACTTAATTCATTGTAAAAAATAAAATAATAAAAAATGAAGTAGAATTTCATTTTGATGTTGATTAATAATAGTAGATATTGGGGCAGTAAGGTAGCACAGTGGTAGCAGGTGGGGCCTGGAGTCAGCATGGCCTGGGTTCGAATTTGTTCTCAGATACTTTCTCGTTGTGTGGCCCTAGTAAATTCACTTAACTCCAATTGCCTAACCCTTGCCACTCTTCTTTCCTAGAACTGATACTGGTGGAAAGTAAATTAAGGATTTTTTTTAAATGGCAGATATCAAACTTTTAGATTGAGAAAAATAAAGAATCACAATGTATAGAATCTGAAAGAGAAAATATGGAAGAGATCTTCATCCTTATGGGAGGAAAATGTGCTCTAGGAGTAAGAATAAGTGAATTAGAAATTCTATTTGAAAACATTAAAGTACCTATAAATGAATAATGAAGGAATAACCATGTTTTTATGTCACCAAGAATGTGTTAAGTTGCTCAGCTTGTCAATCTTTAAGGTTTTGCCAATATTGATACTAGCGAATTACTGAAAGTAAGGAACAACTGAAAATAGAAATGGACAAGTGAGACTGGACAGTAAGTAAAACATAAAGAGTAAACATAAGACTTTAGGGAAAAAAAAAGATTTAAACAAGGTTGTGTGTCTAAAGAATAAGAGAAGAAGGAACTCACATAAGCTTAAGGCAGATGTTATGAGATTCCAAATATCTACCCACAAACAATGATTATAAGAATATAGGAAAATAAAAGAATGTCAGCATGTGTAGATGAAACAAAACTGTAAGCTAATGAATATTTTTTTAACATGAACAAAGAAAGGCTGAAATATTTAGGAAAGAAAGACTTATTGAAAATTCTACTGAAAATGGTTTTCTTTGGTAAATTAAGACACAGATTAATAAAAATTCTCTTAAAGGGGCACCATAGAAAGGGCATGAGATTTGAAAAGGGATTCAAAAGTTTTATTTTATTTTAATTCTATTTTCCTTTAAAAATATATTATTTACCCAAATACATGTAATAACATCTTTAGCATAAGTTTTCTGAAATTATAAAATTGAAATTGTCTCCCTCTCCCTGCTCCCTTTCCCTTCCCTGAGCTGGTAAGCAATTTGATCTGGGTTGTAGCTATATGTTCTTATAATACATTTCCATATTGGTCATTATTGAGAGAGAATACTCAGATAAAAGTAAAACTCCAAAATAAATAAACAAATAAAATATAATGAAAATAGTATGCATTGGTTTGCATTCAGACCCCAACAGTTCTTTCTTTGAATGTAAATAGAATTTTTTTTTGTTATACCTTCAGAATTGCCCTAGATTGTTGTATTGATGAGAATAGCTAAGTCTTTCAACTCCAATGATTATAGAATATTGCTTACTGTGCATAGTGTTCTCATGGTTTTGCTTACTTCACTCTGCTTTAGTTCATGTGGGTTTTTCCAATATTTTTCTGATATCTTCCTACTCATTATTTCTTATGGAGCAATATTATCCCATTACAATCATATACTATAATGTATTCAGCCATTCTCTAAATATTGGATACTTCCCAGTTTCCAATTCTTTGCCTTCACAAAAACAGAATTGCTATAAATATTTTTGAGCAAATAGATACTTTCCTTGTTTTGATCTCTTTCAGATAAAACCTAGCAGTGATATTATAGGATCAAAGGTTACACATAGCTTTATTGATCTTGGCATAGTTCCAAATTGCTCTTTCTGTCATTTTCTGTCACTTTCCTTTTCTGTTATTTTAGCCAATCTGATAGGTGGGAAGTGGTACCCCATAGTTATTTTAATTTTCATTTCTCTAATCAAGTCATTTAAAATATTTTATATGATTATCAAAAGCTTTGATTTCTTCATCTGAAAACCATTCATATCCTTTTGCCATTGGTCAACTGGGAAATGACTTTCTCTTTATAAATTGGACTCAGTTTTCTATTTTTAAATGAGGCCTTTATCAGAAAAATTTCCTATAATTTTTTTTCTCATTTTGTTGTTTCCCTTCGAATCTTGGTTACATTGGTTTTATTTGTATGAAACCTTTTAAAATTTAACATCATCAAAATCATTCATTTTATATATCATAATGTTCTCTATCTCTTGTTTGATCATAAATCTGTCCCTTATCCATAGATCTGACTGATAAACTTCCATGTTCTATTAATTTGCTTATGGTTTAATTCTTCATGTCTAAATATATACCAATTTTGACCTTAACATGTGTTATGTTGATCTTAACAGAGATGTTTGGGAAGCTGAAGAGATGGCCTGAAACTAGAAACCTGCAGGACTCACTCCTCCCCCCACCCCCCACAGGCTAGAGTGAGTAGGGAGAAATAGGTACTCTTTACTCTCACCCCTCCCACCAAGCAGTTGGAAATCATTTGGAAATGGAGGCAGAACTGATGTTTTCTGGCAAGGCTCAGCAAGGCAAATCTCTAATGATGTTCACTTTCTCAATTTATATTCCCCACAGGTTTGACTGAGGGATGATAGGAGAAGCTTGATGTCTTGTAGTTATCAGGGATAGACGAATCTAACTTGTATGGGCTGGACAGCTGAAGGAAACTTAGCTGAAGTTGGATGTAAGTATTCCCAGAATACTAAACAGGCACAGCAGCCAAAAGATGAAGATTTTTTTCTGATAAAAGAGGAAGGAGAAGATAGGGAGATTTTTTGGGGATTAGGATAAGATCTGGGAAGCCCAGAACTGTTAGATAGAAACTGCCCCTTCTCCCCCCACCCATGGAGGGAGTGGTAGACTATATCTAGCTTGTCCTCAAAGCTTATAATTATCACTTCAAATATCTAAATAACTAAATAACAATTGTGCTGTTGCTAGAAAAGTTTAGTTCAGCTAAACAGGAAAACTGCAAAGAAGAACCAAAATGGCAATTGCCACAGATGGCCTCCAAAGCAATCCCCAAACCGGGAATAGCAAGCAGAGAGATCTACTCACCACAACCCCCAGGAACCAACTGTCCAATTGCTTTCAAACTGTCCCTTCACCCAGAGTACTCCAGGAGGGTCCCTTGGAATTCTGGGTGAGGCTTGATCCTGTATCTTGCAGGAATTCCACCCTGACATTTTCCATGTTGCACATGGTATAGAGTATGAGATATTGGTTTATACCTATTTTCTGTCATGTTGGTTTTTTGAGCAAATTTGTTGCAAAAACTGGGATTTGGAAGTTTATCAAACATTAGATTACTATGGTCATTTATCTTTGAATATTATTTTTCTAATATATTCTATTGATCCAAAATTCTATTTCTTAGCCAATACCTGACTGTTTGGATAATTATAGCCTTATACTACAATTTGAGATATGGTACTGTTATGCCACCTTCCTTCACATTTTTTTTATTAATTCCCTTGATATTCTTGACCTTTTTGTTCAAGCTGATGGATGTCTTTATTATTTTTTCTACCTATATAAAATAATTTTTATGTAGTTCAATTGGTGTGTCACTAAATAAATAGAGTTGTAATTTTTATTACATTAGCATGGCCTATCCATGAGCAATTAAAACTTTCCCAATTGTTTTGATCTGTTCTTATTTTTGTGAAAAATGTTTTATAATTGTGTTCAAATAATTCCTGTGTCTATCTTAGCAAGTAGATTCCCAGGCATTTTATATTGTCTACAGTTATTTTAAATGGAAATATTTTTCTATCTCTTGCTGTTTGACTTTGTTGGTAATAAATAGACCAATGATTTATGTACCTTTTTTTGAAACCTGAAACTTTGCTAACATTAATCATTTTAACTAATTGTTTATCATCATATAATCTACAAAAAGTGTAATTTGGTTTCCTCATAGCCTATTTTAAGTCCATCAATTCCTTTTTTCTTCTCTTATTGGCAAAGCTAACATTTCTACTAAAATATTACACAGTGGCGATGAGAATAGGTATCCTTGCTTCACCTCTAATTTTATTGGAGTTTCTAGCTTATAGTCATTACTGATAATACTTGGTAATGGTTTAGATAGATACTACTTGTTATTGTACGAAAAATTCCATGTATTTCTATGGTCTCTAGTTGTGTTTTTTTTTTTTAAGTGGAATAGATGTATATTGTCATAAGCTTTTTCTGCATCTATTGAGATAATCATGTGATTTTTGTTAGTTTTGTCATTGATATGATCAATTTTCCTGATTATTTTCTCATATTGAATCAACCCTGCATTCTTTATATAAAACCCCTGTGGTCATAGGGAATGATCCTTGTGATATATTACTATAGTCATCTTTGTAGTATCTTATTTTAAATATTCGCATCTTTATTCATTAATGAAATTGACCTATAATTTTCTTTCTCTATTTTTGCTTTTCTGTCTGTGGTAATAGTGTCATGAAAATAATTTAGTAGGACTCCTTCTTTGTCTAATTTCCAAAATAGTTTATATATTATTGATACTAATTCTGGATATGTTTGGTAGAATTCACCTGTTAATCAGTCTAGCCCTCTAAATTTTTTCTCAGGCAGTTCATTCATTGCTGTCTTGTTCAATTTCTTTCTTTTTTTTTTTTTTTTAAATGAGACGATTTCTGTATTCAATTTCCTCTTTTGTTAATCTGATTATACTTTTGCTAATATCCATTATTTTACTTTAGATTGTCAGATTTATTAGCTTAGAATTGGGCAAAATTGATTCTAATGATTACCTTTGTTTCTTCTTCATTCATAATAATTTAGCTTTTTCATTTTTGGTACTAGTAATTTGATTTTCTTCTTTCTTTTTTCATAGAATTAATCCAAGCTCTATTTTATTTATTTTTTCATAGAAACCAATTCAGTCTTATTTATTCAATTTGTTCAATGATTTTCTTATTTTCAATTATATTGTTTTAATCTTTGATTTTCAGTATTTCCAATTTCTTTTTTTAATTAGGACTTTTTAATTTAATTTTTCTCTAATTTTTTTAGTCTCATGGTAACTTCTTTGTTCTACTTTTTCCCTGTTTCATTGATGTATGCTTTTAGAGATATAAACTTTCCCCTAAGTACTTTTTTGGCTGCATTCCATAAATGTTGATACCTTGTCTCATTGTCATTCTTTTAAAATGAAATTATTGATTGTTTCTATTTTTTTCTTTGACCCACTCCTTTTTTAGAATTATATTGTTTAGTTTCTAATTCATTTTTAATTTGTCTTTCCACTGACTCTTATTGTTTATAATTTTTATGGCATTACTACTTTTCTGCTTTTGGTTGTAAGGTTTTACATCCTAATTCGTGACCAAATTCAGTCTAGGTGCCATGTATCACTGAGAAGATTTATTCCTTTATATTCCTATTCAGTTTTCTCCTGAGATCTATTAAATTGAACTTTTTGAAAATTTCATTCAACTTCTTAACTTCTTTCTTATTAACGTTTTGTTTAGATTTTTCTAGTTCTGAGAGGGTTAATTGGGGGCCTCCACTTGAATAGTTTTTCATCCTATATCTCATTTAATTTCTCCTTAAAAAAATTTGGGGTTATAAAATTTAGTACACATAAATACGTAATATTGATATTACTTCATTGTCTTGGATGTGACCTTAGTTTTTGTCTGTTTCATATTTTATATTTTTATTATATATTTTGTCTATTACTTAATATATTTAAAATATATTTTTGTCTATTATATTTCAAGACCTTCAGGTCTTTGTAATCTTGACAGTTGCTCAATTATGTTTGAATTGTTTCTTTCTAACTGTTTTTTGTATTTTCTTCTTGGTCTTAGAGCTCTGGAATTTGGCTATAATAAACCTGGGAGATACTGATACCATTTCCCACAGGGACTGTGGTTGGATTGCAGAGCTAGGGGCATTGTGAAAAGCCTTTCAATGGTACTTGGGGCCTCAGCTTTGTTTTGGGCAGCAAATCTGGACCTTATCTTCTACTTGCTCTGGCCAGGTACAGTGCTGGCTTGTGCTGAGGCATAGGACTTCAAGAGGTGAGGGTGCTCTGCTTTTAGTTTGGACAAGGTCTCAGGGTCTTGATATTGGCCTGATCATGGGTTCATAACCTTGAGCCACAGTGACTGGTCAGTGGAAGAGCTTGCTATTGGCTTACCAAGGTGCTTCTTCATATACCTTGAACTCGACTGTGCTCCCCTCGCATCCCAGTGAAAGAGACACTCTTTGGCTACTTTCCAAGTTGTGTTCTGCAGAAATATTCCTTCACATTGTCCTCCTGCTGGTTCTGCCATTCGGGTATTCATTCTGAAGTATTATTTTGAGATTGACTGGAGAGAATTCTTAGAGATATTTGAGCTTTCCATGTCTGTAATCTTGGCTCTTCTCTCTCTTATTTTATTTTCAAATTGTTGTACCCAAGTTTTGATACCCAGATTCGATCATGGCAGGAAGAANAGACAGGAGACCCCAAAGCTTGTGCTTCCCTGTTCCAGTGAGAATCCACACTGAAGGGAATCTCAGGCTAGCAGTTGCAGACTGAATAATGGACCCTGAGGTAAATGTTAAATACCCTTTTGTCTTAGGTAGTCTTCCCCATTGTATCAAAGACCCATTCCCAGGGAGGCACACCAGGGCAGGGACAATTCTTTAGTATCCATTGTGTAAGGAGCCCCTTCCCTTACACCCTAGCCTCTGGCTATGATTCCTTTCCCAAGCTTGATTGCAAATCCCATCCTTACCAGTATAATGTCAATCATCTTTCCCAGCCCCTGGATCTTCCCAAATAGTATATAAGTTCCCCAATTTCCTTTGTTCCTTGGAGTGGTCATCTAGCATGGTGTCACTCCCAGGGGGTCAGGGAGCAGAGCGAGCTCTGCATAAGAGGCCTAATCAGCCCTGTTCCCCCTTTCACTTGATTAAAGAGTGGATTTATGAGTATTTAACAGTTCTGTTTTTTTTTATAAGTTAACAAGTAAGAGGCTGCTAACTGATATTGAATGAATATATCTTGTGTCCAAATGAGCCACATCCTTTGGTACTAAAAATAATTGCAGTTTTGAAAGACAAACCATTCTCAATAATATTTGAAAGATCAAGGAACAGAAGACACAATGTGACTCTGTTAGACAATAAAAGAATAGAAAATTTTCCAGGTATTGACTAGTGAACATTACTATCACCAAAAATAAATACTAAGATAAAATATGAAAGAAAATAGCTAATGGGTATCTAGAAAAGGAATGAATGATGATAAAGAGGTAAAAAAAAAAAAAAACAAAAAACTCCAGAACAGGTCATATCAGTCCAAGTTTAGTTATTTATTTTCTAATATACTCATAATATTTTAAAAATGCTTCTTACTTAAATTTTAGCTAAGTATTTGATAAAACTATCTTATTGACCATCTGTAGAAGATGGAGAGATCTTGGATGAAAAATTATATAATTACATAGATTCAGAACTGGTTGAACAGACTGGACACAGCGAGTAGTCATTAATGTCCTCATTTCAATTTTGTGGAAGATTCCTGGTACAGTTGAAAAGTTTTTATCAATAATATAAATGGGGGGGGGGGGGAACAGGAGGGGAAGCAGCTGGGTGGCTCAGTGGATTGAGAGCCAGGCCTGGAGATGGGAGGCCCTGGGTTCAGATTTGATCCTGGGCAAGTCACTTAACCTCCATTGTCTAGCCCTTATCATTCTGCTTTGGAACCAATACACAGTACTGATTCTAAAAATAATATAAACAAGGGAATACAGGACATGATTGTAAAATTTGGAGATGAAACAAAGCTGGGAAGAATAAATAACGTATTAGATGGTAGAATCAGGATCCCAAAAGAAGGACATCTTAGGTTACAATTTGCCTTAGAGGACCTAAGCCACTCAGCTCTCAATTCCTTTAAACCCTAATTATTTACTCCAAAAACATCCCACCCCAATATAGTATGTATATTCCCTTTTCAATTACAAAAGATTTTCTACTTCTTCTTTTGAAGACTGTAACTAAATCAATAAGACCTTTACTTCTGGAAAGTAATTTCAATCATTTGCTCTGTTGTTGTCCTCACCATATCCATGACATCTGTTGCAATCCAGTTATACATTAATCTTGATATTATTTTAAGAGTGCTCAAAAACTGACTCTTGTACTGCTTATGATTGATTTCTGTAACCTTGAGTTAAATTCAACCTCAACCTAGCCAAATTCCTAGCCCTTCCCTAAAGCTACACTCTGGAAGACTGGTCAGCTATCTCAGTCTCCTTTATTTTACCAATAACAATCAATATATGTATCAAACAACTGTAGAAGCCTTAGGCCATATGAACTCATGATCTGGGTATTGTCTTAGAATCTGGCAGTTTGTATCTCATGATGATTATCTCATAATGTTAATGTATCAGACCACTTTGCTCTTTCCTTCCCCCTATACTGTTGTAACCCCAATAAAAATAGCAGCATGGCAGCTAAGGGTTAAGCTCTGAACCATCTAAGTTGGTGACCATCAGAGCTTCATCCCAGTGAAACTCTGAACCATGGAAGCTCTTGACCATCAGAGCTCCTAACCATGGAAGCTCTTGTCTACTAGAGCTTACTGGCTGTCTGATTACCTTATCCCAAAACTCTCTTTGTCTGTGTGTCTTTATTCTCACCTTATGTTTTCTTTCCATTAGTCCTTAAACCTTAACCCATTTTCTCTCAGGCCCTGGTTCCCCTTTCTGAGTGTCCTACACACTAGGAATCTTATCTTAGGTATTGCTATCATTCTGGGCATAACAGTTTTGAAGAAACAATGATAAACTAAGAGATATCCAAAGAAGACAACCAGTGTACTGAAGAGCCTTGAGCAACTGAAGGAAATATTTATATCTGGCTTGAAGAAGATTCAGAGGAGTCAGGGTTTCTGTATTCAAAGATTTGTGGGTTATAATGGAGGAGAATGATTAGACTTACTATGGGGTACTAGAGGAGAGAAGCAAGAAAAATGCCTGGAAAATACAGAGGCAGATTTAAGCTTGATATCAGGAGAAACTCACTAACAATTAGAACTAGTTAAAAATGAAATGGACGACTTGGAGTGGCAGAGGATTTTTTTTTTTGAGACTTTCAAGCAAAAATCAAGTGACCACTTCTTTGGTATATTCTAGAAGGATTTTTTTGTTTTGTTTTGTTTAGTTCAACAAGATGGACCTTGAGGTATCTTACAAATCTAATTGTGATTCTGTGACCAAGTGACCTCCACGATCACTTCCTACTTTACATCTATGATCTAACATCTTCTGATTTTATGAAACAAAACCTTCATTTTGAATGAAGAATACGAGTTCAAGTGAATTCGGATTAAGGGACTCAGGAAATCATCTAAGGGACTAGTAATGCCAACTGAATGTTAAAAGCCTTGGAATCCTTCTGAATTTGGAGAAGCTAGGGAAAAAAGGATGGACTGAAGCTGAAAAAGGTACAAGACCATGAAGTCTGCATGATAATCTCTCTGTTACAAACATAGAGTGATTCATTCTCAAGAGAGAGAAGAGATTGTGCCACTAATCACAGAGCTCAAGGGACTCAGGAACAATATTGCATATAGGTGAAAGTAAAACTGACCATGCAAAAGCAATCTAAAAGAGGATTATAAAATATATTCATGGGTTAGTAATTGTGTTAGGAAAAGAACTGGAGACTAAATACATGCAGACTGAAAGATTTTAAGCTTCCAGATGTCACTTTCTAGGAAAGGAGACATTTTACAGAGTGCTAAACCTTGGTGAAAGAAAAGATATTTTTTAATGACATATGAATTCTATTTTAGAAGTGCTGAGATACTGGTAGAGATTTTGAAAATCTGAGTACATTTGTTATACTAGAACAGCAATGAGATGAATATTTGATTGAAGCACTTGACACACAAATGAGAAAACTTTTAGAGTTAAGTGTTAAATATGCATGTATCCCTACAAACATATGTATCACAAGTATGTTGTTTAAATAAGTGTACACAAGTACATTTGGGCCCAATTTAACTTGAGGAATTATTTCTTTTTTATTTTTAAATACTAAACAGAATGAACTTAGTAAGATAGCTATTATATCAGGCATCTGATTTTGCATGTATGTGTGTAGTGTTGTGAGGAAGATTAATTTAGTATTAGTGTTGGACCTAGCAGGAAGGGTTGGAGGATTCCAAGATGGAATGAAGGAGCAGGAAGTGGGGCGTGTGCTCTGAGAGAGACTCCATTAGTGGTTGGAGACATAACTGTTGCTAACCCTGGGAGATCTCAGAGTTAGGGAAAAGCTGCATCCAGATTCCCTGGGATCCTGAGAGGTGGAGGCTTTCAGCAGTGGACAACAGACCTGCAGAGCAGCACCAAGTGGGGAAGTGGTTTGTGATCTGGTGGACAGCATTGCAAACTCACTCTCCCTACCTGGGTACCTTGGATCACCTGGCGGAGTTGGCTCTTGGCGTCCTGTGACCATCCTTGGATTTACCGTGAGACCCCAATTGAAAGCCATCCTCAGGCCCTTTAGCTGAGCTGACCAAACCTGGCTGGAACCAGGTTTGGAGGAGCTTTCCCTGTGACTTCAGTACTGCTTCCTTTGGGCTCTGCCTGGCTTAGGTCAAAAGAATAGTGTAGTCAAGTACTTCCCCTGCCTTGTGGTTTGCCCTTAGGTTGTAAGTATAGAATCCTTTATTCCCATCCTTCATTATTATTTCCCTCAATTAAACTGTTATACATTTTTACCTTCTGCCTGCTGGTTCCATAGACCCTGGCCTAGGTGGGCTGAGTGACTGTTGGGCCAACTGCCATTCCTGTAACAGTTAACAGCTTGGCAGTAAATCCTGGTCTCCCTATCCTGGTTGGTCCTCTCTATCTGTCATTCCTGTCTCTCCTTTAACCCATTGAGAACCCACAAATAGTAAATAATAGCTATCATTCCTGGTGTCCCACCATTACAGTTGGAAATTAATAATGATGACTCATAGGAGCAAAACTTTTATAAAATCCCTTGGGCCATGCCTCTTCACTTTCTTCTCCTGTCCCCTTACTGAATGTCTTTAAGTAAAGTTTGTATGACAACCACTGAGTATGTTGTAAAAGGAATTGTTTTTGGTTATGGATTAGAATAAAGGACTGAAGGAGTCTTTTCTCACCCATAAATTCTTCAATTTTATGAAGGAAATATCAACTAAAAATTAAAGTTAGTGCAAGAAAATGATGAAAATGCTCATATGCAATGATAAATTCTGAATATGCCCTGCAAATTGATGAGGGAAAATGGAGGTTATATCATCAATATAGACACCTCCCAGTTCTTGGGCTCAGGTAAGGAAGTCCTTTATGGTTATATATCAGTTATTCACAATGATTCTTAGTTTTCAAGGATCTGTGTTGGGGAACTTGATTTGAACATCTGTCACATTAAAAAGGTGGATTCCTATATCCTGTGTGAAAAGTTATTGATTAGCATCATTAAAGTAAATGAATCTTAGGGCAATGGAGCTTTTACACTCTGGCATGGGGTCACTTTGGATAGGGTTTGTATGCTGGTATTGCTGTCTTTTGTGATCAGTCTACATATTGGAAGGAATATTTATAATTCTAGACTTGTGCTTAACTGGAAGAGGAGTCATTGGAATCCTGGATATACTTAACAGACAGTTAGGAGGGTATCTAAAACTCGGAGAGTTATTATTAGAAATTGACTCACCCACTAAATAAAATTTAAAATGTAGCAATGTTGAGATGGGTTTGCAAGAATTAAAATTAAGACAGAGGTGCTTTTAGATGGTAGCTGATGTGATTAGAGGCTTACATTTTATTTAGTACCAGGACTTTTGCTGAGGAAAGAAAGAAAGAAAGAAAGCAAGAAAGAAAGAAAGAAAGAAAGAAAGAAAGAAAGAAAGAAAGAAAGAAAGAAAGAAAGAAAGAAAGAGAAAGAGAAAGAAAGAATGAATGACCCTGATTTTGGAACTCTTCTGGAATCAGGTCTGCTTGAGATCTGAGCCCAGAAATTTCATTAGGATTGTCAACAACAAGTCTTAAGGGACTTGGGCAAACTGCACTTAATCAGATTAATTAATTTCCCATGACAACAGCTGTACTTTATAGAATATGTCTTATTAGGCAATGGTTCCTAAATGAGAGGTAGAAACATTATAAACAAGTATTAGAGATTATGGAGCTCTAGAGTCACAGAATAAGTACTAAATGGTGACCTCTGTATGATGGAATATCTTAAAGGGAAAATATCATTGGGGAATATATGATGTAGCCATAGTATATTATGTCAGATTATAGTAGTGTGACCCTCTTGATCCTGATTTTTATGCTGATCCATTAAAGATTCTTGTAAACTAAAAGGCAGCCTTAATCTCAATCTATGAGGAAACCATAACCTTTAAAAAATAGATTCTTAAACTTTGCTGTGTCATGGAGCTCTTTGGTAGTCTAGTAAAGGCTTTTATAAGCCCTTCTCAGAATAACGCTTTTAAATGTGTAAAACATAGAGGACTATAAAGAAAACCAGTTATACTATAACATAGTTATCTATCTTTTTTTTTTTAATTTCAAGGATACAAGATTAAGAAAGAAGCTATAACTGGAACATGAATTTTAGGGTCACAATCTATAAACTTTTCATCTCTTTCTTTTTTAAATTCCAAAATATGTTTTCTTACATAATCTTCCCTTTTCCATTCTTTTCCCAGAGATCTAATTTATCACTGAAGTTATCAGACATCAGGATAGGTAAAGGGTATAGGCTAATTTACAACATATAAATGATCTTGTCAAGTTCTTTATAGAATTTATATGCTACATCATCGGCAACAGATGCTGGTGCACTAATTATACTTTGTGGTAATCTTATCATCATCACTAGCAATACAAGTTGAAATGACTAAGTGTCCTAGGAAAATATATTTGTTTTGTTTTGTTTTCACATGATAATTTCCACTCTGCCAAGTTCTTTATTCATCCCTAAGCAGAACCTTAATTTTAATTTCTTTATCTTTTCTGATATTATTTAATCAATACTGATGTGATTCAGTTCCTTCTTAGTATGCCAACTCAATGGTAGCTTGAAAAATCTCTCATATTTATGATAATAATAGTTAAATGGCTGTTCATGGATGGGGTATAATCTGGATGATTCTTAGCATTCTTTGACAACTTTTCATCATCATTATTTTGAAAGCAGAAAGTGATCACAGCAGCGAAGGCTGAGATTTATCTTTATTTAATCGATTGTCATATCCAAAAGAATTCACCAGCTTAACTGTGATAAGCCTGTCTATATTTAGCCTAAGACAAAAGGCACAGTCTTCTCTAGAAATCATGTTAAATGCCCTCTCAGTTGGGACAGGAAAAAAAAGGCTTTTACAACTTGAACTTTGTGAAGATAACCCTGGAAACTAAGTCATCTCCACACCATAATGGGAAACAGATTGTGACTTTTTGGAGAATACAAGGACAGTGTTTAGTTATAGCAGTAGATTTGTATTATTATAATCCAAGTACCTTAAGTGAACTCAAAAGGGTAAAAATATCTCATGAAAAACAATACTTAACCTCTTTTTTTTTCCTTAGGAGTAAAACTTATGAATATGGAGCCTTGGATAATTTCTGTCTTTGGGATTTTAAGTAGTAGGCATCAGAAAAGTTAACATAAAGAAAACTGATTAGCGATTATCAAGCATTTATAACAATATCAACTTCTGAATGTTTGATGTCATTATTGCCTGGAATTAGAAAACAAAATTCACCAAGGTTTATCATGTAGACAAATAATTTGTAAATGAATGAATGGAAGAAGGAATGAGTGAATTATTATTGTTTACTCAGGTCTCCTAGTCACATTGTAAATATTTAATCTGATTGTTGTTATGTTTAAGCAGTTTGGTCAACCTAATACAATTAATTTTCTAAATAAATTTATTCTGGCTAAGTCCTCCTTTGAATATCCACAGTGTTATGCACAAACAAATTAGAACTTTCAGTAGCCTACATGCAATCTAATATGTGCCTGTCAATCCAACCTATTCTTATTCCTTCCTGGGTATCAGAGAGGTATTATGGGATAGCAGCAACTCATATTTATGTAGCACTTGGAGTTTTTTAAATGTTTTGTATATACTCTCATTTGATCCTCCTAGTAGCTCAGTGAAGTAGATGCTATTATTATCCTCATTTTATATAGAGAAAAACTGGGACTAAAAAAAGTTCACACAACTAGTAATTGCCTGCTATCAGATTTTCCTGACTCTAAATTCAGTACTTTATCCACTACACCATTGAACTTCTCGTAGTGAATAGAGAACCAATTTCAGAGGCAGAAAATTTTGATTCAAGTAAACTCCCTGAAACATTATACATGATTTTGGGCAAGTCACTTAACAGATAAGTTCTCTGGGAAGCTATCTGTGACTTTAAGTTCTGGATCAGTTGCCAATCTGCTTTTTTGGAAGAAGTTTCCTATAACAATAAAATCACAGACATTGACAGGGAGGAAAAAAAACAAAAAGAGACTGATGAGATTCTTATTAATATCCATAGTTCTTTATATCCCAACTTGAAAGTTATTTCAGTTGAAAGTACTGATATCAGTTAAGACGTTTTTTCATGTCAATCTGACCTCTCTATTATTTCAGAGAAAGAATTCCTTGCTGAAAAATATTTCTTGTTATGTAGGCATTCAACATTTCCCTACAGGATTTCTCTAAGTACAAGCCTCTCTCTACAGGGAATATTATTTACCCAATATACTTCACTGTAACTTAAAGCCTTGAGTTCTTACAAGCATCCACCTAACAAGCTCTAAACATAACATTTATCAATAGGTCTCACACACGTTTTGCCTTGCTTTTCTTTGAAATATTTTCTCCTTAAACTTCTAATCGACCAAAAGAAAGGGGGGGGGGGGAACAACTCATACCATTTTTTTTAACTTCACAACAAAAGAAAAGAAACTATAAACGAAAAAATTTCTCAGTATTCTGAGTATTATTCTTTTGAGCTCTGTGGGTCACTCGATTTCTTCTAAGAAATCCAGACCAAAAGAGGAAGCTGCAATCTTGGCTGCTCCTTGTCTGGATTATGTAGCTGCAGCAGAGTTCATTAAAAAAGAAAAAGAACAACAACAAAAAAAGGAAACTCCCTCTGGTATGGCCAACTCTACTTTGTCTATCATGTGACTTTCCTTGTGTTCTTCCTGATAGCAAAAGTGGTATAAATAGTCCTGTTTTGCATTTTAAATAGTTTATATATGACACAGACATTACATATAAGATTCTGGGGAGGTGAAAACAGACTCCCATTTAAGCAATAAGAGAACACTGGAAAAAATAACCAGCAAAGAATTCTGTTTTATTCATGAGACCAAAAAAAAAAAAAAGAAGGAATTGTTATAGTTCTGTTTGCATTGCTCAATAATTTAAATTTGACCTATGAAATAAAAAAAAAAATTGAGCTATATGTGTAAGCATGTGTTAGCATATTTGTGATTTTTGTGTACATGTGAAATACATACATACATATAAGGGCAAATTGTTGTTAAAATATTTCAGAAATCTTGTTTCTAGGTTATTTTATATATTCGTTCTCTATAATAGTTGAAAGGCATTATGGGAGGATAGTGGAATAGGGTCTGAAACTTTCTAGCTCTCCTAAAACTCCCCACAAACAACCAAAAATAACTCCATAAAAAGTAGATTAAAAGCAGCAGAAGCAAATAGGAATCCTTAGGAAGGTTGAACCATGAAGGTCAATGGAGGGAGGAAGGCCTCTAACAAAACAGGCAGGGGGAATCCACAAAGAAGCCCTGAAGGGAAGGATTAGCAACCTCAAAATGTTTGCTGAGCCTAGATAGAGCTTGATTTTGAGCCAGAGGGCCCTTTCTGAAAGTGCCAGGCTCTGCGGACAGGAACTCAAGCCCCATTACTAACAAGCCACTTTGGATGCCCAGAAAAAACTTGGGCTGGACATCTGATTTGTCCATGGCTAACGCAGTAGTTGAAGAGGAGAAGGGAAGGCATCTGTAACAGTGAGTGTGTATGCTGAGAGATTGGAGCCAGCGGTCAATGCCAGGGGAATGGAGACACTGCCATAGAAGGAGGTGGACTGGCTATTGAAGTTGCAGTCCTAGAACTGCCTGAGGGTTCTCCTTGGAGCTCATAAGGTTAATCATAGACTGAGGCTTGAGCAGGGGCCCAGGAGGACATCTGACTCTCAACTACAAAAACTGCATTATTAATTAATAATTAATTATTAATATTACCCAGTAAAAAACAAATGTGCCCATAAAAATTCTGAATTCCAAGATAATATACATCGACACAGTAGGAACCCTAGGACTCCAGAAAAAAAGTCAATAACTAAATCTCTAAGCTTGACGTCTAAACTTAAGTGAATTAGTTAATTAAAAATGAGCAAGTAAAGGAGAAAGAAGCACTTAGAGGGACGTGGAATATCTTGGGTCAAACTCAGAAGACAGTGAAGTAAAATCATCTACTTCAAAACCAGCAAAGAAAAAATACAATAAATGGCCACAAGCTCCAAAGAAAAAAAAAAACTTTTTGGTAGAGCTTAATAAAGACTTCAAAAATCAAATGAGAGAGGTTGTAAAATAATTAGGAAAAAAATTAAGGACAATGCAAGAAAATCTAGAAAATGATGAAAGAAAGATTGGCTACATGGAAGATGAGTCCAGAAAAATCACAGAAGAAAAAAGTGTATTAAAACTGGGAAAGGGGAAGCTATAGATTTCCTATAATAACAAGAAAGAATAAAGCAAAAGCAGAAGCAAAGCAAAATCAAAAAAATGAAATAATAGAAGATAACTAAACTGGAAAATAGATCAAGAAGAGACAATATAAGAATAGTTGGACTCCCTGAAAATTGTGAACCAAAAAATAATTTAGTCACCGTATTTAAAGAAATCATCAAAAAACATTTTGCCCAGAAATTCTAGTGTAAAAATAGAAATTGAAAGAATCTCCCAATCACTGCCTCAAAGATAAAAATGCACCAGAACATCATTGTTAAGTTCTGTAGCCCTGATTTAAGGAAAAAATACTACAAGAAACAAGAAAAAAAATACTGTGGTGCTACAGTTAAAATAACACAAGATTTAGCACGCTCAACATTAAAAGAGTGCAGGACATAAAACATAGCATCTCACAGAACAGAAGAGCTGGGCTTACAACTAAGAATAACATATCCAGTAAAAAATGAGCTAAATTACAAAAAAGAAGAAAAAAAAGAATATTTTACAAATAAATGAGTTTCAACTATTCTGAGGGGAAAATCCAGGACTCAGAAAAAAAATTTGATCTATTAGAAACATACAGAAGTAATGAAATACTAATCATAAGCAACACAAAAAGTCAAATTTTTTGATTCTGGTATGAAATAGCTTCATTGTTTGAGTATTTTGAAGGGGAAAATAGGAAAGGGAAAATTTGAGGTCAAGGGAATGTAATGTAATATAATGAGCTAAAATGATAGTGGAATATATCAGGAAGAAGTGTGGAGAAGGCTATCTCATATGGAGAAGGAATGAGTGGAAGAACTGCCATAGGGAAGGGGTGGCAGAATTGCAGTACTAGAACCCAACTTTCTTCAGACCTAGAATAAAGAGAGAACAACATACAAAATTAGGAGGGCAAACATTTTCTTAAAATACAGAGAAATAGGAGTGAAGGAAGGAGGGATAAGGGAGGGACTCAGAGTCCCCTTGAGGTACTAAGGGAATAAGAGAAGGAAGATGGGTTAAGAGAAAGCAAGACAAGAGGATAAGAAAAGATAGGGAAAGGAGAGCAAGGTGAAGGGATAAGGGAATTAAGAATTAGGAGGGCACAGTTAGGGATAAGGAAGGGATTTTGAGAAGGGTAGACAGAATAACTAAAAAGAAAGGGGATGGGGTCAGCTAGGTATCTCAGGGGAATGAGAACTAGGCCCAGAGATGGGAGGTCCTGGGTTCAAATTTGGCCTCAGACACTTCCTAGCTGTGTGACCCTGGGCAAGTCGATTAATTCCCATCACCTAGACCTTTCCACTCTTCTGCCTTAGAATCAGTACACAGTAGTGATTCTAAGACAGAAGGCAAGAGTTTAATTAAAAAAAAAAGGGATAAGATTGAATTTTGGAAAGATGGGTCAATGTGGAATTAGAAGGGTAAAGGGAGAGGATAAAGGAGGATTTGAGGAAAGAGATGTGAATGAGAGGTATTGGTCAAAGGAAATTGTTCATCTGAGGAGATATAGGACAGAAAAAAAAGGGAAAGGGGGACAAAGAGCAAGGAAGAAGAGAGGAGATGGAAGTATGCAACCAGTAACTAAGGCATCGAGTATAGTGGGATAAATTCACAAGTGGGAAAAAATGGATAGCAGAAAGGATCAAAAACCAGGACCCTGACAATATGTTGTCTACAAGAATCATACTGAAAATGAGAGTCAAACACAGAGTGAAAGTGGGGGCTGGAGCAGAATATACTTTGTCTTAGTTGATACAGAGAAGGGAAAAGTAGTGGTCATGATCTCTGACAGAGTTGGGGCTAAAATGGATATAATTGAAAGGGATAAATAGAGTGTATTATGATGAGGCAGTGACTATGAATAATGAAGCCTTATCAGTATTGTACCTGTAGGCACCAAATGTTAGAGCACCCACATTTTTAAAGGAAAAACTAATAGATACATACAAAAATAGATAAAATAATAATAGTGGCAGATTTTAATTTTCCCTTCTCAGAATGAGATAAATCTAATAAAAATAAATAAGAAAGAAGGTAAGGAGATGACTATAACCTGAGATAAGTTAAATAAGATAGATATTGAGAAACCCTTACCTCCTGCATGAGGTTAATAGCAGATGTAAGCCTGAGTATACACATAATCCAAAAATAGTTTCTGGTGGGACAACAATGGCTTAGAGAAAATTAGATTCTGCAAGAATTTTACTTCTACACACATCTCACTATGGAGTTAATTCTGCATCCCTGAGGGGTTGAGGCACTGGAACAAAAGTTCCACTGGACATGATCAGCTTGGAAAGACTTGTTTTGGAAAGAATATGGTCTTGGCAACAGATTGTCTCTGCTGCCTAAGAACCAATGTAGCAAAATAGAGGCCTGACAATATGTGAACCAGACAGGCTAAAGTGATTAAATTAAATGTTGATAGGAACATAGAGAAAAAAGGCTAATATTACATTGCTAGATCCATTTTTTTTAAGAAAACAAGCTGGAAATACATATTAAGAGCTGTAAAATTATTCATGCTCATTGACCTAAAGATCCTCTAATTAAGGTTAAGCCCAAGGGCATTATAGAAAGGGTAAAAAACTTTGTACATATGAAAATATTCTTGGAAGCTTTGTTTGTAACAAAACAACTGGATAAAAAACAAATGCAAAGAATGGGAGAAATGGCTGAATAGGTTATGATATTTTAATGTGATGAATTGTATTATGTTTTTAGAAATGAAAAAAATTGGAAATATAAAGAAAATAAGGGAAATATATGAAGAGAGAAAAAGAGGTAAAAAGAGAATAAGCATAACATATACCATGATTACACTAAAAAAATAATAGCAACAGAGTCAAGAGAAAAGAATTTCAAAGTAAAACAAATTCAAAGGGAACTCAAAAGCAGAGGATGTTTATATTAGCATAGATATATAATTTATGTATTTCAAACAAATAATAAACAATATGGAGTTTGTGGTTTTGTACCTAAGTTTTATGCATTTGTATAGTTAATTGTTTTGGGTGGTTATGGTAGTGGTTACTACGCATATAATAAAAGAAATAAAATATAATTGGATGATTTTTTTCATATATTTTCACATGTATATTTTAATATATGTCAATCTATTTGTATACAGATATATCTATAATAAAAACAGAGATGCATGTGTATTTATAGGCACAAATTTACATATTATTGGGATAGTAATGGAACAAGCAAGAGGAATTATAAGGAATTCTTGCACACAAGTCTTTCATACTCTATATGCATTGAGTGAATTTCAACATACCATAGTACTGAAGGAAAAGGTAAGAACTTAAATTCTCATAGGAGAAATATACTTTCCCTATCCAAAATCTTCTATTTTTTCTATGAAAATAGAAAAATCTAGCAAATAAACCCTTGGTATAAAAATAGTAACTTATTTTTCTTATTGTTTATTAAGTAAATGAAGGGTCCATGATATCAAAATGTACCAATCTTTTGTTTCTACAAATGGTCACAGTATTGGTATTTTTGGAAAAATAAGATTTTTCTTCCCATCAGTTATGTCTTTGAGCTTTAAACCTTGAGATTATTGGATCAAAATGTATGACTAGTGCTTTCCAAATTGGACAGAAGAAAAATCACAACTTTATCAGCATTTTATTAGCCTTTGTTTTCCTATAGCATCAATAAGACTATCGCTTTTTTACCATCTTTGACTATTTGATAGGTTAAAAAAGATACCTCATTTTAATTTACATTTCCATGATTATTCAAGATTTCAGCATCTTTTAAAAATTACTCTCCATACTTGTTCCTTGTTTTGAAAAAATCCTATTTATTCAACTGATATTTATTAATTGTCTACTATGTTCTAGGCCTATCTATATCCTGGGGATGTAAAGATCAAAATAAAATTTCTCCTGGCTTCACAGAGCTTACATTTTACAGGGATATAACATGTCCATAAGATAGTAAATGCTGAATATCTAAAAATCAGTACAAAGTCATTTGAAGGGGAAGAAGGTAGTAATAACTTGGGGAATCAGGCCTTATTTTGTAAGTGTCATTTGAATTCTTCCCTGAAGGAAACTAGGTAACCCAAAAGATATAGATAACAAAGTAATCAATGAATAAATAAAAATATTTGTTAAGTACCTACTATGTACAAGGCCCTGTGCTAAGCACGAGAAGTATATTATAGGTACTACTTCTAGACATGTAGATAGGAGAAATAACACCATTTATAGGGTGCAATTTGCAGACAATTTTTTGAGTGTTTTTAAAGGATAGCAGTGTTGCATATAACTGGAAAGGAAAGTGGGAACCGGATAATTAACAAATGTGTGTACAGATTTGAAGGGTACAAAAGTAACAACACAGATGCATAGTACATTCATTTTTTCTAACTTTGCATCTGCTATTTTGATTCTCACTGCATTGATTTTATTTCTTTATAAACCCTTATTACTTTCTAAGCCCTTATTTCTTTATAAGCCCTTATTATTAGAGTAAAACCCAATTTCTTTTATGATTCTATTTCACTACTAGTTAAGAATATTTCCCCTTCCTACAGTTATGTAGACATAACCTTTGATTATCATCTTTTTGGTGTGACTTAAAAATATTTAGATTTCTTATCATTTTGAAATATTTTAAAATGTATAGTGTTAAGTTGTTGGTCTAAATCCATTTCACTCCAAACTTCTATCCCAGCAGTTCTCTTAGAAGAGTGATTTCCCAAGTAATTTGTATTCTTAGACTTATTAGTTGTTGAACAGATTGATGTTTATTTTTATAACTAAATATTGTTTATATAATCTGTGTTAGCCATCTATTTTCTCATTCTTTATTCCCAAACAGATAGTTTTCATAATTACTGCTTTATGATGTAATTTGAGATCTGGTTCAAACTCACTATTCCTAAAAAACAAATTCAGCATTTTTCAGATGAAAGCAGTTCCTTTTCCATCCTTCCCTGGCTCTTCATCCATTGCACCAATATTTTCCCAGGATTTGACTCTTCTTTTTTTGTTCTGGAAACCTATATTTAATTAATTACAACATCCTGCAAATTTCCTTTTATCAGTGTCTCTCAAATTCATCCTCTACTTTCCATGCCCACTGTCATCATCTTAATCTAGACTCTCCTCCCCATATCTCTATATTACTGAAATAATTTCCTACATCTTTCAAATTAACAAACATTCATGAAAACTGCCTCATTGAAAGCAATGACTTATACATTATAAAATATTAACATCACTTGAAATACTTAACAAAATCAGAGGAGATCTTACTCCTAGGGCATCTTTTTCTGAGTCTATTCATCTATCAAAGATTACCTTAGTTTCTAATCTCTTCTTCAATTCACTTACAATTGATTGATTTTTTAACTCTGAAAAAATGCAGGAGTCAAACCTCTGTAAAATAACTGCTAACTACACTTTGTCTGGGGAAGCTAGGGTGACCAGTTGACTGAGTGCCAGGCCTGAAGTCAGGAAAAGTCATATTCCTGTGTTCAAATTTGAGTTCAGAAATTATTAGCTGTGTGACCCTGGGCAAGTCACTTACTTAAGCTTGTTTGCCTCTGTTTCCTCATTTGTGAAATGGTATACTAGCACCTACCTTGTAGGTTTGTTGCAAAGATTGGGGGAGATAATCCTATAAAAGGTTCAACATAATGTTTGGCACATAGTCAGTTCTATATAAATATTGGTTATTATTCTTATTATTTTCCATTCTTCAATTATCAGAAAAGTGAAGAGAACTTCTCTTGACTGCTTAGGATACCAGGAATGATATTAAAAATCTAAGTCTTTAGTTGAATCAATCAGATCTGAAGGATTGTTTTTAATCCATTTTAAGGAAAATTCACCTGGGGCAGTGGTTAGAGTATTGCTTTTACCACAACAAAGATCTTCAAAATCTGCCCCTAGATTATCTCTTTAAGCAAACATTCTGCCAATACTTTACAAGAACCTTCTACTCTCTTAAAGTTATCTAGATATTTTTACTGGCAACTCAAAAAAAAAAAAAAAAGATAAAGGTTTCAGTAAGAACAAATAAGAAAATTATGCTTTTGTAAGTGATTAGCTATTCTAGGTACAGGATGCTAATGAGATAAAAGTCATTCCAAAATTATAGCCTTTGAGAATAAACCTGAAGGTGTTGGTTTTTTTTTTCCCTTTTTTCTAACAAGAGGATGAAGTTGGTGGCAGGGAGAATCCTCTGGGAAAATGAACAATTTTTTTTTCTGCCGTGTTTATGTTGTAGTTATCATGTATGCATGTGACTAGGCCTGGATTGTTTTTTGGTCCTGTAATTTTTAATTGAGTTTCAAATAACCTTTCCAATAAAAATGGCAAATATATATTTAATTGGGACACTAATGTACTCTTGGTGTAATTGTGAACTGATCCAACCCTTTTAGAAAGCAATATGGAAGTGTGTCAAAAGTACTATAAACCTGTGCACATACTTTCATACTTTTTTATTTTATTTTTGTATTGATTAATTTAAAATTTTTTTCTGCACTTACATGATTCATATTCTTTCCCTCCACTTCTTCCACCCACTCCCATAGTTAACACACAATTCCACTGGGTTTTACATGTGTCATTGATCAAGACCTATTTCCATATTATTGATATTTGCACTAGGGTGATCACTTAGAGTCTACAGCCCGGTGCACATACTTTGACCCAGCAAAAATTGCTCTTAGTTCTGTATCTCATGGAATAGATGAAACACCCCCCCCAAAAAAAAATGGAAAAAGACATGTTTGCAGAAAAATATTTATAGCAACTCTTTTTGTGGGGGCAAAGAACTAGAAAAGGAGGGGATGGCCATCAACTGAAGAAAGATTGAACAAATTGTTGTATATGATTGTAATGGAACATTACTGTGCTATAAGGAATGATAACCAGTGGGATTTTAGAAAAAAAAAATATAATAGAAAAGACCTACATGAACTGATGCAGAGGGAAGGAAGAAGAATAAGGACAACATTATGCACAAGAAAAAATAATGCATGATGAACAACTGTGAAGGAAAGAAAATTCCAGCAAAACAGTGATTCAAGACAACCCCAAATAGCCTATGATGAAAAATGATATCCATAATCTGGAGAAAGAACTGATGGAATCTGAAGTGTGAGGGGTTGAAGGGAAGGTAGGTAGAAGGAAGGTTTGATGGGAGAAAGGAGAAAGGAAGGTAGAGGAAGGGAAAGGAAGGGGCGGGGGGGAATTGACCAGAGCCCTTTAGGGGCTCAAATGAAAGATCTGAGAGCAAAGTTAGCTTTTAGAATAGCTGGGTTTTCTTTTAATTAGAAAAGGAAAAGTCTAGGAAAAACTAGGAGATAGATAGAATGGGAAAAAGGCGCCAAGAGAGAGAGCTCAGGATCTGAGAACCTCCCAGCTTCAGAGCAGACCCACCAGGGTAGAGAGAGTTCCAGGGTAGAGAGAGAGAAAAGGCACCAAATTCTCTGTTTTATACTTTCTCTAACACCTCCTACAAAGGAAGTGAGAGTTGTCAGGGGAACTTGTAGCAGAGAGCCCTGGGAGTTATAGTCTTCCAGGGCTTACAACAATTTCAAATGACACAGAAGGTATATTGAAGCAGACCATTTTCTACTTCATTTTCTTCAGGTTTTGTTGTTATTGTTGTTTATGTGTTTTCTTCCACATGATGAATATGGAAATATGTTTTGAATGACAACACATCTACAAGCAAATAGCTGATTGCTTACTGTCTCAGGGAGAGGTTAGGGGAGGGAGGGAGAAAATGTGGAATTCAAAATGTCAGAAAATGAATCCCCAAAATTATTTTCCCATGTAAATGGGGGAAAGTAAAATTTTATTGTAATTGTACAAAAAAAAAAAGTTGGCTTCCTAAAAGGGAGGAGAGGGTAGAAAAGAAAAGGAGTAGGTAATATAAAAATAATTGGAATCAGTTAAAATTTAATATTAGAAAGCTTTTAAAACATTATTGATATATTTAAAAAAAATAATCTCTACACCTTGAAATGAGATTCTCAAAGCTAATTTAAAAAGCAAACTGACCAAATTACTTAAATATGGGAGGGATGGAAAGTTGGAGTTAGTCATGGTCCCTCAGAAAGTAATCAGATATGTGCAACCAGGGCCTATGGAGTAATGTGTATGATTTGCACTTTGCCAAGGAAAAAGATTGGCAGTCGCTTCCCTTCCTTGGAACCTCTGCCTCCTATCCTGGCTTCAGAGGGAATTTGCCCAATCTGTTTGGTGGAGCTCATCCAATCTTGAGTAAAAGCGAGGAGGTACGGTTCGCCATTCCTGGATAATTACCTCAATTCTCCACATCACTTTGGCTATGGAGATCTGGACTAGAGATGGCAACAGGGAAAGAGGGAGACCATGTCTCTTTCCAAATAACATAATTTTCTAAATGGCTATTGACATTATGAGGCTATTCAAACTAACCTATTAAAAACATAAAGAAGCAATCAGGTTAGCTTACTAACATTTAATGTAATATCCTATTCAGGGCAGGGAGTAGCTGACTCCTCAGTATGCAAATGCATTCTGTAGAGCTTGACTCTGACTAGGAATACATGAATACAGAAATTCATATATTCAGCAAGAGTAAATCTGCTGCATTCCTGAGAACCCGAGATGAGAGTCCCTTCACATGAAGAGCGCCACAGACTTCATGTGATAATAACCTCACTAAAAATTATAGACGAATAAAAGAGTAGTTCCTTTCTTCTACGTGACCATTTAAGGCATATTTTAGTTGAATTATATAGGTGACCTCAAGTTCATCCGTCTCTTGCCATGGTTCCAATTTATTTCTCTCTTCTAAGTATAGTAAGTCTATATATCAATATTGATTACTCTATCAATGAAATAATACAATGCTGTTTGGAGTTCTGTTCTGTATGCCAAATAATACTAGACAAGATTCATTATCCCAATTTCATCTCTGCATAGAGGCTGTTTGCTTGACTTAAGGAAGAAACATTTTAAAAATTATAGTCTGTATTTTCAACATTTATTCTAATTCTTTCCCAGGAAGAGGCAAGATACAATTTCTTGTTTTCTTTAACAAAATGAGATGCCTCCATTGTCTTCATGAAGATTATTACAGAAGTCTCTAATGAAATGCCTGAGGCACAACAATATGATTTTTTCTATTAAGATAATTTCGAGCACCAATGCCATAAATGTAATGATGTTACTGAAATCAGTTGTTTCTTTCTCCTCCCTTCACCCAGCCCCCAACCAAGATATTCCTTTAGCTTTTGAACATTTTCTTTTCTCATTTAGCTTTTTTAGAAGTGAAGGTGGTACTAAGTGCATATTAATATGGAAAAAAGGGTCACTGTGGAGCCCAGCCCTATGAGGGTGGCAACCTCTGGATGTTTTGACATTTAAATCCCCAAGAAGGATGACTTTTTATAATTTCTATTATTCTACATTTTTATTATTATATTTGTGGTGTTATTCTGGGTTTAGAAACAAATGTATCCATCTAAAAATTAAACAATTGAACCAAAAGTGTCTTTTATAAGAAAGTAATAAATGGGTAAAACTGAAAAAAACAATCTAAAATCTTAATGTTTCTGATCATGGTATGATTCAAAGAAATAATAATAATAAAGGTTTGAAAGCAGCAAGAATCAAGGTCATTTCAAACATGATACTATTTCTGGGGTTTTAAAAAATTTCTGGGAAAAATAATTTACTATTAAGGAAATGAAACAACACTGATAAATCATATTACTTGTAATTTGTAGCTCTATTTTCTAGATTTCTCTCTCTCTTTCTCTCTCTCTGTGTATGTGTGTGTGTGTGTGTGTGTGTGTGTGTGTGTGTGTGTGGAGCCTGTAATGAACAAAATGATTCATATCATTTTTATAGATTTTTGGAAATGCCTCAGATTCCTGGCTATTTCTATGAGTGAGATTTGAAAAGTTCAAGGGGCTGCTTCTTTAGCTTTGTCATGACTTTTTAAGCTTAGCTGATAGCACACTTCTTAAACAGGATGTTATTTCCATGAGTAATGAGATAAGATTTGGTCAGAAAATCCTATTTATATCTCCTTAGTAAGCATTTGGATCTTCTTCTTTGTCCCTGAGGTTGTATTGAGGTCCGAGAGATAAATGCACAAGAAGATACAGAAAGATTGCCTTTTGAATGGACCAAGAAGGGGAAATAAAATTCCTTTCAGAAGAGAACAAAGAGCCTATTGGTCATCAAGATCCAATGTTTCTGCACAACAAGGAGGATATGTATATATCTATGGTTATAAATATATCACAGAATTTCAGATTATAAAGAGGTTGTATATGTCATTGATAAGTTTTGCCTTGGAATTCTCTAAAGAGAGGAAACTCACTACTTCCAGTGCACCTTTGTGTAACTCTAATGGTAAGACAGGGCCACTGCCTGGTACAGTGGATTGAATGCTGGGTCTGGCATCACCAAGACTAATCTTCCTGAGTTCAAATCTGGCCTCAGGCACTATTTAGCTGTGTGACCCTAGACAAGTTATTTAGCTCTGTTTGCCTCAGTTCCTCATCTTTAAAATGAGCTGGAAAAGGAAATGACAAAACACTCCAGTATCTTTGCAGAGAAAACCCTGAATGGTGTTATGAAGAGTTGGATACCACTGAAATGAATGGACAACAACAAATGGTAAGACACTCTTCCTGAGTTCAAGTCTACATTTCGTTCTGCCATTTCCATTGCTTATACCTCTAAACTCTGGCAAACAAAACAATTTGAGTCCCTTTCCCATGAAGACTTAAAGACAAACATGATTTCCCATCAACCTTTAAATCCTCCCACAGATTTTCATCTGGCAGAAATCTTGGGCACTTCAGTATTCCAGGTGTCTTCTAAAATCTCTCAAGGTTGCTGGAGCCTAAAATATCATCTGAACAGGAAAATATACAGTGGAATTTTTAACTCTTTATTCAGACTAACTTATCTGATTGCTCTATCACTGTTAATAAACTTTTATTCCATTAGATAGTTACATTTCCACATTCAAATCAACAGGGACCTAATATTTAGATTATTGTGATTAATGGTCTATGAGTGATAGAATGTAAAAGGATTATTCACATTATTATTTCCAGTTTCATAGTAGAATTATTGATATTGAATTTAAAATTATCTCAGAAACCATCTAGTCCAGCCCTTCATCTTGCTTATGGAAGATGTAAATTGAGGTAAATTGAGGTAAAAAAAACAAACAACAAACAACAACAACAAAAAATCTTTACTTTACACCTTAGAATCAATATTGTATTGGTTCCAAGACAGAAGAGGGGTAAGGGCTAGTAGGCAATGGGAGTTAAGTGTCTTGCCCAGGGTCACACAGCTAGGAAGTGTCTGAGTAAATTGGTACAGGTAAGTTGAGGTATTTGGAACATGAGAGACTTGTCCAAGGTCACAGAAGAAAATATTGAAGACAATTCTAAATGAATATCCTCTGACCCCAGAGTTAATGTTGGTTCCATTTTATGACGAGTAAACAAGAGTTTTCCTATGTAAGAAATAAAATTAATATAGAGTGCTAAATTAAAAATATCATGGTTTCAAAGGATTTATTGAAAGCCATTTAGAAAAATGAAACCACATGCTTCAACTGTTGAGTTATTTTAAAGGGACCCGCCATTTACCTGCTCCACCAGTCCTCCTGCTCCAAAATCGCAAAAGAGGAAGTACCAATGCTGTCTTCAGTCTTTATACTCCTGGTTACGTTATTTTACTTTCTGCCCACCTGATTACACAAGAGGAATCATAGGAAGTGTAGTTTGAAAGAGATCTAAATGTCCACATGAAGTTTAGATCAGGGACCTCAAAATTAGTTCGAGGACTCCAAAATTTCCAATATCACATCTATGATTCTGTAAGTCTATAAGATTTTATGGCTACCTATATAGATAGATTCTGTAGAGAGAAAATAGACCCACTGTCAGACCAAATTTCAGAACTAGTCCATTATAGGCTTGAGTAGACCAGAAGTTACTGATTCCTGTGGTCTACAATGCAGAGTATTATTTCAATTTTCAAATTAAATAACATATTATGAACTGCTTTGTAAATCTTAAAGCAATATGTAAATACTGATTTTTTATATTTTCAGAAAGAAAGAGAAAAATACACGCACACACACATACACACACACACACACACACAGAGAAGAAGGAAAAGGAGAAGGAGAAGGAGAAGGAGAGAGGAGAAAGAGAGAGAGAGAGAGAGAGAGAGAGAGAGAGAGAGAGAGAGAGAGAGAGAGAGAGAGACAGTCTTGAGATAGCACTGCCTCTGTGGACAAAGAAGTGACTTCAGAGTCAGGAAGACCTGGGTTGGAATGTCACCTATGATTCATTCTGTATGCCTCTCAAATTACTTAACCTCTCAGCAATTTATGTGACTTTCTATTAGTTGTAGAAAAGTTGCTGATCTTTACTAATAAAGCAATTTTGCTCACCAAGACTTCCTCATACAAATGAAGTGATGGCTCAGTCCAGGCAAATGAACTTGTATGCACATATACTATTTGTATAGAAGTAATTTTGATTTGAATGAATAGTCTTTTCTTTTCTCTGATTTATCCTGTGAAGCAAGAGCAAATGCTTTTGCATAACTGTGTGAAATCACTTCCTCCTTCTTCCCATTCTCCCTATCAGTTACTTGTTTGGTCTTTTCTTAAAAAAGTATATATATATTTTAAAACCTAGGTTTAAAACCTAACCCAAACCATGAGTAAGTCTGAAAATTCTAATTACTTAACGTCATATGCTACTATCAGTTGCTAGAAATAGAATCACAGCTAAATATGATACCAATGAAATTAATTTTATACTTTATATATATATATATAATGTATATATTACATATGTCTGCTTAATTAGTCAGATTCAGTTAGTTGTTAGAAATCCATTTTATTATATTAGTAAAATGCATACACATATGAATACTTCAATAGATAGCTATTTCTTTTTATTCTTGTTTTTCTTTAAAAAATCAGATTTGTTCATCATTGACCTTAAAATCTTATGGCTGACTGAAGTCTGTCCACCCTTATTCTTTTTTCATCCACCCTAAATCTTAATAAAAGTTATAAATTGTTAAGATGGGATTAACTCTACCCTGCCCATTTTTAGATTTAATCACCATAAGCGTATACACCCCACTTACACTTGAGTGGGGGAAGTCTGTAACTCATGTGTGGGAAAGAGGGTGATGAATCAGAATTGACTGAGTGTCCTCTGGGAAGTCCTAAGCAAAGCTTTAGCTGTGATTGGTACACATAAAATGGAGGGAAGGCACAGGAAGTGATGAAAGGAATGGTCTTTAAAAGTGGCCAGACGGGGCAGCTGGGTGGCTCAGTGGATTGAGAGCCAGGCCTAGAGACGGGAGGTCCTAGGTTCAAATCTGGCCTCAGAAACTTCCCAGCTGTGTGACCTTGGGCAACTCACTTAACCCCCATTGCCTACCCTTACCACTCTTCTGCCTTGGAGCCAATACAAAGTATTGACTCTAAGTTGGAAGGTAAGGGTTTTAAAAAAAAAAAATGTGCCCAGAACTTCCTGGGATGTTCTTTTTTACCTTGAACTGGACCCTGTAGGAGCTCTGGCTGAGGACCTGAGACTGCTTTTTTTTTTTTTAAATTTTCACATGGGTGAGTGAAAAAGACTGACTCCTTCCTGGGTTTTCTGAAGGGACTAGCCTCAGGAGAGGTCTCCCCTCTTGAGAGAGGCATCGTGGCTGAAGCCCTTGCTTTATTCATCAACTTAATTCATGTTGACACGATTCTCTGATAGATTTTAGTCCAACATTTTATTTTTACCCCTTACACATTTCTGGCCCTTACAAAATCCATAATTAAATGAAATATCTAAGAAAATTCTCCTATCCTGGAGGCAATAAAAATGTCTTTATTCATAGGCCTAGGCTGGAGGAGGATGACAACAAAAAATTATTTTTAATTCTTCAAGCAGAGGCTGAAAGAGTATTGATCAGATAATTTATGGTGGGGAATTTCTTTTGAGTATGAACTGAAACAGGTACATGTAGAAGTCCTTTTTGACAATTCTGATAATACATCTGAATTTTTAATTTTGAGTTTGGATTTTTTCTAGTATTTTTGTTTCTTTTTGTTTGTTTTCTTTTTAAATTTTCCTTATGATAAAGACCTGGGAACCAAAGATAATAACATAACTGACATGGAACCCCCTTTCTTGACATAAGAAATAGCAAAAAAATAAAGAGGAAATAAATGATAGTTATATATACATATATTTATTTAATTCCTCCCTGGCCCTAGCCATTGATTTATTTTCTATATAATGTAGCTATTTGAAATATTTATTATTATTGAATTAATGCATTTTTAAAATAGTAATTATATATGCTTTACAATGGTTTTAAAAATGCATCCACCAGGAAATGTTCATATACAGAAAAAACAATTAGAAAATTCATGAATTATTTTTCTGGTTTTCTGTGAAACAAAGTTATTTCTAAAGTAAAGAATTTTTCTTTGACCAGCATTGTGTATATATAAATTGGAGAGAGAAGGAACCTTTTGGTATACAATCCCAAGAGTTTGAAATTCAAAATGATAACTACAACCCAATTACAGTTTTGTTTAATAACAGTTATGGTCAGCAGACAATTAAATAAAAAGCATCTAAATTTGAAACCCTTCTATTTATTAAAAAAATAAAAAGTGATAGAGTTAGGGTACAGATAAAGACATACATTTTTTAATATCCCAAATATTGGTTGTGTTTTTGGTTTATTGTGTTTATTTCTAAAAAGGACGCTGCTTTTTTTTTTTTAATTTTAAGATAATTTGGGAAGAGAGATATAAAACTTCTTCATTTCTAGTTTTGTGTAGTGGAAGGAGAGTTACATAGAAAGTTTTTTTACAACAGTTATGCACAAGTAAAACTTTTCTTTTTCTTTGTGTTATTTTATTTTTTGGAATAGAAAAATTCCCCAATATATTGTTTTGTAAGAAAAAAGAAAAAAATTTTCTTATGTACAAATCATGAAAACTTCCATGCATCTTTGCTTTTATAACCTATAGCTAGAAACATGTTTTTTTTTCTTTTTTACTTTTTAGTTAACATAAGAGACATAATTTAAGTGATTTTTGCCTGGTCACCCACCTTGCCATAAACTTTTTGACTATTTTAGAATGTTAGTATATATAGAGAATGATTATGGGTCAGCTCAGTCACTCACCATATATTTTGTTTTGTTGTTATTTAAGCCTTTTTTGACCCCATTTAAGTTTTTTTTTGTCAACAATATAAAAATAGTTTGTATTTTCTTCTCTTGCTCATTTTATAGATGAGAAAGCTGAGGCAAATAGGTTTAGAAACTTGCCCAGAATCACATAGCTAGTAAATGTATGAGTCAAATTTGAACTAAGGTCTTCTTGACTAGAGGCCATGAGTTCTTTCCATTGTACTACCTAGCTACCATCCACTGTAAATAGAACCATCTAGAATTAAGACCATCTACTTAGCCCTGAAAAAAATAATGCTACTTATCTGAAGCTTTTAAGGGTAATAGGGATCATTTTCTCTATTTGTTACCTTTATATTCTATACCCTTCCTTCCTTTTGATTGGTAGTTTCTTTCTGCTCATCCCCAAAATTCTGGGAAAAAAGACTGGGGGAACCAAGATGGTGGAATAAACCAGAGCAGCTACAGAATCACCAGGAGAATCCTTTCCAACAAATATTTAAATATCACCAACATCAAAAAACAAATAGAGGAATGAAAGAACCAACAAAAAGACACAGTGAAACAACTTTCAAGAAAAGAAAAAACCCAAAAGGTAGGCAGCGAACATCTGGGAAACTGGGATGAGAGGAGAGCAGAGCCATCAAGAGACTGTAGCAAGGAGAGAAGAGCAAGCCAAGAGCAAGCCCCAATTAAGAGAGACAGAGGAAAAGTGGGGAAGAGAAATGAAAGTGATGCAAGGAGAAAGGAAAGTGATGCAAGAAGAAATGGGCCAATTGAAAAAGGAGAACACAAAACTTACAAAGGAAAATCAAGTCTTAAAAATCAGAATTGACCATCTAGAAACTATTAATTTCATGAGAAATCAAGAAACCATAAAGCAGAATCAAAGGAATGAAAAAAAAAACATAGGAAAACATGAAATACCTTATTGAAAAAACAATTGACCTAGAAAATTGATGTAGGAGAGAAAATTTGAGAATTATTGGACTACTTGAAAGCCAAAATCAAGAAAAAAACCTTGGACATCATATTACAAGAAATTATCAAAGAAAACTTCCCAGAGATCCTTGAACAAAATTAAAATTGAAAGAATTCCCTAAGTTCTTGTTCCTCTATCCTCCTGAACCATGATGGTTGTAAATGCAAGTTTCTTTCCTCTCTTGCTGCTCCTGATTCTCATTCATTTTTTAAAAACCCTTATCTTCCATCTTAGAATCAATACTGGGTATTGGTTATAAGGCAAAAAGAGTAATAAGGGCTAGGCAATGGGGGTTAAGTGACTTGCCCAGGGTCACACAGCTAGGAAGTGTCTGAGGTCTGATTTGAACACTGGGCCTGACTCTCAATCCACTGAGTCACCCAGCTGCCCCCCTGATTCTCATTTTAACATATCCTAGTTCTTCTCTAAGTCCAAATCCATATTTTCATACTCCTGCCATGGCAACCTATGGAATCCCACTTCCACTGTTAACTAGCTCCTCTTTACCCACAATTTTCTTCTCAGATTCTTCTCTCTACATTCCATTATGAAGACCACATCTATCATTACCCATTACAATATTTTGTCATATATTTTTCATATTCCTCATCATTAGAGGTCTTTAAGCAAAACTTTGATGAATATTCATCCGAGACTTTATCAGTAAAGTTCATTAAGCATTTATTAAGCACCTATAATAATGCCATGCTAAGTGTGGGTGGTACAAAGAAAGTCAAGTGTAGTTCTTGTTCTCAAGAATTTCACATTCAAATGGTGGAGCCAAAATGCAAACAACTATGTACAAATGGGAAATAGAAAGGAAAGTTGGCGGTAATACAGGGAAAGTGTTACTAATTGGGGAATGAGGAGGATTAGGACAGGCTTCTTGCAGAAGTTGGGATTTAAAAGGACACCTGAAGGAAATTAGGGAAATCAGGAAGCAGATATGAGGAAAGGGAAAAGTCTCAATCTAGAATTCTGGCAGACTTCTTGAGGCTTCTAGAGATATCTATCAAATCTGAGATTCTGTATGGTATCTGGGACTTCAATAATTCATAGAAATACGGTATAACCAGTTAGCTTTAAGTTACAAGAAATACAAAGGATTGAATAATGGTGTCAGAAAAGAGGATTTGAAAATAACATCATGACACAAAGAGATTTCTAACTTCATCTAAAATGTGCTTAAGCCACAGTAAGTTGTGTTTTGAACTCAGATTTCCTGACTCCAAAATCCAGTAGTATTTCCAGTAGATGGCAAAGGTCTTGCAGGTTAGTAGATCTAGAAGTACTTGTCTGTTGGTGAGTTAATCTTCATTAGTCATGGTGAATTAGAGCACTGAATATTTCCATTATGTCTGATTCTGAATGGTTGTTTAGATTTAGCCTATGTCTTTAGCTTATGTGGATGGGCTAAAGGAAATGGAGCAGGGAAAATGAGGTGAGAGAAATTACTTGAGAGACCAGACTCCAAAATGGTTTCTGAACACTTAAAAGTAACAAGGATGGAATTAAAGTTACTAAAAATAGGACTCTCCTTTCCCTTCTCCCAGAAAAATAGAATCCTCATATTGTTTTAACTGAACAACAACAACAACAACAATAATAATAATAATAAAGGAAACTCTGCATGACAAATGTAGAAGTTGTTGCAGTATTAATTAATTAATTATTACTACTAGTCTGAGTTGTATTTAATTCTTCTAGAAGCCCAGGTTGGGATCTCTTTAGAGATTGGTCCATATGTGGATTTATGGATATGACTGGACAGTGCACAAGATTTAGATGGCAGGTTGTATTCTGATGGACAAAATGCCCAACTGAAGTACATACATAGCTCTCTATATCCAGCCAACATTCAGCATATAACATTTCATATCTCATGTAGCTATCCAGTTGTATAACTGTCTACCTGGAGTATATTACTATCTGCCCTTCTAACATGTGTATCTCTGTACCATTCCTCAAAACCACTCTCTCTCTCTCTCTCTCTCTCTCTCTCTCTCTCTCTCTCTTTCTCATCAAATACTTAAAATTTTTTCTCGACATACCAATTGATTACACTGCAAATAATCACAAAATCTTTGTGAGTTCCCTAACTTAAACACACCCTGGTCCTACTTCTCCATGTGGATGATCTCTCTACTGATTAGAATAGAATCTTCTTGAAGGCCTTGCCTTCAAGAAGATTCTATTCTAATTAATTTTACAGTGTAATCAATTGGTAAGTCCAGAAAAAAATTTTAAAATTAGCATCAGATATAGTACAGTTCCTAGCAAAGAGTCAGCACTGAATACTTTTTCATTCCTCTTTTTATTCATTCATGTGCCTCTTTTCCAACAAGAAGAGTTTGTTAAAACCAACTAGCATATAGCATTTATTAATGAGATGCCCACAAACATATCCAGGCAATTTTCTGCTATTTAGACTAGGCAGTTCTCTCTTTTCCTCATTCCATTATCTTATTTTTTTTTACCCTTTTGCCTAAAGCTGCAGTTAAAGATCATTCTAATTTATGGGATCATAGGCAGTTGTTTGAAGGCAACCTACTCATATTACCCTCATATTATTGATGAGAAAACTAATAGGGAGATATGGTTCAAACTGAATATTCCATAGATTTCTCAAACTCAATATGTATAAAATGGAGCTTATCTCACAGAATTCCCCCACCTCATCCCAAGTAAGATTTCTTAGAAGCTTCCTGATTGCTTCCAAAGGCAGAACCATTCTTTCAGTTTTCCATGTTTTATTACTTTAATGTTTTTCTTGACTCCTCACTTTCCCTCATGCTACAAATATAAAAAAGTTGCTAAATCTTGCTGATTCTCCCTCCATAGTGTTGCCCATCTAACCATTTATTCACAGTCCTATTAGCTCAGGGTCTTTATTACATCTTGTCTAGATTATAATAATGACTCCTTGTCTCAAGTGGTCCCCTTCCAATCTAGTTCTACACAGCTCACCAAAGTGATTTTCCTTCGACCTGACTATATAATTCCTTTACTTATTAAGTATTAGTGACTCCATCTTGCCTCAAAGATAAAACATAAATTACTTTGTTTGGAATTTATAACTGTCACAAACTGACTCTAATCTATCTCTCCAGATTCATTAGACATTATCCCCTTTCCTAATCCAACCAAACTGGCTTTCTATCCATTTCTCACACATGGCACTCCCTCGTGCCTGAAATGCTGTCTTTGTTAACTCTTAGCAACAAGAAGGTTATAGCTTGATTTGATCACTTATTCCCTGTCTAGTTAGAAATATCTTGACTCCCTAAAACTACATTATCCAAACTTCCTTTCTGTATTACCCAGAATGCCTTTCTCTTGGTCCATTTTTGAGTTGTCACCTTCATATCCCTATATAGTTTGCTGTAAGTCCTCCCTCTTTCACTTTCCCTTCTTCAGGAGGGCAGCTTAAGGCAGGTTAGGACCTTTTCACTCTAGTTTTTTATGTTAGTTTATTTTGAATAAAAATTTTATAAAATATAATATTTAGTTCTTGTATATTCATTTTAATCTCCACATCCCTCTGCAGAAACTAATTGTTATAACAGTTAGTGTTGTGTACTACAGAGATGTCAACCACCTGGTTCACAGATCCAGCAATATTCCCAGATCTGATTAAAATGTAATTCTTAACAGATTTTAAAAATACATAAAATACAATAAAACATAGATGATGTTAATATGTGATCTTTTAAGTTCATGTTTGTCACACAGAGATGCTTATATTCAGTTTAGTAGCTACCCTTTCTATTTGAGTTTGACAGGGTCTCACAACTCACTAGGATCTTGGCAGCATTTGACTCCAAGCCCAACATGTTGTCCTATGGTGCTTGCTACCTCTTTACCATCTTTACTTATTTTAGACAATATCTTTGATTTCACTGATGTATTCGAATTGACATTCTCAACTACCACTGAGAAAATTCCCTTTGCCAAAGCAAATCAACATCTGTTCTTCAGCTAAGTTATCTACAACCCTGGAAGTTTAAGATTTTTTCCAGGACCCTGAAGACATTGTTTTTTGTTTGTTTGTTTGTTTGTTTTTAATTTGAAAGAAACAAATGAAAAGGGAGCAACTTTGATTTAGTTGATAGAGTTTTGAACTTTGAGTTGGAAAGACCTGAGTTTAAATCTTACCTGAGGTGTTTATTAGCATTGTAAATCTAGGCAAGTAAGTCAGTTTACCTCAGAGGTCTGCTCCAGTACCCACATCTGTAAATTAGGGATACTGATAGCTCTAATATCACAAGACTGTTGTGAGGACAAAATGAAATGATATTTTTAAAGCACTTAAAAATTTTAAAGCATCGTATAAATGTTAGTTATTCATTTTTGACTAAAATAACAGAAATCAAGTGACATTTAAGTATGAAAAAACAATAAACCTATAGTAGGACTTGAACCTAGATCTTCCTGATTCTGAAGCCAACTCTACACATTATAGCAATCAACTATTCTATTAGTTCATTACCTCTGGACCAATAATTGTGGTAATAAAAAATGTTGCCACAGAGAGTCAGGCAAAAATTCATGTTGGTAAGATCTAGTTTGTCAAGAATAACATTTCAATTAGTTAGAGCAAAGCTTTGATGTGTTTGTTCTCTTGCTGGATTCAATTTTTTTTTTAAGTCTGAAGAAAAAATTCTGAGGCTGATGTTTTTACTCAATACATTATATTTTACTTCAACAGTATTACAAGATTGAATAAGAACCATTTAATACAATTAAGTGGCTGTCAACATAGCCATTCTCATTTTATATCATTTACAGTTGAGATCACACTTCAACTATGACTCTTCATGCATCTTAATAATGCCTATAGAGTTAGACTTGGTCTGAATGATATGTCTGCGATATACAAATAATTACAGAATTCATCAAGCTATGACAATATCTCTAGGGAACCAAGTGAAGTTAGAATTGGTGTATGATAGGTAATCATAGCAAAACTACTCCATTTACTCTATGATTTTTAGGCTTTCCACAGAATCATACTAGTTTAGTGAAATTTGAATCTTATTTGCCAATAAATTAATTAATACTTATAAAAGAATTATATAGTTAAATACCATGGAAGAGCTGGAAAATGTGATATATAACCTCTGTACATGCAGAGCTTGTAGTGTATTGGCATGCCTGAAACTAAGAAGAATATATAACATATGATTAAGTGGCCAGTTGCGAAGTGTAGCTTCTAGGTGGTACCAGAGGTCACAGAAGAAAATTCAATATAGGTTGCTGTAGTCTGGGAAGTCTTTATTGATGAAATGGAACTTCAGATTTGGAGAGTTACAAAGGAGGAAAAACAAGAATCATTTCGCTTTGCCAAGACTGACAAATCAATTGAGGCCATTTTGCTCCTTACATTGCTCTATCATCAGATTTGCCTCTGGCTATGTTTGGGGGAATTTCAACTGCAATGCAATCCAATCCAAGCCAACAAGTATTCATTATAGGACCTTGGGTCAGGTGCTCTATTACATGTTCAGGAATACAAAGACAAAATAAAAGAAAAAAAATGAGTTTATATGCTGCCAAAGGGTAGGGATGGGAAACAATATATGTTTGGATTTTACTGCCATGTAGAAAGAAAAAATTTTTTTTCTGAACACAACACTCCCTAGAGATACATTCCTCATTCCCTATAGATACATTCATTTGCTAAGTAGTCCAATTAACCAGAATTTTTTAGTATGTTTAAATATTTCTATGTATATGTAGCGCATGTGTGTTAAATTTATGTTTAAATACAAGTATTAAATGTGAGTTTTGTTATGAAAATATAATTTAAAATGGAGAATCATAAACATGAATGTAATGCATAAATTGAATAAAATTTCTATCAAAAAAAAAACATCATTTCCCTACAAATAAACTATCTGAATAGTTTATCAAGTAGATGAAACCTTCAGGACCATATGAAATTAGTCTCTAAGCAAAATCACATTGGGAGCTGGTAGGAAGGATTATATGGTTGTAACTTACAGTGATAAATGGAAAACATTATAGTAACAAAAAAATTATAAACCTTTGGTCCCTCCAAGGGCTTTAAAGGAACAAAAGCATCTGTTATCAAGTTAACCCTTGGACTATCCATAACTCAAGGTCTTTCTTCAGGACATTTTTTAAAAGGAAAAAATGAAAGCCATGTTTCCAGGAAGGTGTACATTATTTATGAAATTATAGATATTTTGAAAGAGTTGATTCGATGGTTTGACATTAAACATGTGTTAGACTAAAATATCTGGTCCTTGTAGAGGTCTATTTTAAAATAAACACTCAATGACATTCATTAAGCACAAACTATATGTAAGACATAGTGTTACTATTCTCAAGAAACTTATTTCCCCTTTGGCATATGGGATACATGAACAAATAAATATAATGCAGGATAGGAATTAATATTTTGGTAGGAGAAAAGGGAGATTCAGAGGAAGAATTCTATATATAGTGAAAAAAAGAATAAATTCAGCTATTGAGGAGGGAAAAGTGTGTATTTAAAAACAAATTTGTTATACACACATATATACATATGTATACATACATGTTTGACTTTAACTTTGGCCTGATTTTTTAAATTTAACTTATGTTTGAATTCAGAAATGTTTGATTTTATGAAATTTGAAATTCAAGACACAGTAAAGATTCATATTAGAATAAGTTCAGAGTTTGTAAAGCTTTACTATCATCTTACCTCTAAATAATTCCCTTTTTCTGATTCTTCTCTAGTTTTAAACAATATTGACTTCTCATATTATGTAAAGTATTATCATCAGGTCTAAAAGAAAATTAATGAATTTCATACTGTACCTCTATTTATAGGAGAGATAATAAGGTACCAAGTATGATAATGATAATGATGATGCTGTATTACAGATACAGGAGATAGCCTATACAAAGGCATGAAGATAATTATGAGAAATAGAAATCAGCAAGTTTGGGTGGACCACTGAAATAACTCATTATTATGACAATATAAGCATTTTTACAATACTTTAAGATTTGCTATAGGTATGGGAAATTATAATCCATCCTCACAACAACAAAGTGAGATAAAAACTATTATGCCCATTGCATAGATGAAGGAAAATATTATTTGCCCAGCATCATCAAGCTAGCCAGGGTCTAAGACCAAATTTTAATTTAGATCTTCCGGATTCCAAGTCCAGCATTCTACCCTTTTTGCCTCTTACCTCCTATATGAAGGGGAGGAATATATTATAAGCCTGGAAATGTAGGTTAGCTAGAGCCAGCTTGCAAAAGACTTTTGATCCCAGACAAAGGCATTTATGTAATTTGATCCCAAAGGCAAAGCATAATTGGTTGAACATGCCGAGAAACAAGAAGTTATACTTGTGCTTTAAGAAAAATCTTTGTTTTAGGGGGGAAAATACTACTCTGGTTGTTTTATGGAAGATAGATTACATTAGTTCCATTGTAACATTTTCAGTTTGAAATCCTTTAGACTCCCTAGGTCAGTGATGGTGAATCTATGGCACAGGTGCCAAAGATAGTATGCAGAGTGTTCTCTATGGGCATGTGGGGTGGGGGTGAGGCCTGACACTCCATCTCTAAAAGGTTCACCATCACTGACCTAGGTCTTTTCCCTATGAACCACTTTATCTCCTTTCTAATAAAGAATTTTTAAGTACATACCATATGCCAGGCACTAAGCTAAGTACTATGTGTATAAGTCATTAAAGATAAGTCACTGTCCTAAATGAGTTTACAATCTAATGGAGTGTGAAAAGCATGCAAAAGGAGGCAGGAAAGAAAGAGGGGATTGGGTAAAGGGACACCAGGTTGCCTGGCATGACTGCACCTTGTTCTATGGTGCTGAAATCAGATAGAGCAGCAGAAGCAAAATAGAGTGACCAGAGAGTCCTTTTTCTCCCATCTGTAAAGGAAGGCATTAGGAGGAGTTTGTACTCTGTCCTCCAGTTCTTCATTTAGAGGGTAGAGGATGCTGAGGGAGGTGGTCTCAATCAAGACTTGAGCTAACAGTATGGGAATGAGTTTAGAAATTATGATCCTTTCTTAGGAGGAACATCTAGTTTTAAGGAGCTAAAAGTATTCAGGACAGCAGGTGAAAAGTAGAACACGGTTTATTAATTTTATCTCTGAGCTTATTTAATATTGGTTCCTATTAAATAATACCTACCATATTTTAGACACTCTTCTGTAAGCTTACAAATACCTCATTTGGTACTTTCAGTGATACTATAAGGTAGGAGCTTTCACTATCCTCAATATAAAAAATTATATAAATGAGGAAACTGAAGAAGATAGAGATTAAGTTATGTGCCCATGTTCACAAAATTAATGTGTCTAAGGCAGGATTTGAATTTAGGTCTCCACTATCCACTGTTATATCAAGCTGCCAAAAATTCCAAGCTTTCAAAAATCCATCATCTGGTGCACTTATAATGCCTTTTGGCATCGTGTAATCTACAAATTTGATGAGCATGATATTTATGTCATTCATCAAAAAGTGAAATAATAGCTAACATTTATATAATGCTTACTATGTGCCAAGCACTGGGATAAATGATTTACAATTATTATCTCATTTGATCCTCATAACAACCCTAAAGATAGGAACTATTTTTAGAGATGAGAAAAGTGAGGCACACAAAGATTAAGTGACCAAATTCATAAAGTTTCCAAGATTCTTGCTTAGGCCAGGTCTACAAGTAGCCACTAACTAAATACCAACATGCCTGAATTAATTCTTTTAGTTCTAATCATGTACATTGTCTAAATTTGCTTGGTAAATATCCACATTGATTATTTGGGTATATGACCTTAGGCTCTTCCCCTCACCAGAAAATTTGGAAAAGCCTTTTAGACAAGTTCTTTTATAGAAGATTTCTTACAGTTTCTATTTCCAATTTAATGAATCTATTCTTTTTTTCAAGTCTCAACTTGATTTAAATAGTGCAGATAATATGAAATAATAAGCAAACTCAGATTTCCTAATACAAATGATCATATTTTTCTGCAAGGTCTATAAAATGATGCAAGTTTTTTCCCACTTAATTTCAATGAGCTCAGTTACTTGGTATGTCTGATGCATAACTAAACATCATGCAACATATTGCTGAATGTAGAATTATTTAGAAATAATAATGAATTTAATATTTTGATGTAAGAAAATGCTGATCCTACTCAAAGAGACCCTCAATGGTACAATTCAAAGACTACTTGATTTGAATTCAACTGCTAGCTCTGTTCCTTACTATCTGTGTGATATTAGACAATGCCATTTTATCTCTGAGTTTCAATTTCTTTATCTGTGATATTAGAGAGTTGGACTAAATTACTATGGTCTCTCAGGCCTCTTTAAGATTTGTCATTCTAGAAATGCAGTATAGGACAGGGGACAAAACAATGGATTTAAGCAAAAGTACATGGCTTGATTTATGACTTTGCTCTTTGTTATTTATGTAGTAATAGGGAAGTTATTTAATCTCTCTACAACTCAGTTTCCACTTTTGTAAAATCAGGAACCACAGTTATGATAACACAGAAGTTTCAATTAAATTAAAATCAACAAATATTAAGAACTTATTTTGTGTCTATGTTTCTATGATAGATATTATGGTAGCAGCAATAATAAAAGAAAAATAATTGTCTTACATAACCTTCTATTTGGGAACTCAAACACAATACACTGCAAGTAGCAGGGGAAAGAGTACAGCTGGCTCAGTCCACAACAGAGACTAGTGCAATACAAAACAAGCAGCAGTAAAAGGAAATTGGTCCAACAAGGTTGACAGAATTAAACTGAACCCAACATGAACCAGCTAAATGAATGCCTAAAAACCTCCACATATCTGGCCAACCAGGCTGTCTCTGCTGAGTGCTCAATCTGAGACTGAGACAGCTAAGCTCATCCCTGGTGCAGTATGAGTGCTAGACAATATTCCCACCACCTCAGGAGCAAAGCTAAACTTCAACATATAGACAAAATCAAGGGAAAAATAAACCCAAACTGAGCAAAAGACAGAGAAAAAACCTGAAGCTAGAAAAGTATTTCAAGACAAATGACTAAAATATAAGCTTAGGAAAGCATAGCAATGCAAAAATGAAAATGTGAAACTTCAAAGGAAAGTGAAAAAGGTTTTGATTTACATTTCTTTAATTATTAGAGATTTAGAACACTTTCTCATGTGCTTATTGGTACTTTTTATTTCTTTATCTGAAAATTGCCTATTCATGTCCCTTGCTCGTTTATTAATTGGGGAATGGCTTTATTTTTTAAACAATTGATTTAGCTCCTTGTATATTTGAGTAATTAGACCTCTGTCAGAATTTTTTGTTATAAAGATTTTTTCCCAGTTTGTTGTTTCCCTTCTGATTTTAGTTGCATTATTTTTCTTTGTACAAAAACTTTTTAATTTAATATAATCAAAATTATTTATTTTACATTTTGTAATTTTCTCTAACTCTTGTTTGGTTTTTAAATCTTTCCTTTCCCAGAGATCTGACAAGTATACTATTCTGTGTTCATCTAATTTACTTACAGTTTCCTTCTTTATATTTAAGTCTTTTCACCCATTCTGAATTTATCTTGGTGTATGGTGTGAGTTGTTCATCTAAACCTAATCTCTCCCATATTGTTTTCCAATTTTCCCAACAGTTTTTGTCAAATAGTGGATTTTTGTCCCAAAAGTTGGGCTTTTTGGGTTTATCATACATTGTCTTGCTGACATCACTTACCCCAAGTCTATTCCACTGATCCTCCCTTCTATCTCTTAGCGAGTACCATATTGTTTTGATGACCTCTGCTTTATAGTATAGCTTAATGTATGGTACTGCTAAGCCACCTTCCTTCACATTTTTTTTTCATTATTTCCCTTGATATTCTTGATCTTTTGTTCTTCCAAATAAACTTTGTTATAGTTTTTTCTAATGTAGTAAAAAAGGTTTTTGGTAGTTTGAAAGGTACGGCACTAAATAAGTAAATTAATTTGGGTAGAATGGTCATTTTTATTATGTTAGCTTGTCTTACCCATGAGCATTAGATGTTTTTCCAATTGTTTAGATCTAGTTTTACTTTTTTTGAAAGTGTTTTGTAGTTATGTTAGTATAATTCCTGTATTTGTTTTGGTAGATAGATTCCTAAGTATTTTATATTGTCTAGGGTAATTTTAAATGGTGTTTCTCTTTCTACCTCTTGCTGCTGTGATGTATTGGAAATATATAGAAATGCTGATGATTTATGTGCATTTATTTTGTATCCTGCAACTTTGCTAAAGTTGTTGATTATTTCTACTAGCTTTTTAGTTGATTTTCTAGGATTTTTTAAGTAGACCATCATATCATCTGCAAAGAGTGATAGCTTAGTATCTTCCTTGCCTACTTTAATACTTTCAATTTCTTTTTCTTCTCTAATTGCTACTGCTAGTGTTTCTAGTACAATGTTAAATAAAAGAGGTGATAATGGGCATCCTTTTTTCACTCCTGATCTTATTGGAAAGGCTTCTAATTTATCCCCATTGCATATGCTGCTTGTTTATGGTTTAAGATATATACTGTTTATTATTTTTAGGAAAGGTCCTTCTATTCCTATACTTTCTAGTGTTTTCAGTAGGAATGGGTGTTGTATTTTGTCAAAGGCTTTTTTAGCATTTATTGAGATAATCATGTGGTTTTTGTTGGTTTGCTTGTTGATGTGGTCAATTATGTGGATGGTTTTCCTAATATTGAACCATCCTTGCATTCCTGGTATAAACAACTCTGAGGTACCACCTCACACCTAGCAGAATGGCTAAAATGATAGCAGGGGAGCGTAATGAATGTTGGAAGGGATGTGGCAAAATTGGGACGTTAATGCACTGCTGGTGGAGCTGTGAACTGATCCAACCATTCTGGATGGCAATTTGGAACTATGCCCAAAGAGCTATAAAAGAATACCTGCCCTTTGATCCAGCCATACAATTGCTGGGATTGTACCCCAAAGAGATCATAGATAAACAGACTTGCACAAAAATATTTATAGCTGCACTCTTTGTGGTGGAAAAAAACTGGAAAGCAAGGGTATGCCCTTCAATTGGGAATGACTGAACTAATTATGGTATATGTTGGTGATGGAATACTATTGTGCTCAAAGGAATAATAAACTGGAGGAATTCCATGTGAACTGGAAAGACCTACAGGAATTGATGCAGAGTGAAAGGAACAGAGCCAGAACATTGTACACAGAGACTGATATATTGTGGTAAAATCGAATGTAATGGACGTCTGTACTAGTAGCAATGCAATGACCCAGGACAATTCTGAGGGATTTATGGAAAGGAACACCATGCACTTTCAGAGGAAGAACTTCAAGAGTAGAAACACAGAAGAAAAACAACTGCTTGGGCACTTGGGTTGATGAGGACATGATTGGGGATGTAGACCTGAAAAGATCACACCCATGTAACTATCAATAATGTGTAAATAAGTCTTGACTGACAACACATAATAAAACCAGTGGAAATGCGAAAAAAAAAAAAGAAAGTGAAAAAGGATGTCAAGTCCAAAATGAACCACTGAAAGAACTCCAAAAAAGGTTAGAAACCAATAAGAAACTTAGAAGAAAATGATAGAAAAAAATCAACAGCTTAGAATGAAAACTTACTGAAGAAAACAATTTTCTAAAAAAAAGGGAAACTATATCTTGAACAAGAAAATAACTCCCTAAAATGGAAGTACAAAGCCTCAAAGAGGAAAATGACTTCCTAAAAAATCAAAGACTAAAGCACTGTGAAAAGAGAAAAGGAGAGAAAATGGAGGTGGGTAAATTATCCCAAATGAGGAGGAATGTAAGAATCAATACAATAGAAGGGAAGATGGAAGTGGGGTGGTGGGGAATGCTTAGATTGTACTCTTATCAAAGTTGACATGAAGTTGAAATACATCCACACTCATTTAGAAATCTATCATACGACAAGAGAAAATCTTTATAACAAATCTCTATTATAAAGGCTTCATTTCTCAACTATATAGAGAACTGACTCAAATTTATAAGAATATGAAGCTTTTCCCAATTGACAAATGGTCAAAAATATGAATATGCAATTCTCAGATGAAGAAATTAAGACTATCATTATCTGAAAAAAAATTTCCAAATTACTGTTGATTATAGAAAAACAAACTAAAACAACTCTGAGGTATTACCTCAGATATATTAGATTCACTAACATGCCCACCTCCCCCAAAGAAAATGATAACTGTTGGAGGACATGTGGGAAAATTAGGACACTAACACTCTACTGGTGACACTGCCCACTGACATAAACATTCTGGAGAGCAATATGGAACTATGTCCAAAGAATCATAAAACTGTGCATACTTTTTGACCCAGCAATACTAATACTAGGTCCATATCCCAAAGAAATTAGAGATAGGGGAGAAAAAGTCTACCTAGACAAAAATATTTATAGCAACAATTATTTTTTGTGGTGGCAAAAAACTTGAAACTGAAGACATGTCCATCAATTAGGGAATGGCTGAACAAGTTGTGGTGTGTGCTTAAAATGGAATACAATTGTCACATAAAAATAATAAACAAGAGGATCACCAAAAAAACAAACAAACTTGGAAAGACATGAAATGATGCAAAGTGAAAAGAGCAGAAGCAGGAGGAGATTATATACAGTAACAACAATAATACATGATGATCAATTGGGAATGACAACTATTATTTTAATTTATTTTATTTTTTCATTTTTTAAATCCTTAACTTCTGTGTATTGGCTTTTAGGTGGAAGAGTGGTAAGGGTAGGCAATGGGGGTCAAATGACTTGTCCAGGGTCACACAGCTGGGAAGTGTCTGAGGCCAGATTTGAATCTAGGACCTCCCATCTCTAGGCCTGACTCTCAATCCACTGAGCTACCCCAGCTGCCCCCAATGACAACTATTATCAAAAAGGCAAGGATACAGGACAACTTCAAGAAACTCATGATGAAAAAAGAATATCCACTACCATAGAAGGAACAGTTGGAGTTCAAATGCAAATTAAACATACTATTCTTCACTTTATTTCCTTCATAAATTTTTCTCTAGTGTAGGCAATGGACAGTGTGTCTATTCTTTCTCAACATGAAAAACATGGAATTATATATTGTATAATAATATATGTACAACCTATACAATATTTCCTGCTTTACTGAGTAGAGGGAGGAAGTAGGAGTGAGAGGGAGAAGATGGATTACAAAAATGTCAGAAAGCAAATATTTTTTGTTAATCTTTTTAAATTTAAAATTCTTAAAATTGTTAAAATTTAAAATTTAAATTTAAATATTACTAAAAAAAGAAGCTTCTATTCTATTTGATGGAATATAACATATATACAGATAAATACAATGTCATTATTAAAAGACGGAGCAGCCTTAACCACTGGTGGGATAAATAAATGTCTCTTTTAGAAGATAACATTTGATCTGAGTTTTAAAGAGTGTTAGGAATTCCAAAAGATGGAGGTTAAGAAGAGAAATTGTCCAGGAATGAGAGAGATGCCCAGTGCAAAGGCATTGGGATGGGAAGTAGAATGTTGTATACAGGGAGTCCAAAGGGCATTTTTGCTGAAAGAAGAGTATGGGATCTCCGATAGTGCCAAGGAAGTCATGACAAGAAGAGCTGTCCACCATCACAGATAAAACTGATTGATTTTGAATGCAGACCGAAGTATGTTATTCTTCACTGTATTTCTCCCATGAATTTTTTCTCTAATATGTCATATAGTCTTCTTTCACAAATTGAGGAACATGAAAAATAGTATTGCACAATAGCACATGTAGAACCCATATCATATTACCTTCCATTTGAAAGAAAGGTGAGGGGTGGGAGGGAGGGAAAGTACATGGACTGCAAAATGTGAGAAAATTATTATTTAAATGATTTATATATAATCTGGAAAAATATAAAATACAAAAATATCCCAAAAACATTTTGAAGGGAGTGTAATATCTATTCAACCTGGAAGGATAAGCCAGATACAGTCACATAATAATATTAAAACTCAAATTGGGAGGTTTTCTTTTTTTTTCCTTTTGGTATTAATTCTGGAAGCAATGGAGAGCCAGGAAAGCTCCTGAATGAGGTAGTAAGCCCATGCATTAGAATTATGAGTTTGGCAGTGGCCTAGAAAATGGATCAGAAAAAAGAGAAGATTGAATAAATCTCTTCATCATAACCTGCTATGATAGAACTAGCCTGATGATATTCTGACTCCCTCTCTCAGCTTCATTAACTCCACTTCTACTGCTCAGAATAATAGGTGGGGACTGTTAACAAAACCACAATAAGCACTGTTAAGAAATAGTTATAGACCAACATGTCACCTTTTGGGAAGTAAATGTTTCTCTACTTAGTTTCCTCTTCATTCCAATGGATAGGCCTGGAATCAGGAAGACATGAGTCCAAATCCTACCTCACTTACTAGCTGTGTGGCCCTGGGCAAGTCACTTAATCAATGCCTGCCTCAGTTTTCTCAATTGTAAAATGAGAATAACAATGTACCAACAAATCCCTCCCCAGATGTCACAAGTATCAAATTAGATAATATTTGTAAAAAAAAGGTTCAGCACAGTCTCTGGCACATAGTAGATGCTTAACGGATGCTTTCCTTTCTTCTCTCCTGTACCTTTTCAGGGAGGTCTTGTTCTCAGATGCTTCTTCATTTCCTGTTTTCTGTAGTCATAAGATTTCTATTGGAAACTCAATTGCTATGTGCCTTCCAAAACCTGCTTCCTTCAACCCTTTGACCTGGATGCCAGAGCCTAGAATGGGGGAAAGGGAGCTTTCTTTTTAAAACCCTACATATCTAGTTTCTTCTCCATGGCTTCAGTCTATGCTCACAAATGTTCCTACCTTAATTTTAGTGCATGGCTCTACCCTTGATGATTATGTTTCTCCTTTACTTCCTAGCATACTAACTCTGATTTTCTCCCATGTTGTTCCATTTATAAGGATATCTACAATCCAGACAAAAAACAAGGTAATCTAACCCAAGCATCCCTCCGTGTGTCTGAACTAAAACTTCCTTTCTCTGGGACCTGTAGACTGTGGTTACTTCTCCTAACTCTTATTGGTTGCACATAAATTAATAACCTTCTAGAGGAACAGTCAGTCCACTTGAATCCAAGCTAACCATGATATTTTATTCATTTATTTATTTTAGGTTAAAGGTTTTTGGAGTGGAGTAGGTTGGTAGAGATTGTAGAGAAGGCTTCAGGTGGAGAAGCTTCATGTGCTGATGAAGATCTGTATCTTATGGTATCCAAAGACTTCCTAGGACCCTGAGAGGTAAAGTGATTTTTCAAGGTCTTACTTCAAGTTTATATCAGAGGTAGGGTTCTCACCGAGACCTTCCTCATTCATAAGCCTACTTTCTCAATCTACTATAACATACTGGCTCTCAATGAAAAATTTTTTAAAAAGTAAAAATAGTATACATTCACAGAAAATTTCTCCAAACCATGGAGATGTACCATGAAACCACAATAACTATTTCTTACCCTGACAAAATGCAATGGATGTGATTCTTCCCTCTCTTGACTCTATGTGTATAACTTTCTTTCTTTGGCATTTATTTTCCTAGAGGGGAGTTATGTGATATCTCACAAGAGAAATTCATTTTAACTACTTCCCAACTTTGAGGTGTCTCTATGTGACTAATAAAATGAATAAATGTAAACAAATCCTATACCTTTCAGTCCCTCCAAACGAACCAAAGAAAAACAAAACATAAAAAGAATAAATTTGTGCTCACAAAGACCTTCATCTAGTCCTAAAATGAGTTCTTCCTATTGTGTTATTCTTCTCATTCTTTACCAATTCCTCCCATTCTTAACTGCTCACCAACATAGCATGTATTCACACTTACAGGAAATACAAAATCCAATAGATGTGGAAAAAAAAAAGAATAAAGATAATTCAGCAGGTATCACATCCAAAAAGATGTGATTTCACTGAATGAAACCAGGTTGGCAGATATAGACTAGCTTACCAAATTCAGAGATTGATAAATGTTTTCTGAAGTGGTTATCATAATGAAGAAAGTCAGGAAGCTGACATAGGTTTTACAATCAAATTTAATTCAGTCAAAAAGTTTGCATGCCTCCCCAAAGGAGAGATTAACAGATGTGTGGCAATGAGATCGTCTCTTTCAGACATAGTTTTGTGCCACCATTATTAGTTCATCTGCTCCCACCATGACAAACACTGAAGCGGTCAAAGAAATTTTTAATAAAGACCCGGAGATCCACATCGACAACATGCCAGAAGAAGAAAAGCTTGTAATTCTGGGTGACTTCAATGTCAGAGCACACACAGAGATAGCAGGGAATCCTTAGGAGAAACGGAGTCAGAAATAGCACTTACTGTTGAAGATTTGTGTGTCTCATGATCTTCTCATTACTAAAACTCCCATTTACTTAGACACAATAAAACTTTGTGGATACATATTCAAAGTTAAAATTGGCAGTTAATAGACTATTTAGTTAGTATCAATTACAGTAGCTAACCCAGCACACTGCCAAAGTTGTTGGAACCTGGAAATCCTCAGCCTTTAATTTCCTAATTAATTTTTATTTTTAGCTCCTATAAAAATGTGTAAGAAATGGTGGTGGGGCAGATAGGGGTACCAATGATAGGCACATGGAACAAGGTTATTATCCAGCTCCTGCTTAGAAGAATTTCTAGACTTTAAAGTTATAGTTGACCATGGACATTTCTCAGGTTTGGGTTAACCCTATTAGCAAATAGTTCTGAATAATACATACATTAGTTTAATCTCCCCTTCCTTTCCCTCAGAGGCTCCTGTGAACAAAGAACTACAGAAGAATGGCCCCCAGAGCACTGAGGAATGGGTTCTCCTTGTGGGGAGCATTCTGGTTATCGGGGAAATGATAAGGCAACAGAAAAGCTGGATGACACCTCATGTAACCATAAGGCTTTTCCACTGGATGGTCAGAAACCCTTTCCAAAATCTTGCTCTAGTGCAAGTTGTTTCTGGTTCTCACTCTGTAAAAATTCCTCATAGAATTGTTTGAAGTTGCCTCCACTGTGTCCTCTTTCCTGTCACAATTTGCCTCCGATGCTATACCCAGCTTTCCTGAAAGTACCTGTCTTTTGGATAATGCAGAGAAGTTCCTTTAGACCACAAGAATACTTCTGATATCCCCCCTTAACACAACAGAAAATTTTCTAACTGGTAGATTGTTTGAGCAGGGACAAGGAATTATGGGATAATATGATATGGACCATCCTGCCACTCTGTATCACTAGTTAAAATGCTCTATAAATGTAGTTTACTATTATCATCATTACTTGGCATGAAGATTTCAGCTCTTGTAATTTCAAAGAGTAAAACATCACTTTAAGAAAAACAAAACACATACATAAAAAAAAATATAGCTTAATTTTATAAGGAGGGGAATATGTCCATACACAAAGAGTTAAAGTAATGTGTTTAAAAGTAGAAGTTGACACTGACAGTAATGGTATCTATGGTAAAATAGACTAAAGAAGGAAATATAATTTTCCCAATGTCTCCTAGACCATTCTTCCTAGGCTGTATTGAGACCCTTGGTTAGGGTATTTTTTTTTTTCTGAGCCTGACAATTCTTTTAAAAAATGAGAATTTAGACACTCAAAGAAAAAGAAATAGTGTCTCCACTAAGATTACTAAAGATGACTTAATAAGTGAGTTCCTTAGAATCTACACTAAGGTTGGGGAGAGAGAAAAGAACAAAAGAACAAATATGAATTTGAATCATATGAGTTCTTCAAGACAAAAATAAAAATGAGCATTTTATTTTTCAAAATTTCAAAGTAATAACACATCATTGATAACCTACTTTCCCTTGGTAAAGATGTTTCAAAAGTGTTTTTTCCTATCCTCTTCTTCAACGCAACCTTGCAATTATGCTTTTTTTCCCCCCTTACAGGAGCAAATTAAGTAGTTGCACAAAAGAATTATTAGGCAATTTTGCATTTTATTTAAGGATCAGAAGATCTTAGTGTGAAAAGGAGATACTTTATAGAATGTGTTTTGCTAAATTCTTACATAGGAATTATATATTACTTTTGCATATTTCTTATCCCTTACTAGACCCAAATTCTTTTCATTTTATTTTAATACTAGAGTTTGCTCCCAGAATTGCTACTTCATGTAATATATCTTTATGCTATTCCAAGACTGTGGTCAACAAAGTCTGGGATTTTCTTCTTAAGGGAGATAAAAAATGGAAATTCTATTACCATCTTTGTAAATTCAGTTACCTAATCTTGGACTCATCTTAGAAATCTACTTGGGACCAATTTAGAAGAATTCCTCTGCACTGTTATTATGGCTATGGGAGGACTTCCGTCAACATTGCCAACACTTTCTCGAATATTTGCATGTTTCTCATCACCATAATCTCTCCTTTTTTATTTTTTATTTCTTTCTTTTAATCTTTTCTTCATCCCCCTTCCCCAAGAAGGCAGGAAATATGACAGTAAGAAAAGGATGGACTGATTCACCACAACTGCATCTCACCAAAATAGTACTTCCCCATAAAAGGATAACTGCCTATTCCCACTGCCTGCTGACAGTTTTGCTTTACCAATTTCCTGCATGGATGTATCCAACTAGAATGTAGCAATTTTTGTGAGATATTTTATGTTCATCGTTCCCCAAACCTTATTCCATCTCAACTTCATACTTACAACTTGCCAGCATTATGATAGATATGTAAAGGACATCTTGTAATACTTCCTTGACATGCCACAAGCTACTTAAAAATGAGTAACCCATCACCATTTTTTGCTTGAAGAGCTCTTATTAATATGATGGGTTTATACTGGAATTTTTGAAATCAATGAAGATCCAATCAATATTCCACAGACATATAAGGGCAATGAAAACTAAAACCTGTGAATCTCTTGTTCTTTTCCAGTAATACATGATCCAAAATGGTTCATGTCCAAATAAATGAATCAATAAATAGAAATTTAAAAAATGAAATCATAGAATTTGGTGTTAGAGGACCTGGGTTTGAATCCTAGCTTTGTCATTTGATCTGTGTAACCTTTAGTAAAACAGTTAATTTCTTATGCCTCATTTTTAACCTTTTACAAAATTAAGAAGTTAAGTTTAAAAAAAAGAAGTTAATCTTAATTTATTTTAAGATTAATCCTAGCTCTACATATATAGGCTTTTAAGTCTATAAGGTCTTAGATTCTTGATAAAGACAAGAATATTTTTGGTATCAGATCACTTAGAATGCCTAAAAGCTTAAAAACAATTTGGAAACCTTCTTAGAATTTCCATGCATGCTACCTAGTTGAATTTTCTTGTGTGTCAGAACACTACAATTCTTATATGCATCTCTTAGGGAAATCCCAGAGAAAAGTATGAGTTTTTGACACTGGTAGAGACACCGAAATATACGTGGTTAAAGGATATGTGTATACACACAGACACACTTGTGTATGTGCATGTGTGTGAGATTGCTGATAAAAGCTGCCAAAAAAAACTGAAAGCATACAAGTGAGCAACATCTGACAAAACCAGAGAATACTCAATTATTCCCTTGCATGCATTCTTTGTTTATGGACTGTGGCTTGATTGTTTCATTTAAATCTTCATGCTTATGGCTTTTGGACAATTCTTGCTGTTAGTTGTCTTGTTTTGTTTTTAATTTCTCTTATTGAGCTGCTATTGTTTTTAACTCCGCATCCTATGACATCTGTTTGCCTTAATCCAGTGGAGAGAAAAATGGCAAACCACTTTAATACCTTTGCCAAGAAAACCCCATGGACAGCTTGACATGGCTTTGCTTACAAAGAGGAGGACATGACTCGATGATAGGAACAGAGGAACAATCTATGATCCAAAATGTAGATTCATCTCAAGATATTGATAAATTAAAAGCTGATAAAATGCTAAAAATTCTAACATTCCCAGGTCCTATCCTCTTGGGGCTTACAATCTATGAGGGGAATATGATATACATAAATAAATATAATACAAAATAATGCCTAATTATTGCTATATCATGTGATGAAAGATGTTGGGAGGAAAAGATAATTACCTGAGATTTCATGGACAAAGTATGCTGTAAATTAGATTTTAAAGGATGGATATGATTTTGACAGTCCATTGAGTCAGCCAAAAGAATTAAATTGGCTTGTCATTGTACTCACAGACAAAAGGCTAGAAATATTTGATTGATATGGTATGGGGTTCTAAAAATTCTAATTCATTCATCAATTGAACTGCAAGCTTTTTTAGTTTGTAATGTATTAAATCAAAACATCAGACAGTAGTAGAGGCATTGTACTCTGTCAATCAGTATCCTAAAAATCATCCATATCACCAAGAGAAAAAGATTAGAATCTATGCCCATCACAGGCTGTATCTTTTATTTTATAATCCATTTTTGTCTCCCTTAGAAGGCAACAATAACCTGTGGATTGCTTTGCCAAGTTAACTAAAGACATTAGGCTGCGGGTAGTAGCTAGGTGGCTCATTGGATTCTAGGTTCAAATCTGGCCTCAGATACTTCCTGTGTTACCCTGGGCAAGTCACTTAACCCTCATTGCCTAGCCCTTACCACTCTTCTGCCTTTGAACCAATACACACTATTGGTTCAAAGGCAGAAGGTGAGGATTTTTATTTTTAAAGCATTAGGCATAGTGATTATTTAGATTTGTATGAGCACTGTCTCAGCTAAATGAATTACTACATACTGTTATTGTTGATATTATCTAGAAAAATATTTTTTTACTATGAATCAATACTGTTTCATAGGAAGTCTCTCAATATGACACTTTAGCATTGCTGTCATTTTTTGTGTCACTTGTTAGCTTTGATTTCCTACCCCAAAGAGAAACCTTACGTTTTACTTCTAGCTCCAAAACTATAATCCTATAAATAAACTAATTTTTATATCAAAATGCATAAATGTGTATATATTCATACACATATATTATGTCATTAATTTGTTATCTCCTAACAAGACAGAAACTAATTTTCTTGGTGAAATTCCCAAATCCCCCAAAATAATCAATCTCAGCATACACAACTTCTATATACTTCGAAGAATTTCTTTAATTAGTCTTAAATTCATATAAAAAGGAATAAAAATCACAAGAATCCATTTTTTGTTGTTAAAATCAAAATTCATTAGTCAACCATCCAACTTTTAGTATTTGGAGGTAAAAGTCTTAATTTCAAATCACAACTCTGCTATTATTACCCATGTAAACTTGTATAAGTAAATCTCTTGTAGACTCGATTTCTTAATCTTTAAAATGACATAGCTTTATCTTTTTTTTGGTGGGGGGAAGATATCAAGGATGATCACTAAGATTCTTTTTATCTTTAAATCCTATAGCCCTATGCTTTTAATATGCATGGCAGATGATGACAAATTGTTATTGAGAGGTAGTTGCTCAAACAGCGTTCATTGATGTCCACAATTAGTGGTTGATTCAGTGAAAAAAGAAGCCAAAATTAATCCAAATCCTAATTTGTCTTGCATAGAAGAAATAACTTGTAGAATAATTGAATTTTGTACCCTTTAATTGTATTACTTTGAACCAGTTATTTGCTTTTTAAAAGCCTAATTATGGTACAGAAATAAAATTAAAGCATTAATTTTCATCATCAGATAATTCTTTTGGCCAGAATGGGAAAAAAGTTTTTTTAAAATTATAGTTCAGATCATTTAATAATTATAGCTATTTTATGAGCAATCTTTCAGATGTTACAGATTGCATTCTATAAATTATTCATTTAATGGGAGGGAATAAGGAAGTTAGTATATGCATTACATATATTTTTTAAAACGATTTTCCAGTTACATGCTATGATAATTTTCAATATACATTTTCTGAAACTATGAGATTTAAATTGTCTTTCTTCCTTCACTCTTCACTTCTGGAGATAGTAGGCACTGTTATCTTTGTTATTCAAGTATAATAATGTAAAATATACATCCATACTGATCATTGTTGTAGAAGGATTCTCATATAAAACAAAAAAACCCAAAATATAATCACATAAACTAAAGTGATAAAAGAAGTATGCTTTGATCTGCATTTTAACTCCAACAGTTCTTTCTCTGGAAGTGGATAACTTTCTTTGTCATAGATCCTTCAGTACTGTCCTAGATCCCTTTACTGCTGAGAATAGCTGTCTTTCATAGTTAATTATTTAGAATATTGTTGTTACTATGTACAAGGTTCTCATGGTTCTGCTTATTTCACTCTGCATCAGATCCTGTAGATCTTTCCATCTTTTCCTGAAATCACCTTACTCATCATTTCTTATAGCACAATAATATTCCATCACCATCATATACTACAACTTGTTCAACCATCCCCAATTGATGGACATCTCCTCAATTTTCAATTTTTTGACACCACAAAAAGAGCTGCTAATGAATATTTTTGTACAAGCAGGACCTTTAGTGCTTTTTAAAAAACTTCTATGGGATACAGACTTAGAAATTATATTATTGGATCAAAGAGTATGCACAGTTTTATAACCCTTTAAGCATAGTTCCAGAATAGTTGGATCCAGTCACAACTCCACCAACAATGAATTAGCATTCCAATTCTGCCATATCCCCTATAACATTTTTCATTTTCATTTACTGTCATATTAGCCAACCTGATTTATGTAGGTAGTACCTCAGAGTTGTCTTAATTTCCATTTTATCTAATCAAGAATCCTTTAGTTTATTTTTATATGATTATTGATAATCTTGATTTGTTCATCTGGAAACTGTGCATTTCCTTTGACCATTTGTCAATTGAGGAATGACTTGTGTTCTTATAAATTTGAGAAATGAGACCTTAATCAGAGCTATTTGCTGTAAATTTCTTCCCCAGTTTGTTGTTTCTCTTCTAACTTGGTTACATTGGTTGTGTTTGTCTAAAACCTTTTTTATTTAACATAATTGAAATTATTAATTTTATATATTAGAAAGTTCTCTAAAGCTTATTTTATTATATCACAAACCTGTTCTCAATTTACCTTGTTATAGAGTGTGAGGTATTTATCTATACCTATTTTCTGCCATACTGTTTCCCAGTTTTCCAAACAGGTTTTGTCAAATGATGAGTTCTTATTCCAAAAACTGGGATCTTTGGGTTTACAAAACAGTAGATTGCTACAGTTATTTACCCCCTGTATATTGTGTATCCATTCCATTGATCCACTGTTTCTTATCCAATACCAGATTGTTTTGAGGATTACTGCTTTATAGTATAATTTGAGATCTGGTACTGCTCGGTCACCTTCATTCAAATTATTGTTCGTTATTTCCCTTAATATTTTTGATCTTTTATTTTTTCTAGTTGTATAAAATATTTTCGTAGTTTGATTAGTATGACATTTAATAAGTAAATTAATTAGGTTGAATTGTCATTTTTATTATATTATCTCAGTCTACTCAAGAGCAAGTAATATTTTTTCAGTTGTTTAAATCTGCCTTTATTTGTGTGAAAATGATAATTCCTATGATTGTTTTGCAAATGAACTATTATGTAGTTATTATTATCTAGAGTTATTTCAAATGGAATTTCTCTTTATTTGTTTGTTTTTATTTTTTAGAAAAATTTTCCATGGTTACATGATNGAGAGAGAGAGAGAGAGAGAGAGAGAGAGAGTAAAAAGTAAAATTATATCTTATTTCAAACATACCCTCAGTGAAATAGTCCCTTTCATATTCTAGTCATTTAAGTAGAATAGGAAACAACAAGCAAACAACAATTATCCTCCCATCCCATCTTATGCCTTTGTTTTTGTTGTTTTGTTTTAAACTCTTACCTTCTGTCTTAGAATCAATGCCAAGTGTAGCTTCTAAGGCAGAAGAGTGGTAAGGACTAGGCAAGGGGGTTTAAGTGACTTGCCCAGGGTCACACAGCTAGGGAGTGTCTGAGGCCATATTGGACCCAGGATCTNATATATATATATATATTAGGTATGAGAGAGAGAGAGAGAGAGAGAGAGAGAGAGTAAAAAGTAAAATTATATCTTATTTCAAACATACCCTCAGTGAAATAGTCCCTTTCATATTCTAGTCATTTAAGTAGAATAGGAAACAACAAGCAAACAACAATTATCCTCCCATCCCATCTCATGCCTTTGTTTTTGTTGTTTTGTTTTAAACTCTTACCTTCTGTCTTAGAATCAATGCTAAGTGTAGCTTCTAAGGCAGAAGAGTGGTAAGGACTAGGCAAGGGGGTTTAAGTGACTTGCCCAGGTTCACACAGCTAGGGAGTGTCTGAGGCCATATTGGACCCAGGATCTCCTATCTCCAGTCCAGGATCTCTATCCATTGGGCACATAGCTGACCCTATCCCTTTGTGCAGAGGGAGGCAAAGAAACTTAAGTGAATTATGTACAGTATATTGTTATGGTGAAAGCCGTGATCTTCATGGCCCCCCTTTAGCACATAGAGAGATGAAGAGAAGGAATCTGTAAAAAAATATTTTTATTTTTATTTTTTTATATTTAAATGAGTTCTTCTAAAAGCTTCAATCTTTGGATTTGTCAAACACTACAGTACAGTGTTTTTGTTTTTTTTTTAACCATTGCAATTTGAGTGTCTAATCTATTGCATTGGTCTGCCACTTTATTTATTAGTTTGTACCAGATTATTTTGATGGTTACTGCTTTATAATATAGTTTTTGATCTGGTATAGCTAAGCTTCCTTTGTTCTTATATTTTCCATTAATTTCCTTTATATTTTTGAATTTTTTTCCTTCCAGATGATTTTATTAATATTTTACTAGCTTCATGAAATATTTTGGTAATTTGATTAGTATTATACATTGTAAATTAATTTAGGTAAAATTATAATTTCTATCATGTCAGCTCAGCCAAATCATTAGCTATTAATGATTTTTTCTAATTGTTTAGTTTTGACTTTATTTATGTGAAAGTGTTTTACAGTTGTGAACATAGAGTTCTTGGGCTTTTTCTTGGCAGGTACACTCCTAGGTATTTTATATCGTCATGATTATTTTAAATGTGTTTCTCTTTCTCTAGCTACTGGACTTTGAAAAGGAAATTGCCTGTACTATTTTTATATCAGTGATTATAAAACAAGAAATCATATATAATCTTTTAGGCATATAACAGCAACTACGATTTTAGAAAGAGTTAAACCCAATTAGTAATCTGGTATAAGATTATCAATTAAAATATTATATTAACCATAGTAATAGAAAAGATAGACATAGTGTGAGGTTTTAGAATAATACAACTACCAATAAAATTAAGAGCTTCTGTTATCACCTTTGGAATGTTGTATTCAGTTTGACTGAATCATGATTCCTGATAAAGATAACAATCATTGAATTAGTTGTAGAAATTAGGAATTTATTACAAGGACAAAGTGATGGATTTATTTTCATTATAGGTTTTTCTCCATTTTATGGCCCAAGCAGGCACCCATAGGTCTATCTTTAAATTTATGCTCAGAATCAGTATAAGTTAAGTCTAATTATTCCAGTCTATTTTTTTGAAATATCTATCAGAGATGACTAGAAATTTTATCCTGATTAGTTTTATCCCCAAATTTTCTGTTATTGTTACTTTCAAATTGCAATGAAGAATGTGCTTGACATACCATGAGCCATAAATTCTGGAGGCTGAAACCTTTACCATAGGTCTTAATCTTTCTAAGCCTTCTGATAGCCAAACAAAAAATCTTACTTGGTGGCAAATCACCAGAAGGACAAGATCAAAAGGGAGTTTCCTGTCTTAAACCATTATTGGAATATATTAACTCTCCTTCAAAATATTTTCTAAACTTTAGTAGCATATTCTGTATATTTGGTTTTATTAATCACTTTTGCTAATTGACTGTCAAAAGCCAATAAACCAGACTGTTGTGCATCTAAGGGAGACTAGGTGTGGTGAGACCTCCAGTTTTAATTTCATCATTTAAAGATAGTTAAAGATAGTTAAAGATCTCAGGATGGTGGTCCAGCTTTTCTTTATTTATTACAGCTGTTCTGGAAGTATAAATAATGCTGATTATTTTTCTGGACTTACTTTCTATCCTTCATGCTAAGAGGAATGGTAATCTAGAACAAGAGTCTAGCAGTAAGAAGAGAAATAGTTTCAAGAGGTAGAAATTTTCCTAGATGGAACTATAACATTGTAACATTCAACCTACCTTGTTAACTACCCTATGTCCATATCCCCAATTATATCCTCATCAACCCATGTGATCAGGCAGTTGTTTTTCTTCTGCATTTCTACTCCCACAGTTCTTTCTGGGGATGTAGATTCTAAGCGATCACTCTAATGCAAATATTAATAACATGGAAATAGGTCTTGATCAATGACACATGTAAAACCCAGTGGAATTGCTCATTGGCTGTGGGAGGGAAAAGGAGAATGAGGAAAAGAACTTCCCTTGAGAGGAGGGGAGGGAAAGAACATGAATCATGTAACCATGGAAAAATATTCTAATTTAATTAATTAATAAAACTTTCAAATAAAAAAATTTAATTTAAAAAACTACCCTATGAGCATGAGTTTTCCCCCCTCTAAAAATATTGCCATTTCTACCACAGCTATTAAGTACATTGGCTAAAGAGTGTAGTCTTGGTTTATATTTTTATTATGTTATATTTTACTATATATGTTTATTTTAAATATTGTTATTGTTAGTCATTTTTGCTCATTTATGACTCTGATCTTTCCCGGGTTAGTCTTTACAAAGATACAGGAGTAGTTTTCTATTTCCTTCTCCAACTAATTTTACAAATGAGTAAACTGAGGCAACAGTGTTAAGTGACTTGCCCAAGTTCACATGGCCAAGTATCTGGATTTAAACTCTGGCCTTCCTGAAATCAAGTAGACACCCTAACAATTATAACAAGTTATATTTTAATATTATACTATCAGTAATATTTCTTTTTCCTCATTAAATAAATTGATATATTTAAGTATTGGCATTCTTGTGAATGACTAGCTATAAACATATTGGTAGTAAACATATTGGGGGGCATCTAGGTGGCATGTAGGTGACTCAGTGTTTTTGAGAGCCAGAGATGGGTGGTCCTGGACTCAAATCTGGCCTCAGACACTTATTAACTTTGTGATCCTGGACAAGTCAGTTAGGCTCCATTGCCTAGTCCTTACTGCTGTTCTGCCTTGCAACCAGTACACAGTATTGATACTAAGAAGGAAGATAAGAGTTTTCCAAAAAGGAAAAAAAAGGAGAAGAAAAAAGAAAAGAAAAGAAAAGAAAAAAGAAAGGAAAAGATATTGGAGAGTAGCTTAAGAGATATATTGCTAATCAGAGAAAGTATATTTCCCCTCAACATGTTTGCTCCTATGAACTCGTAGAGTCAGAAAGTAATCATGCATTCTCTGGGAACTTGGACATGCTATTTTAAAAGCCAGTTGGGTGAGCAAGACGTACTCATTAAGAAATGTTTTTCACGCTCGTAGGTGAGAAGTGTGATGCCTCAAATTTTATATAGTATTGGCGTTGACTTTACCTCCTACTGGAGAACTCCATATGTCTTGATATACTTTTTGTAGGTGGAGAGGGGCAGTGGAATATACCACAGACCACGTACAGCTATTATATTTGTGAGAATGCACAGCATTTTCCTGTCATGCAAAAAAATTGTTGGATATTGTTATGCCACTCGAGGTATTCTATTTTTCTCCTTCCATTTATGGTCATGTTGCTCAAGCATAATCAACAAAACTTACTATGACAATGTCTTCCTTATTCGTTTTTTACTTACTCTCAGCAATGTAGCCTCTTTCCTCATTATTCTAATTTAACTTCATATTCAATAATGCTTCACAACCCCTTGATTTCCACATCATTTTTCCTTTCTTCTGTCCATATTCTCTTGCACTTCTTAGTTCTACAATATTTAGTTCTGATGATAACTGCTTAATTCTTAGAACTTTTTTCTTACTTGACTTTCATGTCATTCTGGTTCTTCACAGTCTTTTTTCCATCTTTCTAACTTCTTTTTCTCTATCCTTCCATGGCTACTCTTTGGCTCATTTCCATGAAATTGTACCTTCATCACATAGTTCTATCTTTACCAAATGACATTATCTTTATGGTATAGTCAAAAATCTTTAACTTGAAATTCATGGCTTTCCTCAATTTGGCCTCAAATTTCATGATCTCCACTCCCCTAATATGAACCCTCAACTCCAGACAGTCATGTCTACTGACTATCTCCCAGAGTATAAACTTGCTTCAAAATGTTTGATGATTATATTCTATGTTTTATTTATTTTTTGCCTTGAAGCTCATCTCCTTCAAGATGAAACTCAAATCTGACTGCTTTCATAACACTTTTCCTGACTGCTTTTTACTACAGTGGTTTTGTCATTCCCCAAATTTCTTAACACTTTCTTAAGGCACTTAGCCTTAAGCTTTCAATTTTTTTGTGTATTTATAGTGTACTTAACTTTCAAATGTACTTTTCTTATCTCATGAGCTAGAATATAAGCTTCTCTAAGGAAAAAAGTCTTGTTTCTAAGGATCATTCATGCTATGTTTATATATTCTAAGCACTCAGTACATGTTGGTTGAAATATTAAATAGAAAGTTTAATTTGTTCCTTCACTTTTCAAGTTGTTATAACTTAAAAGAACTTTTGATGTAAGGAATGGGATGATGTGATCACAAAATATCTTTTTTTTTTCTGGAATCAATCAGTAGACATTCATTAAACACATAGTAAAAACCAGACACTCTGCTAATTCAGATACAAAGAAATGCAAAAAATGGTCTTACATTCTATCTCACGGCATGAAAACTATTACGAACACATTATATCATGGAAAAACTGAAGATAATAAACACAGGAAAGGCACTTGAATTAAGAGGGAATGGGAAAGGCTTCTCGTAGAATATGGGATTTCAGTTGGAACTTTAAGGAAGAGGATTTAGGGAAAAGCCAGTGAAAATAGTTAAAAATAGGACATGGGAACAATAAGTCCAGAATCACTGGTATGCAGAGTAATTGGAGTAAAGGTGGCATTTGATATAAGAAAATTATAGATGTGAGGTGTGGAGGCAGATTGTAAAGATATTTGAACATCATCAGCAGATTTTATATTTCATCCTGGAGGTGATAGGGAGTCACCGTCATTTATTGATTAGAGAGCTGACATGGTCAGATCAGTGCACGAAGATCAATGAGCCAGCTGGACGAAGGATAGGTTAGAATGGAGAGAAACTTGAGGCAGGGAAGTTAGGAAGAAACTGCAATAGTCTAGGTATGTATGAGGTGATGTGGGCTTGTAGTGTCAAAAGAGAGAAGGGGTATGTATATGTGAGATGTTACAAAGGAAAATCAACAGGTCTAGGCAACAGATTTGATGACTTTGCAGGGGAGGGAGAAGGTGTTGAGAGAATCAAGAATAGAATAGAATACCTAGGCTGTGAGCTTAGTGACTTGAAGGATCTTGTCTTTCGAACCATGCCATGCCAACATGAGTTATCCATATCTTTTTCTTTTTGCTAACAAGTATACCTGGCAACTTGAAAGGATACTGAAGAATCCTGCATAATAGTAGAAAAGAACTCATCCCTTTTATTTCCCCAGATCCTTCTTCCTCAAATCATTAAAATTATGAGATAGGACCAATTTTCTATCAAATGGCTTTCAAAAATTTATTGATAAATTCTAATTACAGAAAAATAAACCTAAATATATTTGTATTCAAAAAAGTCTAGGAACTAAGAATAGTCTCCCTTCATCCAAATAAAACAAACTAAATTATCAAAACAGTTTTTGAGCTCTTTGTATCCCTAACAGTCAACATAATATCTGACAAATTGAGAGAGCTTAACAAATGTTTGATGACTTTCTGGATAACTGATATTTGCTTTTAGCTGAATTATATATGTACACGCATATATGATGCACATATCATACATGCATATACACATGTGTGTTATATGTTATACATATGTGCATAATAGAAATAAGAGGATTTTTAAAAGTTTGATTTATGCAAAGACACTTCCACAGACAATTCATTCAAATTCCATAGGCAATTCATTCTTCATTTTGTTTGTTTAGACACACACTTGGAATGGGAAAGAAACCTGGAAATACATCCATGTAGATAGTTACTGATATGGAAACTCCTCTAGAAATGTAGATCCGATTCTAGTCTTAGAAAAATTGCCTGGGAAAATTAGAACTTCAGTACCCCAGTCATGATCAATTAGGCAGCATATTTTGGATACAGAAATTAAAATCAGGTCTTTCTGATTCTAAGATGATCCACTTACTACCCTGCCTTCCAAGTCACTAAATCAAATCTTAGAAATCAGGTCTAAGGCTGAGATAATATTAAATACAAAAGACATACATATCCTTTACTTTTATTTTAAAATTCATCCACACAATTGGCATAATTTCCTATAATATTCAAGAGACAACAAAGATAAAGGACTATTATAAGTAGTCAATAGAGAGGAAAAAATATATCTTGATGATTATAGTAACCTGGGATTTGACAAACCCAAAGATCCAAGTTCTAAAAGAAGAAATCACTATTTGAGAAACAGCTGGAAAAAACTGGACTGGCAGTTGGCATAGACCCAAATCTATTGCTATATATCAGAGTCAAGTCAAAATGGATACAGGATGTAGAAATAAAGAGTGATACCATAAACAAATTATGGGAGCACAGAATATTTTGTCTATCTGACCTATGGATAAAGGAAGAATTCAAGTCAAAACAAGACAGAATATTGTGAGATTTAAAATTGATAACTTTGATTACATTAAATTAAAATTTTCTGCACAAACAAAAGATATGCAATCAAATACAAAAATATTTACAGCAGATCTTTTATATTGGCTAAAAACTGGAAAAACTGAAGGGATTGCCTCAATTCAGTAATGACTAAATAAATTGTGGTATATGCTTGTCATGGAATCCTATTTTGCTATAAGAAATGACAAACAAGATGATGACAAGAAAGCCTGGAAAGACATAAATGAAGTGAACAGAACCAGAAGAACACTGTACACAGTACCAACAATAATGTATGATGATCAACTGTGAATGACTTTATTATGAGCAAGACAAGGATCCAGGACAACTCCAAGACTCATGACCAAAATAAATAGATAAATAAATGAAATAAAGACATTCACTGCCACAGAAGAAAAAGAGTCTGAATGCAAATTAAAAGACATTGTTCTTCATTTTATTTCCTCCATGAATTTTTCTCTAGTGTAAACAATATGCATTCTTTCACTACATGATCAACATGGAACTATACATTGTGTAATAACATACATAAAACCTATATCATATTACCTACCTTCTTAAGGAGGGAAGAGATGTGGAATGGAGAGAGAAAACATGGCTTAATTATAAAGTATCAGAAAACAAATATTAAGAAATTGTATTGACATGCACCTGGGAAAATAAGATTTATAATTTTTTAAAAAGAATATATATTAAGTTTTCAACACATTGCTATAGAAAGAGATAAAAAGAGATTACTCCTATAATGCTTCTTAGTTTAAATGATAAAACAATTAATTTTGAACTGGAATAAATCTTACCAAATGTGTTTTTTGCTATTTGGGGTCCATGATTAGATTTAGAGATAGTGATTTAATATTTTTGATAACTATATTTCAATATAACTGGTTTCTTTGTAATGCTATACATTTTATTTTTGAATTTTAAAACATTATTCTACTAAGGGATTCATGGCTTTGCTAGTGTGCCAAAAGAGCCTATGACATAAAAAAGTTAAGAACCCCTGGCTCAAATGCCATCAAGCCTAATCCCCAAACTTTATAGCTGGAAAAAAATGAGGTACAGAGAGTTTAAGAAGCTTGCCAAGGCCACCCAGCATGACTGAGATGTTGTTTTTTTCCTGATTCTGACCTCTGTACTCTCACTGCATTGCCACCTAGCTGACAAGATTACAAGAACTTGGCTGATATTGTTTTTGAGGCTTGAAATGGCAAGAAATGGAGCTCTAGGAATTTTGAGAAGGGTAATGGAACCTGACAAATTAAAAGCTAGGAAATGTCATGTGAAACAATAAATCAGCAAAATATGTAAAACAGGAGAATAGCATCCCAGATAATAAAAGCCAACATATTTTCTCTTTTTTTAGGAGGTGAAAGGAAGCACCAACAGTGTCCTAGCAGCATGCCTTTTGGCTGTCTTCCTTTTTACTTCTGTGAGTTTGTCAGTTCTTACTTGACATAGTGTGCTCTGCATGGGCACAGGCAAAAAGTACAGCCACTAAACTGAACAAAGAAGCAATAATGGTGGGGGACCAGGGAAGAATACAGTGGTGATATCTAGCAGTATGGAAAAGATAGAATCTTATATGACTCACATCCAAAAATAATGAATTTCTGCAAAATATTTTATTTTTGCTTAAATTATACCATATTAAATTCTTCTGTTCTCTGGGCCCCAATGAATTTTGGCATGTAGGCAACACATCTTAATGATATTGTGGCAATTTAATATTTTCTTTTCTCAATATTTGCATAATAAAATCAGAGTTTGTGTAATGGTGTAAGTTTCATTTTCCCCTAAATAGTCTCATCTCAGAGCCAGTATGACATATTGGATAGAGTTAAGAAGACCTGAGTTATAATCCTGCCTCTGTTACAAAGTGGTTGCAGTAAGTAATATAATGTCTCAGTTTCCCAGACAAATTTGTAGAATTTTAAGTGGCAGAATAATTGCCTGAATACATGAGTAAAGGGACTTTCCTCACTGAAGAATTCTACAATGATCCAAACCAAATGCACATCACATTTTTTTTTCTTTTTGGTAGAGAAAGTATAGTCACATAGTGCAAAAATAGAAAAATTAATTTCTTGGTAGTATACTTAATAAACATGTTGTTAAATATATTAATCCTAAATAATTCAGTATAATGAATTTGCCTCAGTAAAATTGTAATTCAGTATCTTATTGGAATAGAAATCTATGGTCTTGGTTCTCAAAAGCTGTACTAGTAGAGTAAGGATTTGGGAGGTGGTTCTAAGCTGAAAAAGTAGCAGAAAGGAAAGAAAAACATTTATTAAGCACTTACTAGAGATACAAAAACAAGCAAGAAAAGATTGATAGCTCTGTCCTGAGGGACATAATTTTAATTAAGTAAGACAATACACAAAAGGAAGATGAAAAGCAGGAGTGTGGATTCAGGGAAGGGCTTGGGGTCCAGAAAGTTAGGAAAAAGCACCAGGAGGAGAATGAAGGCAAATCTTAGCACCTGAACAAATGAAGGCTTCAGGAAAAACTCACCAATGAGAAAATGGTCTTGGAATTTGCAGAGGAATATTATAGATAGAGCAGGCCATAGGGATAGTGTCTGTACAAAGCTGAGGATGACCCAGCAGTAGAATCATGGTTTTGAAAGCCAGAAGGTCAATACCATGGTCAGGAGGGGGATTAAAAGAGGTTCAATAGGGCCACAGTGAAGAACTGTGTAATCTGAAGACAATCTTGCTAAATTTGGGGAGGTTCGTTGCCAGATTAGCTGTCGGGAAATGGACTTTTTTTTTTGTTTTTGTCCACAGACACTTGAAATTCATTTACCAAGTTTTAGAGGAGTTGAAATCAACAGTACAATTACAAAGAGATTATCAACATGGAATATAATAGTAAATGAGTGAAGTATTAAAGCACCTTCTTGGAATGTGGACACACAATATATAAAATCCTGATTTTATCGTCTAACTCATGAATCATATATTATTATAAAAACTTATAAATTGGCCAAGATCCTTTGATAACTTCAGAATAAGAGAAGTGAACAGTATTCAAATAAAAATCTCTATCAAAAGCCTGAAAAAGTCATCTTGTCCAACTTTGCTTGAAAATAATTTAGGATTTAATCATAGAGAATGAATCTATAATGAATTTTTAAACTAAGCTTAAACCATTCCTTCATATATGTGTTCATGCACATATATAAATGAATATATGTATATATGTGTATGCATATATACATACATGTGGCATATATTTGTCTTATATAAATACATATAATGATAAACATATATGTGTATATATATCTATATACATATGTATATAATAAAATACGTTAAAAAGAGCTTTGAAATATCAACCCCTTTGACATCATCATTTTAATCTCTGGAGAGACAGACAAAGAGAGCTTAGATGATTGTTCAAAGTCACTCAATCTATTTATGGCAGAGCAAAGTTTTTAACTGTAGTTCCCTGACTCTAAGCACAATTTCATTTCTATCAGACTTTCTGTCTGGTCAGTCTATCTATCTATCTATCTATCTATCTATCTATCTATCTATCTATCTATCTATCTATCTATCTATCTATTGCTCTATAGCTCTATCTAATTTTAATATAAATTAAATGTTCTATGGAATAGTTGCCTAGTTAGCATGGGATTTTTGTATGATATATCATATCTGCTTTTAATTAAATAAGTTTTATAAGGTAATGAAAATAATCAGCTAGAAAAAAGCTAATAGCTTTACATTTTACTTCTTGTAGTTCAATTCAATTAAATTGTGATGCAACACATAAACTCACCAGAGCAGTAAATTTGAGTTTTTATACAGTTTCAGTGAGGCTTTGATGTTCAGATGACAATTAAAAAAAGTATACCATGGGCCCCTCAAAGCATTTAACCTTTGTTTCTTCATTAAGTCTAGATTATATCCTTAACTGAGTGAATTTGTACAAGACCTTCCTTCAGTATTTTGGATCTTAGTCTTCTAGTTTTTCAAATTAAGGAGATGCTTTAGATCAGAGATCAGCACATTATTACCCAAAGTGTCAAATACACTGTGCCACCTTTTTGGCATGGGAGCACAAGTTGTTTTTTTTTTTAATTTTAAAATATAGTTTTATTTTTTAAATGCAAGAAAATTCTTAAATTATTTACTAACAAAAATAGAAAGGGGCCTGGATCTGGTACACTGTCCTCAGTTTGATGACCTTTGAAACTAGTGACATTACTCTCTGGGAATGGATGTGACTACATCAAGCTATCTAATTAGCTGGTACTCATTTCAGACACTGTTCAACTTAATTAAAAGGCTCTCCTTCCCCCAAGTTTGTTAATATTTGAATGAACTGGACAAATTACTGCTTTGTCTTATATTCCTATATAGACAGTCAATATTAACAAATGTAAATGATTAGATTTTCACAAAGCTTTTCATTTGAGTTTACACATAATATTATGGATGTGATTCAAGGTCAATATTGATGTAATTTTCAAAGAATTAAAAATTATTTTGTCAATTTTTAAAATATAAAAAGGCAAAAGGTGAAACTAAATGGCAAAAGAGGCACAAAAATCCAATGAAGGGAAAAACTTCTTATAAAGTAGAATTGGTAAAATGGGAAATAGTTGTACAAAAATTCAATGAGAAAAGTCTATACAAAGCAAAATTGGCCTAATGAGGGGGAAAGATCTACAAAAACTCACTGAATAAAAGAACTCTTTAAAAAGTAGAATTGGCCAAATTGAAAAAGAGGTACAAAAACTCAGTGAATGAAGCAATTCTTTAAAAATTAGCAAATGGGAGCTAATGATTCTATGAGACATCAAGAAATAATAAAACAAAGTTAAAACAATGAAAAATAAAGAAAATGTGAAATATCTCATTGGAAAAAACTGACCTGGAAAATAGATTGAGGAGAGATAATTTAAGAATTATTGGACTACTCAAAAGACATGGTTAAAAAAAAGAGTTCCTAATATATTATTATCATATTATATAAAATTATCAAGGAACACTACTCTGATATTCTAGAACTGTGCTGGTAAAGCCATGGCATAGGTGCTGGGGCAGCATAGGGAGGGCTGCTCTGTTCCCCTCTCCGCAGTGCCCAAGGACGTTTAAAATTTATTTATTTATTTAGAAGATTTTTCCAGAGTTACATGATTCATGTTCTTTTCCTCCCCTCTTCCTTTTCCCCTCTGAAGCTGATCAGGAATTCCACTGGGGTATACATGAATATATCATTTTTCAAAAGCTATTTCCATCTTTGCAATTATTTTTCATATTTGCAATAGAGTGATCATTTAAAGTAAAAATTCCAAATCACTGAACCACCTTCCCAGCAAAACTGAGAATATTTCTGGGGGTAGGAGGGATAAATGGATACTTAATGAAAAAAAGAGAATGTTTAGTCATTCCTTATGAAAAAAATAAATCTAAATATAAAATTTGACTTTCAAATACAAGACTCAGAAGAAGCATTAAAAGGTAAAAAGGAAATAGAAATCATTACATATCTTATGTTTAAACTGTTTATATTCTTACATGGGAAGATATGTGTAACTCCTAAGAACTTTATCATTACTAGTGCAATTATTAGGTGTATGCATAGACAGAGGGCATGAGTGAGTTGTTCATGGTGGGATGATATCTAAAAATATAAATCAAAAGTTGATAAAAAATGAACAAGGATAAGGGGAAAGGGAGATGTAGAATTGTGGCAAATTATCTCCTTCTGACTAATTCTCAGAATCCTTTCCGTACTATGTTATTCATGTAATTGTTATTAACTCATAATTTGCTGAGAGAACTGATGGCATCATGGGGTGACGTCTTGACTTATTATTGGATTGGATTAAATGTGGTAGAATTACACTAAGACATCATAAGACAAAAGTCAAGATAACTGTCAATGGCCCAGCATGTAGTGGATGACGTTGGCCTTTTTGACATTCAACTAAATTTGAAATATTCCATAGCACCGGCTTTAGCCACCTTCATAACCACTGGAACAAATTATTTGTATCCACCCATTTTGCCAGGGGAAGACTTCACGTGCTTGGGGTAGACATCCCCCATAATTCACCAGTGGGTCTGAGATCTGCCAGTTACCTTCAGTCTGGTTTAACTTTTCTGCTGAGACAGTTTTGCCAGAATTTTGCCACTATACATATAAGAGGTAAGAGTTGAGAAGGAGGTGGACAGAGGTTGATGAGCAGTCCTGAAAAGAGCTCAAGAAGCCCTCTAAACAGAGATGTTAGTCCTTCCTGAACACCTCATCAGGGCAGCTAGGTGTTTCCATGGATAAAGTACTGGGTCTGGAGTCACTAAGACTTGAGTTCAAATCAGCCCTAGACATTTCCTAGCTGTCTGACCATGAATTAATCACTTTGCCCTATTTGTCTCTATTTTATCATTTGTAAAATGAGTTGGAGAAAGAAGTAACAAATAAGTCCATTATTTTTGCCAAGAAAACTCCAAATGGGGTCACAAAGAGTGGGACAGGACTGACAACTGGCTTCTGACACAAAATCATTTAAGCTCTCAAGGCCTCAGGCAACATTCTAAGACTATAAGTTGAAAAATTTGTAGGAGGAAGGGAAGAGAAAAGGAAGCAAAGCTTCCAAGTAATACCCTCCACACAGTGGAATGTGCCAAAAGACATATCAGGGCCATCTTAATCTCAAGCTCAATGTAACATTCCCCTCCATTTTTTTGTACCTACAGTTCTTTCTGGTTTCAATTCCACTGAACAAGATTTCCCTCTCAATATAAATTCATCACTTTTAATCTCATCAGCAAGCTGCTGATTGAAGTCTTGTATACCACCTTTCTTAGCTTCTTCTCTCTCTGATTAAAGGGCTAGAAATTGGTATAATAAACATCTCCCAAAGTCTTCCTTTAAGTAGGGAAGAAATGGGACTTCCAACTCATTCCCCTCTTTCAGTTGCCAAATCTTGTTTCTGTCTACACCCTATTTCTCTTATACATTTACTTCTTTCCACTAACTGTCATAATTCTATTTCAAATCCTCATCATCTCTCATCTGGATTATTGTAAGGATATCCTATTATTTCTTAATTAATAATTAATAATCCTATTATTTCTCACATTCTTCCCCACTCTAGTATATCTTTCACATAGCCACTAAAATAGTTTTCTTAAAGTATAGATCTGACCACTTCATTCATTTGTTTAATCAATCACATTATTCCCATTAAGCTTTGGAGTCAAATATAAACTCCTCAAAATGGGATTTAAAAGTATGCATGTACTGTCTTGGGAAAGGGACATGAGGATTCAGCATGGCTATTCCAATATTAGTAGACAGTTTTAGACTGGAACAATCCCCAACTTTCACCACTTTTAATTCTTCATGTTTCTAATTGTGGAGAGCTAATATTAATTTACACACCCTTTTTAGCTCTCCAAAACAACTTTTTGATTTTAATGCTAAGAAATTGTTTCATCCGTAAAACTGGCTTCTCCCCCAGCCTGAATGGAGACAAGTTCTTTGTTTATCTGTAAATAAGTCTCTTGAGTGTGGGAAGTAATTAAATGAGTTAGGCAGAGTCATGTAGAGAAAAGTGTCCATGTACCTTCTATTTCTTAACCCTGCATAGTTACTCCTGGAGTTCAGTAGTCCTGTCTCTTGTCCTGATTAAGGTCTGAATCCTTTGATCATAGAAGCTCAGGAAAGGGACATCATAAGGAGCCTAAATTGATGGAGAGGACAGGAAGTTGGTCTCTTTTTCCTGGAATCTGGAACTCAGGAGGGCACACAGTTTGACTTTGGGCTGGTTCAGACTGCTTATAGAGGAGTTGGCTGAAAAATCTAGTTGTCCTATATGTGGCTTCTGATTCTCTCCTTCTTCCTTTTTCTCTCTCCTTCTCTCTCTCTCTCTCTCTCTCTCTCTCTCTCTCTCTCTCTCTCTCTCTCTCTC